>NC_071343.1:2149115-2485365 GCF_027744825.2 Synchiropus splendidus | reverse complement strand
TTTCCAGGCGTCTGGAAACAGAACTACATCACCAACACTTCTGTTTTGGTATAAATCTCAGGCGTCTCATTCTCAATTTTCCAGAATCACGTGGGGGTCTCTCAAACGGTGCAGGTGGAGCTTTAGTCTGACGGGCTGAAACCCGTCTGCGTCCCTCACCGAAGCTTCTTCTTCACCCACTAATCTGAGGTCCATGATGTGGCCCAGTCAACTGTACTGAGGTTGGAGAGCTGAAGCAACAGACGTCCCGCCTCTTCAGTCTCTCTCCTACCTTCCCAGCCTGGCTGTGTCAGAGAGGAATGTCAGGTATGCAGCCATCCTCGTGAAAAGTCATTAGACAGGAGCCCCCCCCCCCGACACTTACGTCCCTGTCTCACCAGCTTCAGCCCACCTCCTCCCTGAGGAGGACCCACCGAGGACTGTGAGAGTGAAAGCTCAGTTTAATGAAGCAAACAGCAGGAGTTCTCCAAGACAGCGGGTGAAAACGCTCAGTAGGACTTGGAGGTTCTGATCTGAATAAAGCAGCTCTGACTCAGGAAACCAGCCGAGCTCGGACTCTCACCAAGAAAGATAACGGCTCTTTCACTTTCATTTCAACACGTTTGGAATCACACACACACGTACAGTCGTCGCCCACTGCTGCGTTCAACTCAGCGAGACAGAAAACACCTTTCTCCTGAAGCCACTAATCCGTCAGTGTGTGGCACCACGTCCGAGCGGCTCAGCTGATCCTGAGGGCCGAGGGTCCACGGGGGGAGCAGCGAGGGGGTGGGGGGGTTAATGTTCAAACCAGATTAACCTACAAATGGGCCGCCGGCTGAGTGCTGTACCTTGAGCCCCATCAGGCTCTGATCATGACTGACCTCACTTCATCTGACAGAAACTGAAGGACACCTTGAGATGGAGCTGTGGAACGTGTGAATTCCACTGAAGTGAAGCTTCAAGTCTCAGGAAATCACAACTCTCAACACCTTCGAGGCTCTAGATTTCAGCACTGGACCTTGAACTGATTCCTGTTTTGGAATACAAACGAACATGTACGAGGTAATAATGTAATAATGATGTTCTGCAGGACGTGAAGGACTGGATAGATTTAACAGCAAATTTTCTCTTAGACTCTGCACAGTTACAATGAGCACAGAGGGACCTCCTCTTCTTCTTCCTCCCCCTCCTTCTATTCCTCTACCTACCCCTTCTCTTCCTGCTCCTCTTCCTTCTCCTGCTCCTATCCTCTTCACCCACTTCCTCTTCCATCTCCTCCTCCTTCTTGTCTGCCACTTCCCTCTTGTCCTCCTCCTCTTTCCCCTCTTCCCCTGCCTTCTCTTCCTCCCCCTTTTCTCCTTCTCCTCTTCTTCTTCCTTCCACCTGCTCCTCCTCCTGCTCCTTATCCTCTTCCCCCTCTTCCTCATCCATCTCTTCCTCGTCCTCTGCCACTTCCTTCTCATCCTCCACCTCTTCCCCCCTTCCCTTGCCTTTTCTTCCTCCCCCTTTTCTTCTTCTCCTCCTCTTCTTCCTTCCACCTGCTCCTCCTCCTGCTCCATATCCTCCCCCCCTTCCTCTTCCATCTCCTCCTCCTTTTGCTCCTCCTCCTCGTCTGCCACTTCCTTCTCATCCTCCTCCCCATTTCCCCCTCTTCCTTCCCCTCCCTCCCCTTTTCCCCCAGTAACTCTGCCTTCTCCTTCTCCCCCTTTTTCTCCTTCTCCTCCACTTCCTCTTCTTCCTCCTCCACCTGCTCCTCCTCCTGCACTTCCACCACCTCCTCTTCCTGCAGCTATTCTCGGGGAATACCAAGCCGCTCCCAGCTGGGAGTCATCTGTCCAACAAGTCCTGGGCCTGCCCCGTGGCCTCCTTCCAGCTCACTCCAGATCAAGTCACTCCTGTATAAATGAGCATCCAACTCTTTCACATTTGGACTGTCTTATCCTTTTCAGCTGAGCGAATGGTTCCTCACCGCTGACTTTGACTTGGTGACAAAAGTCTGACAGATAGATGTTGTTGTGAATATGTTCATTTATCTCTCCTCAGTTCCTGTCCTCACTCATCTGACGTTGCTCTTCCTAATCTCTAATCTCGGCAGCTCCAGTATCAGGAGACTGGACGGCGGAAGGAAACCCTCAGATGGCAGCGATTCAGGGAGTATAACTAATGACAAGGTTTTAGCAGCGCTGGACTGCAGTCTGCCCACCGATCCCATCTGCCACGGCTCTCCCACAATTACGGGTTCACCGTCGGCGGAGGGCTGAGGGGAAACTTGCCTTGTATAGACCAATGAGAGAGGCTGGCAGAGTAAACACGCCTCACAGGAACACACTCTTCTGGACTTAGAAGGAAATGTGCTCGTCATTAGCGCTCTCTGGAGACCAGCCTCCAGCCAGGGAGCATGTGCTGCTGGCAGGGCTCTAATCCGCTGAGCTTAATCTGCAGGCACAGATTTTACCTGACCAGTTTCACCTCCCGGCTGGTGGAAGGCCTCAGCCAGAACTAATGAATCCGCCCACGCTTGACGGAGTTCCCTCGTCCTTTGTGTTCCATGTGGAAGGCCACACTCACGGGTGCGGGAACTTCCGACGACCTCTGACCCCTCACGTGCCTTGGTGCGGGAAACACCAGGAATAATCGTCTGTCTTGAAACGTAAATGGTGAACTAGAGCCGACAGAGTTGTGCGGGTCCTGAGGCAGATGAGGGGGATCAGAGTCAGAGTCCAGCCCTGAAGTGAGGAGTGTCTGTGTGAGTGGTCTCTGCAGAAGAGGATTAGGGCCAGTGAAGACAAAAAACAGGCAGAATCCTGATTATAAGCTCACAATTCTGAATTGAAAGCGACTGACTTTAAAGTGAGAATTACTTTAATCTCAGAATTCTAACTTTAATATCGTAATATATCATTCTCACTTTTAAAGTCTGACTTTCTGACGCTGAACTATGAATTGTGGTGAGTGAAACATCGCTTTCGTCAAGCTGTGCTGTAGACTTTCACTTAGCAATAAAGACATACTTGGCAGTAGTAGCACATCATGCTCAGACGAGTATTCAGACTCAGAGAATATGTGGTCTATACGGAGAATATAGTGGTTTGTACGGAAGAAAGAACAAGTCAGAGTTTAACTTTAATCTGAGAATTCAGACTTTAAAGTGAGAATTCTGAGATTAAAGTGAGAATTCTGTCTTTTGTTTTTCCTTCACTGGCCCTAATCCTCTTCCGTACGTCTCTGCTTCCATTAATTCAATTCTAGTGTCGGATTCGAGCGGAGATGTTAATGCGCTCATGCAGTGAAGTGAATTATCACACGGTGACTCGGCTCTCTCCACCCAGGCCCGCTCTGTGTTCTGGTCACCTCCCCTCTGCCGGCTGAGTGGGCGCCACCACAGCACTGCCCAAAACACGTGTTCCACTGTTGGAAAGCCGCCCTACCGCTGTGAAGACAACAGGATGGACGGAAGTCATGGGCACTTCCTGACCCTCCCCAATGGAAACAATAACATCTGAGCGCGGTGGGACTGGAGAACAACCATTGGATTGGCGGAGTGCTGGTGCCGCCGGTGAATTAAAGAGAAATCCAATACGACAGAGCAGGAGGCCTCGTGGTGCGGGACGGCAGAGGCAAACTAAGAGGCCTGACGGAGCAGGATGCAGCGGACGCTCAGCGCGGCCTTCAGCAATATTGACCTGCAGACTCATTCACCCTCCTGGGACTCCTCTGCTCAGACCCATTAACCATCACCTCACCTGCCCTTTTAGTCTGCGTGCTGAGCAGCGTCCAGAGAGCGGCAGCTCCAGGACCACGCCGCCAGGACAAGCTGCTTACCAGACCTGTAATCTCACTCTGAACATCTGCTGCGACACCTCCTCGCTTCGTGTCCATCGAGGAAGACCGTGCTCCTTCAGCCTGAAACACGCTGGTGAGAAAAGCACACCCAGTGCCGAGGCACCAGAGGCCTTCCCGACCTTCACACAGCTCCTGGGGAGCAGCAGACGCTCCTCTATCCTTTTATTCACCAGAGTCAGAGGCTTGGATCCAACTTCTCCATGAAAAGAAGCGATGGCTCAGTGAATTATTGATGGCCTCCTGCTTCTGCTGAGCTACCAAGGTAGCCACCGCCTTAATGCAGCCCAGACCTGAGGGAAAGCAGCGTCTGGATGGTGCATCTCCGTTCAGATCTCAGTGACTTTTGGATCCAACTGAGTCTAGCTGAGCATGAAAACACTCTATTGTGAGAGCAAAATATGAGGAAGCACATCTCAATAAACTGATCATCCATCGGTGCATTAGCAGCATATTTTCCAGGAGTAAATCATTCCAAAACACAGTCACTGAAAGTTCACGCTCAACAACACCATAATAACATTATATTACATTATATTGAAACTCTTCCTCAAACCACAAGAGACACTCTGTCAAACATTGATCTACTTTTCGTCACAATGTCTGCTCATCTGTGTACTTTCTCTCGCCTCTGTTTGGGGGTTTCCCGGGCAGCAACCTTCACTATCAACAAATACTGGAGGTGATCTGGAGCTTGCCGCACTAGAAATGAATCTTCAATCTTCAACTCTGTATTGAAGTCTCTGGTGGGCCACGCAACACGACTGATCACAGATCACATCTGAGGCAGGAGGAAGGCAACTTAGTGGAGCTAGTGTGGGAGCTGTGAGAAAGACCAGGATGACGTAGGCGGGGTCTCATGTACAGCTCCGTTGATGCAGCAGTGACACAAGTTTTATTGAACCTTCAGCTCCACTTCATCTGTGCAACGAAGTGCAGAATCTTCTGATCAGAATCTAGTACTGAAACGCTTCCATTACTCGATGCTCTGCTCAGCTCACATTCATATTTCTCAGTGCAGATTCCATAAACATCCCTTCTGCTTGGCTGCAACTCGGACAGTGTCACTGTCTGTGACCCCGCTTTCACTCTCACTAACAGCCGGCTCTGTGTGTGTGTGTCTTGTATAGCTAGTCTTGCGAGGATCAATTCTTTTGGAACCACCACCTTGTGGGGATGTTTTGTTTTTGTGGGGACCGGCAATGTCAAGCCTGAATTTGAGGTTTAAAACTTCAAAATAACTGGGTGATTCTAACTGGGTTCCAGTCTGGTTTCAGAGGTTCAGGGGGAGAGGCCGGGGAAAGGGCGATGGCAGTGAGAGGTCCCCACAAGGATGGAAATAAAAGTGTGTTTGTGAGGGGGATTGGGTTATCTTTCCTTGTGAGGACCAATTCTGGGAAAACAACACCTCCTTGTGAGGACATTTGGTTAGTCAGAAACGTTTTGCTGGACCTAAAAAGTTTACCCCCGAACAACTGGGTGGTTCTAACTGGGGTCCGGTTTGGTTCAGAGTCCTGGTTCAGGTGAGCCATGTGTTTAGGATGGTTGGGTTCAGGGGGAGAGGCTGGGGCGATCCTCACTAACTTGCGTGTGTGTGTGTGTGTGTGAGGGTCAAGCGAGTTGCGGCTGAGCGCAGCTCATCATGACAGTTAGAACTATTGATCTGTTACACAACCCTGTCCACAGCGGATCCATAGCTTGAATCCACAAAGCAAAACATCTCCGGCGTCATCCACCAGCCCGGATGAGGCCAGCAGCACCAGGCTTCAAATGCTGGCATCACTCATCTCTCGCTCCAATAGTAAACAAAGCGTCTGCGCTCAGCGCACCAGGCCTCAGAAATGCTTCCCAGCGAGCCACTGAGTCCGTCGGACCCTGAGAGTCCCACCACGCCTGCCTCCTGTGCAGATCCACAGAAACATTTGCGTTTGTGCCACAATCTGCTCTTTATGTGGCGGAAAGAGATCCCTCTGTTGCTGCAGCGCTCACATGTTTCATGGAGGAATTAATGAGCCGCTGCGTGGACAGTACTGTGGACAGTACATTCCTGTCCCACGGAGACGGTCCTGTATGTTCACTGGCACAGCTGAGACCAGCTGATCGTCCCGGCCGTCCCTTTAACTCTCGCCCTGGTGAGGTGACGGTGCCCAGAGAGAAACGTCACACACTGTCACGCTGAGGGTTTCTCAGTGCCTCAACACACTGGGTCAGATCTTTGGTACCAGCGAGGTCGATCCACCATCAGAGGTCGGATGACAGGGGCACCACTCTCCTCTCCCAGATCGCATCACACACATCTGTCCTGGTCCTCCTCCAACGTTGAGAGTTTTCATTTGGACAATGGGAGTAACATGAATTATAATATAATGAATTTACCCCACCAGAGACAGTGGAGGATGCGATGTGGAGTTGATGCAGAACCAAAGTTCCACCGGGAACGGGGAAGCAGAGGCGAGTGGGTATTACCCAGTCAGTCACGAGAGTTTCCTGATCCCGCAGAACTTTGTGGACTGAAAGAGGTGATGACTTCACAGAGCTTTCGACAAGTGTCACGAAGAACTGGGCGACGCTCGACCTCCAAAATGAACGACTCCTCATCCATGTTGCCAGGAAAGAACCGCTCCGTTCACCGCTTAGGACGTAACGTTTACGCTGCTCTTTCATGGTAAAATGCGAATAACAGCGATTATGTATGGAGCTCCAGAACAACAGAACTGTTGCGGAATTTATTCTGCTTGAAAACCTTACGCACAGCTCCACCTCTGCTCCGCTGCCAGACTCCGGAAATTGGAGGTTTCGGTTGATAACCAGACTAATGGGCACATCTTTGTTTTTGCGGAGAGTCTGAGTCCTTGGCTCTTCCTCCATTTTTAAAGCAAGAAAAATCGCAAACCAATGTTTTTCCGAAAGGGTTGTGGGGACAAGAGCGGATAGCAGATGAACCTTCAACAGCACAGAGAGCTGGCAACCGGGTCGCACAATGCATTGCGCAGTGACGTCACCTTTTCGCACCCTGTAACGCATGGATAGTGGAAACCATCAGCTGAGACTGGAAAGGGAAGAACAGACTCAGGAATACTGGCTGACTTTCTGAGAGATTTTTGGAGGCTGCTCGGGTTCTGATATTGAACCCAAGAACAAGCGTGACAGTGGAAGTTCGCGTCTCGTGCCGCTGCTGACCAGCCTGCATGAATAACTCATGCGAAGGTGTGGTCAGACGTCGGCGAACCTGACTCAGGATCACATTTCTCTGAGGAGAGCCGAGGCGTGTAGTGTTTCAGTCACCTAGCAACTTGGTTCCAGGAAAGCTGGAGCGATCTGTCGGAACAGTGAGCTCCCCGCACACTTGGCCTCCGCCGAAGGGGGAAAGTGACACCGCTGGCCAAATGCTTGGGAAGAGGACGGCCCAAGTTAGTGTTGTGTCACCGTCACCAGACACTCGGAGCGTGACATCGACGCCACCTGCTTTCTCCGGCGCAGTATTATGTCATGTCGCCGACGCTTTCACTGACAGCAGATACAAAGCTCCGCCTCCCAGCACAGATTCTCAGACCTGGTGACCTGGACAAACCAACCAGCGGAGCGGGTCGACTTGCACGCTGTGGGGCTGAAGGCGAAACAGCCTCAGCAAGTGGCTCAGACCCCTGGCAGCAGTGGCACCATGAGCCGCCCAGCTCTGCACGTCCACATAGTTCACATCCATGTGGCACTGCTGCTCCGCTCAGACCCATGAGGAGAACTGAAGGTGGACACCAGAGCAGACGCCCAGTTCTGGACACACTAAAGCAGAGGCGGGCAAAGCAAGGTCCAGATTATTGCAATCAGTATTGCTCATCTTGACGTGTTTCTTTGTTCCCAGAATAGATGATTGATGAGGAAACACAGCGTAACAAAGTGCTTTTTAAAACTCATTTGTATTATTTTACCTAAGGTTCTGTTACCAAGCTCTTAAAGACAGCTGGAATTAAGGGTTTATTTAGTGAATACATGGTTTGCATAAAGTGGAGTTAAAAATAAATACGTTAATCACACATTATTATGTGCTTTATTTAAAGCATCTATTCACTATTTTTAAGATCTTTGTAAGGCGCATTTTTACTATTATTAAAACCACATTTCGGATTTCACTCGCAGTTCTACAGCTTGTATATTGAAGTGTTTCTCTTCTGGCCCCTGTCATTAGTCACAGCACATGTGGCCCCTGTCACCAGCCCCCTGTTAAAGGAAGGGCAGGACTGGTTCACAGGAGCGTGGAAAGTTTTGAGCTAGAATAATGAAATGCATGTGTGGCGGACAATCGGAAACGTGAGATGAATTTGGGGGTAACTCTTCATCCAAACCGAGGTCTGACGGTGAGAGACCGGTCCAGTCATGGCAAGTCTCATTCTTCACTCTGCAGAGGATGTGAGCGCCTCAGTTCAACTGACTAAAGTGACGGGACAGCGTGGAAGAGTCGAAGGAGGAACCGAACAGAGCCAGTTGGGAAGCAAGTCAGAGGTCACCCTCGAGGAATCACCGCTGCCTCTCGCGCGCACGTGAATTTGGAAGTCGCGGTGACAGCGGAGCGCGGCGTGGGCGGAGGGAGGTACTCACCACCAGCACGGAGGTCCGGACCACTTCGGACACACTTTGCCGAAGCTCGGCGGCGGTGCCGGGCTTCCCCAGACCCCGGGTGAACTTCCTCGTCTCCGGTTGCGCAGGAGCTGCCATCCCCGGTCCGATCCACGAGGCGAGCCGTCTACACGAGAGTCGTCCCGGGGCCGCTCCGCCAGCTCGCGGGCGGGAACCGTCCCATGTGGAGTCGAAGACAAATCCCAGGACTCCGCCTCGAGTTTAAAGCCTCATCCCGGACTCCTGGTGCCGAGAGTTGTTGGCATGATGAAGACTCCTCTGGAGCAGAGTGTCGGCGGAGGGAGGTGGGCGGAGGGGGGGCGTGGCCCTCCCCGCTGCGGGGCGGGACTCTGGACTCGGACGGCCTGCTCTGACCCGGGGCCACCAGGAGCGGATCTGCGGTTCATGCGCCTTTTCTCCAGACAAATAAAACTGCTAATGCCGAAGGCAACAAAAACAAAATCACTATTGGCTCAAAAACGTCACTTTTTTTCTCATTATTATTCGTAATTGTCCTAGCCCCGTTTAAAGTAGTTGAGATGGCGTCATAACTGTCTGGCATCACATCGGCCCGGGGTCTTACAGTAGTTTAAATATGTGTCTCTGGCTGGTCGTCATTCAGCCAAGTCACGTTTGGTGAGAGTCAGATAAAATTGATAGTTTAGCGACCTCTGCTGCAGCGAGGTGGCATTACACACGCGCGAATTCTATTATTTTTGTCAATTTATTTATCTCTACATTTGCTGTTAAACATTCTGTAATTAATCATTTTAAGGAAAACAAATGATTTCACTCGTTTTCCTTGTGTTGTTGTTGTTGAGCTCTCACCTTGTTACAGACTGATAAAGCAGTAAAGAGTCTGTTCGTCAGGGCGCTACATTAACAATAGGGATCTGTAGAATTCATAAACCAACAGGGGTCATCATGAAGACAAACGTAGTTTCATGAGAAGACAAAAGTTTCTCTAGGATTAGGCAGCTTGAGATAAAAACGTAAATGTTATGTATTTTGTAATTATTCAGCCCATTTTTCAGCATGTAACTATTCTGCAATAATCTTTGGAGAGGAAAAAATAGCACGATTAAGACTAAATAAACTATGTTTAACTCGTGTAGCACTTAATAATATGAGGAAAATGTAATTTAATATGATAGAAATAACGTCTCCTGAGTCACAGCATCTGTTTGAGGACAGAAAAACAACCAAAACGTGACGTCATGCAAGAGGGAATCATCATCATTTTGGACCCGAGCTCACCTTTCCTGAGTCAGAGCAGAAGTGAATCAAAGTCACAAAAATCCACTTTGTGAAAGGAGCAGTCCTTTGGTTCGGGCAGTTGGCCAGCAAATGGAAGTTGCCAGCTCAGCAACAACAGATGATAAAGCAGTATGATTTCGAAACGCGTAAATAAATAAGGATTATTGACCATTTGTTGCGGAACATTCAGTGGCTCCGTGCTTTGTAAATTACTCTGGGATAGACAAAATAAAACAACTAAATAGGATTAAATATATTATCCAAATGTAGTAAAAGGTTTTAGCAAGCATTGTAATGTGTGACAGCTGAAATAAAATGCGCTGATTTGACAGTAAAATGGATCTTGAAGTGACTGGAAAATGGAAAACTCTGGCTCAGGAACACCCACACACATCACTTTAGGAAGCTGCTGTCGGGGCTTTCCTGCACGTGCTGTTTGAAAAGACTTTGCAACGCCGCCACCAGTTGATATCACACCTTAACAGAGACGCAAAGTTGGCATCTTTTTATTGCTCTCACTTCCACAGAGCTTTCAGTCGCCATTCGCAGCAGAGCAGTCTCCACCTCCACTCATCAGAAAAGCAGCTGGAACTGTGAGTGTCTTTATGCCGCTCGTCTTTAAAGCTCTTTCATAACACACGAGCGCCTCCCTCTCTTCTCCTTGGACCGGCTTCACTTCAGCGAGTCTTCCATGGCGATGGCAGTGACCGGCTCGTCGTAATAAATACAAAACGCTGTGAATCAAGCCATGAGTTTTAAAGGTGTCGCACGTGAGTCAGATGGACGAAGAGAGATGCAGTTTGGCACTGACCAACACTGGTCTCAACCAAAGCTAGAAAGTGGCTCGGCCCGTTAGAAAAGAGTATAAAATGACATCTTTAAAAAAGGTAAAAATGCCAACAAGAAAGCAGTCGGTGGCCGGGCGCCAGGCTCAGTGGCCGTTGTTGTTGTTGTTGAGGGTGCGGTTGCGGCTGGCCGGGACCGTGGCGCTACGGATGACCTCCATCCACCTGTGGCGACAACACACGCTGTGACTGGACCCTGCGCCCACCTGACGGCGACCTGCCGCCCCTTACCTGTCGAAGGTGTACTCGCTCTCCGAGCGGAAATAGTAGACGTGAGACTTGAAGTGAAGCTTGAAGACGTAGTCCTTGTGGATGTTCTCCGACTCTGACGGGACGGTGACCGAGTAGCCCAGCAGAGGGAGGCTGGCCAGGGGGTAGTCATCCTGGAGGACCCAGAAGCACACGGTGAGGGACCCGGGACCCCGCTCTACCCTCCACGGTTTGATCAGGAATAGTGTTGAAAATAACTGTTTTCTTTAGCAGTTTTTTCATCTCCATCTGTTTATAATAATAATCTGTTATTATTTTTTGCACATTGAACATAGCTTCCATGTCAGTCTTTATGTGCCGTACGTGTACAGCCATTTTCTTTCCTCCACTGTCTGTTAAAAAAGAGTATTTTGTATTTTATATTTTACATTTTATATTTGTTGTTTACAGAGCATTTTAAGTTACGAACATAATTCCCCTCGGGATGAATAAAGTTTCTCTGATTCAACATATTTAAAGCACTGGAGGAGCCTGTTTAACGAAGACCTCACCAGGCGCGTGGACAGACCCTTAGCTGTGCTCCAGCACCAGCCCTTTTTCCACGAAAGTGCCCCCCCCAGAGGCCATTATTATTAACACTTCTTCATTCGTAAATTCATTCAGGCAGACTGTGGTCTGTTTCGGAGATTTTGGATTGTTGATTCGATGTGAAAAACACACCGAATGGCCTTATTTAGTTTAGTACTAGTTGAGAAGACTTAAGTCGGCAACATTCTGTCCCTCATGGACGCACGCTGGGGGCCTTTGAGCACCAGCCCCACAAAATGTCTGTGCACGTGCCTGGACCTCACACAGACAGAGAGAGAAAACAGATCCAGATTCAAGAAGAGGAGATGAAGAAACTATAAGAATAAGAGACAGAGACATTTCAATTGAACTGGAATTTGAGGGGAAACTTGAATGAAATCTGGGCCTCTAAACCAGAGGTGCTGCGCGGGGGCCACATGCTGGTGAAGGGCCCTTGTCAAGTCACAGCAAAACTGCAAAAGACACTCTTTCTCATCCAAATTAAACTAGAAAACTAGTGTAAAACACTAAACTTAATTCCTGTCACTCAAAAATAAATAAATCAAACATAAAATAATATACAGTAAGATATTAAAAACATCAAAACTATATTAAAGATTTATACAGAGAATATTTGTGTATAAAAATAAACACTATAAAACCATATTATATATGTAAAGCATAAGTCATGGCGTGATTACACGTTTGTAAGCCCCTTTTTCTTGCATTGTTTGGTTTGGCGGCACCGAAAAGACTTAAATCTTGGGTTAAATATTAGAGATTATGCTGAGACAGACTGTTAAAATGAGTCGTTTAATTTGATATTAATTTTCATCCAAAGATTCCCGACATAAATCACGGAAGACCTTTTTTAACTTTGAAGCCTACATGAGTGCAATGCGATACCTGACCACAGGGTGGCACAAGAATTGACATGAAATTAAAACGTCGGTACGGATGATTATAGTATTATATATATATATATATGTGTATATTTAAACCAGTGGTGTGGAGTTGTGCAGAGGCTGCTCACCTGGTGGGACTTGTAGAAGAAGAGGCTGAAGTTGGTGAAGACCACCCACAGCTTCTGCCAGCCGTTGCTGTTCTTGAACTTCCTCAGCAGGTTTCCAGACAGCTGGTTCTGCGGACGCACGCAGGACGGATCAGGAAACACGCTTCGCTCTCAGGCCCGGCGTCAAATCACGGCTCCTCTCTAACAGACTCTGAGTGAGTGGGAGCTCTTTAAATGTGTCTGCATCATTTAGAATCTAGTCAGTCACATGCCAAAGGTCATGCGGGCCACTGCCTCTCAGTCTGGCTCCTTTACCTCGAGACTCCTGCAGGTTTCACTAAAGGAGAGACTCTGAACTCGGTACCAGCAGATTACACAGAGAGGCACGGGTCCCTGGCCACTGGGGGTCTTACTCTCACTGACTGGACTAGGGTCTTCTAGCACAGACGCATGGTGAAGAGAGAGAGAGACAGGGAAAGACAGAGAAGGTGAGACACAGACATGCAGGCTGAGGCCGTCCAGAGGCGACAGAGGAGAAGCAGGTCGGGGGGTGGTGCTACTACTGCGCTCTCTAGTCCTAGTCAGGTGGAGAGAAAAGCAAGAGTGAGAGGAGCAAACGGTGGGAACAGCATCCTGGACACGACGGAAAGGAACCGGCAACAGAGAGACGACAGACAGGGCGGGGTCAGAGGCTGGGCTGGTACCTCTACGGCCAAGCTAAAGTCCAGCATGGACACGCTGGTGTTCCTGTGCCAGCACACGTGCACCATGGTGTTGCCGCGAGAGGGCCTCTCCAGGGAGGTGGGCAACGCCGCCACCGCGTCGTCCTCCGACTCCGCCTCGGCCGAAGACTCGTCGGTGAACCCTGGGAAGATCACGTTCCGACCAGACGGTGAGCGAGGAGACGAGGGAGAGAGGGTTAGTTCAATCACACGAGTGTCTGGGGAGAGCGTGGAGGAGCCTTCACTCAGGAGCTCAGAGCAATCGCTCTACACGGCCTCTGCAAGCTGGAGGAGATGAAACTGTTATGAATAGGGATGCTCTGATCAGGGCCGATCACATGGCTTGACGATGAATTTGTAAGCAAAATGATTAGACCTTCTCTTTTCCATGATGTGAAAAAATGAACTTGAAATCATTTTATTTCAGACACATTTTTTATGTTCCTGTTTAAGGAGGAAACTAATAGAAAAACCTGGCAGAATGCAGCAACTTTTAATTCGATGTGAGACGGTCTGCTGAGTCTCTAGAGACTCTGCTGTGTCCGTGAGATATTTACATCCTCTTCTGCTTGTAGCAGGACTCCCAGACAGAGAGCACAGCATTTATGAAAGTTTCCACTGCGGACCTTTTCAAAAGTTTCAGATTCAGGCGGCTATCGAACGCCTCGCCCGACTCCAAAACGGCGACGGCCTCGGTCGTTTCCATCACCTGAGAAAAGCTGGTCATCTCGCTTGGTGAAATTCATAATTACTTCTTGGGCAATTTCCTTAGCCTTAGCGTTAGCGTTCACGCTAACAGCCTGCTGCTGAGGAACCAGCGGTCTCACTTTCATGAGCCCCGAAAACTCTCTGTGCTCCGTCAAGTGCTGGAGCTTTAAATGGCGTGTTTCATTTGAAAGCGCTTCCCTGCACAGCATTGTCCCGTGCATGTGCTGCAGCTGCTAACTTCACACGACAGACTGAAGAAACCTCCCCTGCAGACACGCTGCTGCCGAGTGAGCAGCGAGTCGGGAGGAGCGGACGCATCTCAACCAGCGGGGCTTCGTCAGAGCTGATATCGGCTGATGATCGGTGAGCGATCGATCGGAGCATCCCTAGTTATAACAAACATAATTATTAGAAAACATAACAAGCAATTCATACATTCAAGTAAAAGCAAGGGAAAAGTCACTTATTAGACAAAAACATTTGAGGAGAAAAAATTTCACACTTCCTGAAGAGTAAAACGGTCAGTGAAGAAACAGCTGCTCATCGACCTGCTGGGATGAAACCGGAGTGGAGCTGCGCAGCTCCTGGGGAGGGCCAACTTACTGTGGTCAGTCAGAGTGCTGCTCAGCAGGTCGCACAGGGGTCCGTTGCTGGTCTTGCTCTTCTCAATGGCCGTCGTGAGGTCCTGCATCCACTTCTGCATCTCTGTTGATGAGCTGCACGACAAGAAGCCTCAGTGTTTCTCCAGCTTTCACGCCACAACATGATGCTTCTCAATGCTAGGATTTCAGAGGAGCTAAAAGTGAGCGACACGTTGGTGGGTGCGATTTGTTGAAATGACACCATGAGAGATGATAAATGCAGCTTGTCATGACGAAACCTGTGGCGCTTTCAGGGGCGCAAGACCGTACTAATGTAAGTAAAACTATACTAACTCAAAACACTTCTGACTGCTGACGAAGAATTTCATTTGTAGGATTTTATGATGAATTACTGCTTGTGAATGTGTCCTCAAAACAACATATAAATGATGATTTATATGTCAATAAAAGTTAAAAATTAAAATTTCAACCAACTAAGCTGCCTTTTTATGATGTCATTGCATCATAAGCCCTTTCAACATTTATATTTTATAAGTTCCCTCATCATAATAATATTGTGTTTTCTTTCTTCGTCCTTCCAGCTGGATACACCTACTACACTAACTGTACTAACAGTGGAAATCCAGTTGTATTTGTTGGCCTAAAACATTTGCTAAGCGAAGAAACAAATTACCCACATGAAAGGCAACGATCGGAGTTAACACTTTATCGGCTCCAAAACTAGTTGTTAATTCTCACACACAAGCTGTGGTGAGTCTCGAGTAGGAGTTTGTTGTACGACACAAGCGGCACATTTCTAACTTTGAGCAAAAAACGTGAAAACGGTGGCTAACAGAAGCCATCGCCATCACAGCCAGCTTTTCTGTGCGTCACAGTTCAGTAAAAATTCTGCACTTGTTGAAGACGTATTTCGGGACAGAAGTAGAAGATGAAGTCGGGCTGCTTTTCTGGAGCTCCATGAACATTCCTCGATAGTGAAGGAGTATAGATGACCTTGAAGGCAGCACGACAGTTAGGCGTTTTTCTTTTTTTTTTTTAACTCATTAACAGGTAAAATCTAAGACTCGCTGAAGTAAGGCGGGCACAACGTAAACGAATGGTTATAGGCTACGGTCACATATGATGAGTCAGCACCATCTTTAAGCCAGGGAGTATCATCAAAACTCTAAATTCGGCACAGTAAGGTGCCGTGAATATATTGGTTTCCTTCAAGCCGCCGGCTTCACGCGCGGCCCTGAGATATTATTAGGCTGCGGCCCAGGTGTTGCACTTGAAGGCGGCGCCGCTGACCTGGCTGCCACCACCACCGACTGCTGCTTCGCCACCATGGTGAAGGCATGAGGGACCCCCCACTCATCCTCGCTCTCTCTGATCTGCGGGACACAGGAAAGGCATTAGAGAGCAGCAGAATCTGGGACAGCTGAGACCAAAATAGAGACACGTAGATGCATGAAATATTCACTTGTTGTCTCCACAAACGTGTGATGAAAGACCTGGGCAGAAGCTCTCTCTAATGACGGACGACACTTACTGTCATGCCGTGGAGCAGCAGCTGGCCGTGCACTTTAAACTGATTGGTCGGCGTCATCCCTCGACTCGTGTAGAGAATCACGTCGTTGAACTGTTGCAGAGAGAAGAGGCGCTTTAGAACATCACATCTGACGACACACATCGAAGCTCAGACCAGCTCCGACATCGAGAAAAGACCAACGACTTCTGGACTTGATGACCTTTGACAGGCCTGAGGACATCCTGTTTGAGGACACGAGACGGTTCAACAGAGCGTTTCAGTCTGAACAAGTTAAACTCGATCTTGACTGGACTGCTGATCCTCCTCATCAAGTGGCATCTTGGGAGGAGGCCCCGGGGCAAACCAGGACCCATGGGAACATCATGATATTCCTGAAGCAGCTGCTTATGGAAGAGCCACTTGAGGAGATGATCTCTGAAGGCTTTTCCTATAAACAACCTCTCACACGTCCTCTACTCTTCTCCGGCTCTAGATGACCTCTGGAATGCAGCTGAGCTGCTGTATGTTCTGGCACCAAGACAGTAAAGATGACGTTACCAAGAAAAACATGCGTTGCTGGAGACCCTTCCCGGAGAGTTTGCTGAGGCAGCCGAACCTGATGAACTCCTGCAGACACACGGGTTCATGAGAGAATGAACTACTTTGGAGTTTGACCTCTGGGAAGTTGAGAAGTTACCCGCTGAGGAACGACAAGGTTGTCCACCCCGATCAAATCCTTCTTGAGTTCCAGCAGTTTTTGGAAGTTTTCCATCTTGACCATGCTCCCCTGGAGCTGCTCCACCAGCTCGGACACGTCCGCCAGCGCGGCTGCGGGGACACGGAGCGGACGTCGGTCAGGACTGGAAGAGCTGGGACCCCCTGAGGTGGACGTACCTCGGCAGTCCCTGAAGTCCACGTGCGTGGCCGCGTAGTGCTTGCACAGCCGTTCCAGGATCTGCTTGTAGTGAATCAGCCGGTGCAGCGGCCGCAGGATGAAGACGTTGAAGGGGATGTAGCAGACTTTCTGCAGCTCAAAGTCCTTGAAGAGGGTCTCCAGCTTGCGGGACGCTCGGCAGGCCTTCTCCAGCTCCACCAGGACTTCAGACTGCCTGTGCAGGTTGGTGGTCAGCGGCTGCGGGGAGACGTGGAGGCACATCACAGCCGTGCTTCCTCACTCATCACGCCGTGACGCGCCTCACTTTCAGAGCCTGCAGGTTCTTCAGCATCACGTCTCCGATGCGCTGGTAGTCTCCTTTGATGTGAGCGTTGGAGCGTCCCTCCCTGGAGGCAGAAGCCGCTCGTGAGCCATCAAATCACCTGCGCTTTCAGCTTCACTACTGTCAATATCATCACTTGCCAATTGCCAAATTAGTCAGTCGATAACCGGGAAAACAAACAAGAATATATTTATAAATGACCGCAGCAAGATTTCAAAGCTTCAGTCAGATGAATCACAGGGTTTAAATCTATTTCCAACGTTTCGTTTCGTATTATAAAAAACTCTTGCACTCACTACATGCATTTAACGGTTCGATTAAGTCCCCGCTGACCTTCACTAGCATTACAGCAGTGTATGGCAGTAATAGAAGGCGCCAGCAGGTGTCGCTCTTGAGCGCCATTAACTTAATCACTGGGATTTGCAGCGGAGGAAAATCTTCCTTCATCTTGAACGCAACAGAGCGTCAGTCAGCCACAGCAGTTGCTGGTGGAGCTGGTTCACTAACTAACTATGGCGAACACGGGTGAGGGTTGGCATATTTTCGGGCCGCCGCCGCCGCCGCCGCCTGCAGCTGAGACTCCCGACAGATTTGATGCATCGCTGTCAGCCGGGCGATACATCTCAGCATCATTATGGAAGCCACAGGCAGGAAAGGAGCGGCTGGGATGCGGCATGACAGTTGCCATGGAGACGATAAAGCCCGAGGTCACTGGGACGGGATGGGGTTTCCCCCGTGAAAGGAGAATAATTAAAGCTCAGACAGGGAGGTTTATAACGAAGAAAAGACTGCCCTCTTTCCTCCTTGGACTTGAGTACTTAAATTAATTTGTTTAAAACTTGAATTAAAAATAAAGGCTGGCATGCTTTATAGTGCACAGACCGGAGCCTCTACTCACCACAGCGCCAGTCTTTGCTCCACTTCCCTGAGGAACCCTGTGTGGAAGGTGTGGAGGGGCTCAAATGTGGAGACCAGAGTGTTCCTCAGAGAGTCCGGCGTGGCTTCGTCCTGCCCGACGGCACTCTGGAAGGACTGAGAGCACAAGCAGACTGAGACGGGTCTGGAGTCTGGCACCTGACGGCCACATGTGAAGGACATTGCACTGACTGGGCAGGAGGACTGAGACACCACTGGAAGTGGAGCGGGGGCCAGGACTTCTCCACCAGTGCAGGGAGAGGAACGAGGGCAGGAGTTACCCCAAATATTCATGAGATGCTCCAAAGACTGAGAATCAGTGGAAGTGATGTAGCCCAGTTTTCAAACTGCATATTTAATAAGCAGCGTCTCAATAATGTGGGGGGTGAAACGGCGTGGAAGAGAGCTCGCTCTTCACCTCCAAACATGGAGGTGAATGTGCTTCAGAGAGCTGAATAAGAAATGCAATCGCTAAAGTCACCCGGAGTCGACGGCCAAAATAATAGATGTCTCACCACCGTCACCACCTCCAAGTCCTTCACGTACGTCCGCTCTGTGGTCAGCAGCTCCTTGGCGATGAAGTAGGCACGGTCTGTGGGGAACCTCTGTCAGGAGAGACGGAGCGGTTCATGAGTTCCATCACCCAGATGTTCCATTCGTAACAGCCACCAACCCCGGCACGCTCAAGTTTGAACATCTCTCCCTCCTCACCGTTCTGCATCACTGCAGAGAAACCTTCCAATAAGAGAACAGGATTCTCCCTGAGTCATGAGGAGAAGATGGTCTGAAAGACCTGACCAGCTTCTTCATGTGGGAGCTCCTCATCAGCTGAGGTCAACAGCTATGACCCACGGATCGAGAGACACGACTCTTCCCTCACTCAGTCCAGCTAAGACCAGGTAACATGACAGGGTTCTGCCCATGAGGCATCATAATGCAACTTTATAGAGGATGCTACGCTCACAATCATGGATGTGAACTTATGGCAAGTATTCTACATTGTGGCCTTAACTTCATCTAGTTATAAAGCTTAAAGAAACCCTAAGTCAGATTGTTTTGTTCATGACTAGCAACGTTCATAATATCATCTATGAATGCATTATTTTGTAGACCACTGGGTCTCAGAAAAAGGGTTGGGGGAAGTGACCCCAGTCCACTGGGAACAGGCCAGATTCTGAGCTCGCGATTGCCCTCCATCCAAATGTAGACACCAGAAGTTGCTGCTCCCACACACTAAATCGAGGGGGAACTCCGATTGAACCCCCATCAGATCCTGTCTCCCACACGGCGAAACCCAAACTAGACATGACTGGACGTTTTTTTCCAGGTCACACCAGGGGTAAGAGGGTGCAGCCCTCTCACACGCTGGATCAACCCCTCCCACTTGTGACTGACATTACTAATCCACAGTGACCCGGACATTAATATCGCTGACGCCCCCTGGTGGCACGGTTTCACCTGACACCCAAGGTAAAGCTAATCCGATCAGAATGGGTTGGCAGAAGAGGGAAAATCCCTCTGAAGTCACACGTAATGGCATTTGAGGACAGGCTGAGGGAAAATAAAGGGTGGAAAAGTTCAGGTCAACAGAATGAGTGAAAGCAGTTCCTGCAGCATTACTCCACACATTTTCAATAAACAGGATTAGACAGCTCTTGAAGGAGCACTTTGAAGGTGAGAAGCTTCTCAGAGTATGCAGGAGAAAATAGACCCTTCCCCCACCTTCCTCCTGACATCATCTTCGTCGTCAGTGCGCACGCTGCAGGCGTCGTTCAGGAGCGGGCTGGTGAGGGGCGAAGGCTGCTGACCGTTGGGACTGTGGGGGCCGACGTCCAGCGACTTCTGCCCGTTCACCAGCGCGTGAGGCGGAGCCGAGTAGGGACTGCTGGACACCACCGCTGGAGAAACACCACACAGGAAGCAAGTCAGAGCGGCTCAACTCAGGTCGCTCACAGAGCCACGCACTTCACCGAGCCACGGACAGAGATGACTTACGATGCATCAGCAGAAACATGCCCACGCCTGACCGCTGTCCTCTGATGTGTCAGCACAAACATGCACTTATCACATGCAGCGAGAAAGAAGGGCTGGAGAGTGATGAGGACGAAGACAAGAAGTCACATCCACAGGCGGATCACAGAGCGGATGCAAGGAGTTTTATTAGAGCTAGAGGTACAGAAACAAGAGCAGCGAGGACAGTGGACGACACACCTTCGCTTCGGTTTATGGTACATTCAGTTCAACAGCACGAGGAGATAGATAGAGGGAAAGCCACTCTGAGACTCATCCCACCAACAAGGAGGTGAGCCACAGGCTCCTGCACCTGCAGCCACTTCATCTCCATGCTCTGGTTTCAGTCGCACAGCAGCCATTCATCTTCTCGTTGCCACATTAAAACACACGTCAGTCTTCGGCCTCTTGCTATTCGTATGTTTAAGTAAAACACTGACTGTCAGTGGTGATGGATGAGCCGGTGAGTCGGGCGGCAAAGGGGCGGCACTTGAACTGACTTTGACTGATAAGAAACACTTGACTGTTTTCGATATTCAATTTAGAAACAAGATGAATGAAGACGTGTCGAACCTGAGGTTCACAGTGACACCATCATGTACAGCCCGCTATGTAGCTTCCTAGCAACAGTTCCATAATGCACTGCAACAGTTGAAGCTCGCAGGCAAAGAGGCTAATGAAAATTGCATTCACGAGTGAGCTCAGATTTAGGTCTACCAGGGTCACACTGGTAAGACTTAGCTTCTCAGCTGACCTCGAAGGAGATTGAAGTCTGGGTCTCTTTACTTAGGCGGCTGCCTCCACGACAGGCCTCTGATAAGAGATGGATGGACACTTTTATGGACACCTCCAATTTGTCAAACTATTTGAATGTCTGAATGTTTTCAAATTCTTTTTAAGGAAAATTATAGAATATTTCTAAGCTTCAATATTTTGTTATTTTTGTGAATTATTTGCAGCTCAGACAACAGTTTGTGTTCATGTAGCACACACTTCCCACCATTCTAATGCTCGTGTTGAGTGGAGATTTGTATTGCATCTCTGCCGCAAGAGGAGCTCTAGAAGTCATTTGCACATGCAGAAACAAGAGGACTCATGCCGACAGGAAACATGGGGAAAAGAAAGAACACAAACAAAAGATATTCATACAAGAACACGTGCAAAAACAGGAAAAAAACAGAGACAGAAAATGAGAAAGTGCAGTTTTCATCAGCGAGTTCAAAGACATGAAGAGATACGTCAAACATTCAAGTGGAGAAAAACATCCGTCACCTATCTGTGAGTTCGAACTAACTTCACCAGACCATCTTTAGTGATGGTCAAAACTAAAACACTTGACAGCGCTCAAAGCCACACCTGCATCTAAAGACATGAGCTGACGTATGACCAGCACTTTCAAGTCAGTACCCAAGCACAGGAGTTTCACCAGTCGTCCCCGAGTTTAAGGCATTTCTGAAGATGAAACAGCTAGATGCTGAAAAGTCCTCAATTTGAGCCGTTGGAATAAACATTTTCACAGTTGCAAAATCCAAATCCTGCTCGCCATCATCAGGAATTAGCAGCTTAGGAGACACCAATTCCAAAATACTATCTTCAAAATAGTATATTTGGCTTCAGCTTCAAGCAAAATGGAGCTCAACAGTGAATCATCAATCAGATTCACTTTCAAAGTAGTTAAAGCTGACGTCCGGTGGGTTGCTGTTCGTCTGTTCAGGTGAAGAAAAGACTCCACGAGGACAGATGTGAACGAAGCTATTGCCTCCTCCGGAGAGTTCGAGTCTGACATTGTTGATTCCGCCCTGAGCTGCTTTGGCACCAGCTTTTCTAGTTCCAGCTCTCTCTTCTAGCAGCTGAAAATCTGACCGCAGTCTTCGTCGCTGAAGGTGTGTGCGTCCTCATCGGCCTCGTCCTCCAGCTGGAGGCTGCCGAAGGAAAACTTACTCCTGGGTAACATGGAGGAAGCTTTGGACTCGGCCTGCTGCCCGCTACAGTTGACCCGGTGGGTCTCTACCTCAGATTCGCTGGACTCGGTGCCGCTCGTGGTGATGCCGTCATTCACGACCACGCCGGCTCGCCCGGGGCGTTTCCTCCCCGGATGAGCTCGGCTGCGGCCCGGGGCCGAGAGCCCGTTGGCCATCATGCGCCTCTCCAGAGCTGCCATGCGCTCCGCCCTGGACAGCACGGGCCGGGAATCCTGTCCTTGTTTGGGGTCTAAGTCGGGATGGTGCTTCATTCTGTGGAGCTTCTGCAACTTGTGGGAGCGAGTGGGCACGGGGGAGGACCGGCCCTGGTCTGGGAGGGGCAGACTGGAACCGTAGCCGTTCTGCTCCGCGTGACTGTACACCACCGGCTGATGGAACGTGCCCGGCTCCGGACCGGCCGAACACATGAACTGCATCATCGCAGCCGGGCTCGGGCCTTCTCTGCTATACATGCCTGCGTCAGCCTGCATGCTCTGCTGAGACCGTCGGTGCAGCAGCTTGTTGTCCCCCTCGTGGCTAACCGTGTTATACAGTCTGGAGGAGCTGGACGGCGCCACCTGGCCCATCTCCTGGTGCACATATTTAGGGCCATTCAAGCTTCCGTAGCCAGACTGATACTGCAGCAGAGCCTGGTCCCTGAAGCCGCGGGGGGACCTGCGAGCCAGGTCCGTGCCCATCACATGCTCAGTGCCCACGTCTCTGTAGTCAACATAAGTGATAGAAGAGTCGCTGCCGTGAGCAGCTCGCGATGATGAACCTGTGGTGAGATGCTCCGGCCGCGTGGAACCACTGGAGTCTTCAGTCATGGGCACCGCTCTGTCCTCGTGGCCATTTCTCAGGTGGGCGGGACTCAGCCTCCGCGACGCGTTCTGGTCCTCCGAGCTCACCAGCACCGACTCGGTCCAGTGGTGCCGAGAGGGAGAGTCTACTCTGCTCCCAGGAGGTCCACTCTGAGGTCACACAGAGTCAGAGTCTCAGGCACAGACCGACAGAAATGTAAAGAAGCCCACCGCTCTCAACAATCTCATGACGCACTGCAACAATTGAAGGTCCAGTAGTTGCAGTAGTAGTGGTACACCAGATACAGCACCATTCTTAAGTGTCATGAACGTACTGCAACACTCTCACCTTCGTCATGACTTCCTGGTGACGCGGTGACGCCAAAGGCGACAGTCGGATGTTCTGCTGTATCCGACCGCTGTGTTGCACTCGACTGTGTTTCCTGAAACACAATGAGACGGTTAAACACAAACTCCACACAACAGGAGAGAAGTACTTCACCTATCGAAGGGGATCTTTTTAAACTCGGACTCCTTCACGTAATCGATGACCTGTTTCTGTGTGCGCCCGCTGTGGAGGCAAGACGGCGGTGACATCATCAGACGGTGCCCAGAGCAAAGCGCCATTCACGCCGTCGGTACCTGAATCTGAAAGAGGAGCCGCGTGTGAAGAGGACCGGCTTGGGTTTGGGTTTGGGTTCCTCGAAAAGGCGGAAGAAGGCGTGATATTCCACGCAGATCTTCCAGAAGACTTTACAGCAGTCTCTGCTGGCCATCAGGAACTCGAGCGTGTCTTGGTAGGAGCTCTGTGAAGCACAAACATCTCAGCAATTCACCAGATAAAAGTGGACTCTCCGGCAACTCACGTTCAAATCTGGCCTCAGCTTGATGAGGAAGCGTTTCCTCTTGAAGCTCAGCTTCCGAACCTTCGACCAGTTGAAGGCGTTTATCCGCGTGTGTCCCTGCAGAGCACAGACTTGCTGTAGAGTCTCGCGGGGACAACCGGGCTGGACGGCGGCGTGACTCACCTGAAAGACCAGCACCCCTGTGTGCGCCACAGCCAGGCTCAGCCTGGATCCTTCTCGGTCCTTTGCGGGATGTAGCCGGATTCCGTACATCTCCAGCCTCCGAGCCACTTCCAGTAAGTGATAGTCCGACTCTGCTGGTGTCTGGCCTCTGACGGGACAACAGCCGATTACACTCGCAAGAAACAAAGGCACAAACACTGACGCTAAAGATGAGCGAGGCTGCGACTTCCTCTTGGAGCCGAGCGGCTATCCAACAACAAATGACTCGCACGCCTCCCTCCAGGTTCCTCTCCTGCTAATGAGGGTGAAGTATGGCATGTTTGGGTTCACACATTCATCTCGCTCGGAAGGCTGTGAAGCAGCGTGCCCCTCTTATCAGCACGAGCTAACCTGCTTCCTGTGTGTGGTGATTAATAAGCGCGGTGCAGAGCTGCACTTTGAGTTATCAGTTTTTAGTTCCTACAGGGACCAGCGATGTGGGGGGGAGGGAGGGAGGGAGGGGGGGCTCGGAAGCAGCCGTGTCTGATTGAGCTGCTTTTATGTCGGAGCCACCCGAGTGTGTCCAGCGCTGACACACCCCAGCAGCTCCTGCTCCAAACTCACATTACTGTACTGGACCTTCCTGCCTTCAGCGCCACAGAAGTTCAAACTTACATGTGTTTGGAGTGAAACTCCATGATCTTGTCGATCAGTGGCATTTGCTCAGGGATGTAGTTGTTGTTGAGGAGGTGTGACCGGCAGTGACTCCCTTCAAAGTCCCCGATCTCGGCTGAAAGAGAGAGCGGTTCAAGTGAAAACAACTTTCACTGAGTCTTCTTTGTCTTCCGCATTTGCTTCCAGGTGTCACCAAAACCAGTCATCCTCACACCTTCATCATGAACCTCACTGTCCTCCTCAACTTCATCTCCATCATCCTTGGTCCCCCAAACTTTGTCTCCTCATTTCTGACAACCTCAGTATCTTCATCTCTGACTCCTCAGTCCCTAAACATCATGGCAGTGAGTCCCACCGTCCTGCAAAGCTCTGACGTCACAGTCATCGCCACTCTGCAGCACTCTCCTCTTCACCTCCTTCACCTCTGTCCATCACTCCACTCCCTCTTCTTTCTCTCATTCACACACATACCCTCCGACTCTCACCCACTACACTTACTGCAAATCAATACATCATCAGCAAACATCATGGTCCACAGAGACGCCTCTCTAACCTCATTATCAATTTTCAAATATCACACCACATATTTGACTCGTGTGGGCTGAAGGACGTCGATTCATTGATCACACACCAACCAAAAGGTGAAGCCAAGACAGTCTCTCTGCTAGAAGAAAAGCCAGAGCTCACACAGTGATTTGACGTCAAGTGAACCAGAATTCACCAGTCTCCCTCCATGACAGCCATTTACATGCTCAGAATGGAAATGCTAATTTAGCGTTACAGTGTTCTGGACTCATGAAGGACCAGACTTACATTGCATAATGTGTGAGACCATCAGCGCCGCACTGCTGTCGTTGCATATGAGGCGACCTATGGAGAGGTCTTGTTTGACCTGGAGTGCAAACAGGTACCTGAACACGGATGCACAAGTCGGGTTGTTAGTCCAAGATGTTGACATAGTGAGAGACACGGAGACCAGATGATGTCAAAGTAGCTCATGTTTTCTTTTAGAAAACAAGGTTAAGAAAGAAAGAAAGAAAACACGTTGCTAACATGGACCTAAAATGCTAAATCACAACTCACATATATTCATAAAAAACTAGTGACAATGAAAAACTAAATTATATTGTGATTTAGAAAGAAATATTTAGCTAATCGTCTGTGAAGCAATGTTGCTACATAGTATGCTTAACTTAACTGACCAGTTCTGTCTGTTATTATTCACTGTATACTACGCAATTTTCCAGTGTTATTCGATAATAAAGATCATGGTTAGCAGCAACAGTGTTTGACAGCCGCTCACCTGGTTAGCTCCTCCAGTAGCTGAGCGTGATCAGGAGGAAAGAACTTCACAGCAAACCTCAGGGTTGTGTTCTTGGGTCCTGGTGGGTGGAGTGCAGTGGCCGAGTGGTTAGTCAAAGCACAATTCAAAACGTTGTTCGTGAAGCTGAAGCACTTACGTCGTAGCTGCTTCACAATAGGCTTGATATGGTCCAACCAGACCTGCAGAGGAGGACGACAGAGCATGACTCTCCAGTTCTGATTCCTGCTCCATTCCAAACTCACCATCATTTTCTGGTGATTCTGGAACTCCAGGCCGAAGTAATCCCCCTCGATGAGGTTCAAGTGTGAACACACCAGGTCCAGCAGCATCTTCCCCGTGGCTTTTTGCTGGAACGAGAAGAGACTTTCGTGAGTGGCAGTCAATGAACCCTTAATGAAACTGTCAGAAGAAGGAGCGATTTCTCAAGACTTACTTCAACCATCCATCTGAGCTCACGCTCTAATGTAGAGCATATCGATTCATATATGTCATGAATTAACACCAGTGTGCTAAAAGCTAAAAGTCTCAAAAACACCGGAATATTAGCCACACCCACTAAATTTAGGTCGGAAAATGGATCTCGTTCATACGCAGGTCTATCAGGTGGAGTGGTGCTGTCTGCGCCAGAGAAAGGTCAGTGGTGTTTCAAAACACATGAGGATCACTTCTTAACACGTTTGGAAAACGGGCTCCAGCATGGACACAAACTCAACCATGTTCTGAACTGGAATCATCAACTCCTCACATTATTGACATTAAAGCACTCAAAATACACAGTATTCGCCTGTGTCCCCGAAGTTCCACTATGGAGGTGCAAAAACAGCATTTTCAGTGCTTTAAAGTCAATAAACGCCCGTGATGTCACTGGTGGCGAGCCTCAATATTTTGGCGACAGGAAGCTCGCTTGCTGGTAAAAATCCACATATCAGCCACTTCGTTGTATGAGCTACAGGGTTCAGTGTGGAAACCATCAACGGAAGTACATTAATGCTTGTAAAATGATAATTACAAGTTTATACAGGTGATGATAATGCTAGTATAATATATATATAATATATAATATTTGGCCGATTTTTGTACACGAATACGGAGTGATGTTAGAGGACTACGCACCCAGTGAAAATGCATGCATTTTGGGCTCCAACCGACTGATATTTGTCCGTCAGTCAGTCTGTCTGTCTGTATCAAGCCAGCCTCAGCGGCGTAACCGTCAGTGTCGGCAGAGTCCTGATCGCACACCTGCTACATGCTTCACCGTCCCATCAGTTGAGTATTTGGTAAAAAAAAATGGATCGACAGCTGTGGTTAGTCGCAGACTGAACACTGTTGATATAAAAAGTGCCCGGTCAGGCAGCCTTTCTGCGGCTCCTCGTGGCCGCACCGGTGAGCGTGCCACAGAAAGTCATCACGGATATTAGCCGCTCCCCCTGGTTCAGGAAATGAGCCAGAGCCGTGTCTGAGAGCGTTTCAGGAAAAGAATCTCCTCCACTTTTGCAGAAAAGGGCATCAGTTGCCAAGTGGGGGGAAAAGCCTGAATCCCTGACTCCACAGTTTGACGTGCCAAAAGTGGGATAAAGCGAGGCAGCTACTATTAAAAAGAGGAAGATTATGGCCGACCAGATTAGTCAGATGGTTTACTATTGTGCACCGAAATCAGTAATCTTTTTCAAACAAACCCGCCCTGTGTTTCCTGCGCTGAGTGCAGCCTCCAGTGAGGACCAGCTGTTTCAACATGATGAGGAGGGGGATCACAGCCAAAAATAAATACACCAGAAACACAGAATACACTGAAGTCTCACTGCGCAGCGAGAGTGGACCTTCGGAGGCTTCAGAACCGGGACACACGGACGCTCTCTGACCTCCGACCTCACAGAGCTGTGTGATTAAATCCAGCTGCTGGACACAGAGGTCAACTGCAGTCTGACAGTTCAAGTCCCACTCTGTAGGAAGCAATGATGCGCTCCACATACAGAACAGAACCTGATGAATGAGTAACTGGTCATGACTCGTCGGACTGACTCACAAGTTAGAGCAATTATCAGTGCACACGCTTCACTGGGAACTTTCCCACACGATGAAAGAAAGAGTCGAACGTCAGGACAAGCAGCGGCACGACACACAAATACGTGGGGTGCAATAAAGTTTCTGCTCATCTTAACCTGAGAGGAATAAAGAAAAGGAGGCGATGTGTGTGTAAAAGAGTCCCGGCCTCTCGAGATTTGAAGACAACAGCGAGCTGAAACTGTCTGAGCCATCTGTTCTACTGATCGACAGCACAGCTCGCAAGTGAGCGATCAACTCCTCCTCCACGGTGCGACTCAGAAAAACCAGAACTGCATCGGCCGCTCTCGCACTGCAGAAACTTAGAAGTGACCCTCAACACCGCAGCCATTTGAGTGACATCACCGTCCCACTTATTAGAGGACCAACAGACACACAGTCGGCCGTCCAGAAGAAGTGGCCCCAGATTTAAGTCCAGTCATCCCAGTGGGGTCCCGCACCAGGCTGAAAAATATAGAGAACATTTCATATCTCGATACGGTTATGAAGGAGTAAGACCACCTTCTGTCAGTGACTGAAAATGCTGCATGGGCTGGGCTCAAAAACTAACTCCAGCGCAGGTCTACAGCCCAGAACCACCTTCGTTCACAATGATGGTGATAAAAACCAGTGTTACGGTGAGAGATGGCTTAAGAGCCTATTCACATCCCTTCCTGGAACCACGGCTGCCATTGTTTTCAAGCAAAATCTCACGTTCATCCATGTCTCGCAACACTTGATTTGATTGGTCGACGCGGCATGGAAGAGCCATGTTACTGATGCGATGTTGGACGATGTGGACAGGAAGAAAACGCAGGTAAGTTAGAAACTCCACTGCTCTCAATAACAAGCCTGAAGCGATCGTCGCTGGCGTTCACAGGCTTCAGCAGTTGACAACCACCAACAAGGTTTGTACTGGCTTCACACTGGAGGGATAGCGTTTGATGCAGACAGAGCTCTACATGCAGGACAGGCGGGGGTAATTGATTTTGTAATATTAATATCTCAAATGTTCATACACCAATGCAGATATATATCATTCAGCCCTAGTCCAGCAACATAATACAGCCAAGGAATGAGGTCTACTGACTACACTGCGTGACCAGGATATTCCATCGATGGACTTCCTTCTAGATGGACGGCACGCCAGGAATCATAGGCGGGAAGCAACTCCAGAGACGAGACTTGGTCTCCCATCATCATGGCGAGAACTTGGAGCAAGATTTTCTTTGCTCAAATACTGGCTACACAGACTGAATCCTGATGGTGAGTCACAGTTCCTACAGTGTGAGAGGGGCCCAGTGTCTCCGGTCAGTACCGGGAGCCACACAAGCTTGGACACAGAGAAGGAGGCTAAGTTGAGATGACAGCCACGTCTGCACACATGTCTACTCCTGTTTCCACTTGAGGGTCTAACCCCGGCTTCGACCCCGACCCCCCCACCCTCCGCCTCTTGTTAGTACACTGCCGTGGCAGGAGAGAGCAACACACAAAGGCCAGGAGTGAGGAGAATGCAATTCCCACCACCTGGCCCCTCTAGGTTTTTGGTATGGTCCAGTTCCCCCACCAAAACCAGGCACAGCTTATCAAAGGCCTCCTGCAGGGGCGGAGGGGGAGTAAAAGTGGGGGATGACACGGGTGGGAGTCAGACTGCCAATGCCTTAAGGCTCCTGATAAGCAGCAAGAACAAAGAGATTCCTGTCTGGTCGAATACAGTCGGGGAGCAGTGGTGAAGCTAATGATGGAATTAAAGCCTGCAGCTTAGTGGGGCTGATTATTGCACTGATTTGGGTTTTAAACACTCTACTTTCTTTGATAGTGTTGCTCCTGTGTGATGCTCAGGATCTTCAGAGGGAGCCGAGGCGCGTACCTAATCATGTATAACACGTATGAACACGAAAAACAGTGGTCACCCCGGCAACACCAGCTGTGGAGGCGAAGGTTCGGTCCGGTCCGTTTTCATCTCATGTCATTTTCATCACGAGTGGGACACGCTGTTATGTTTAATATGACGGCTGAAAAACACGGAGGCCACACGACTGCAGGTCCCTCACCTCCAGAGCCACTTCTCTCTACTGAGGGCCCGCCGCTAACAAGAAAGAGTGGAAGTGAAAAGGATTTAATGTTAAAGTAAATTATGATGGGCAGGTCAGGTCGCAGGGGCAGCAGCTCAACAAAGAGGCCTAACCTTTCCAGAGTGTCCTGGTCTGCCCCTGGGCATCCTCCCACTCTTGAGAAGACAAGACACTGCAGCTGGTGTCTCACATGATGGAGGGGCCACAGGTCTGCTCAGTTTATATTTAATAACATACTGAAGATAGAATTTGGCAGGTGTTACTGTAACACAGATGATGGTTCAGATTTTCATCTCTTGTTGGGAGCGCTTCATTTAACCGTTGCTGACGAAACTCTCTGCTCCGACATTGACCACAAGGTGACTGAACATTGTTGTGCGTATGCCAAACTCTGGACTCGGGGGCCAAATCTGGCCTGGAAAGTCATTCAAAGCGTCCCACAAGAGCAACACCGTAAGCACTAAACGCTAATTCAAAGCATGACAAAAACACACACCAAGGTTTGGGTTCAAGCGTTGCCCTTTCGACATCCTCACAAGTGGTCACCATAAATCTCAAGAATTAAACTGAATAAGTCTGCTTAAAATTCACTTCTAAACTTCCATTAGCTGAAAAACAGATGGAAGGCCAATGAAAGACAGGATGCATTCCCCAGCTTCGTGCTACTATTAGCCTGTGCTCAGTTGAGGCTTTATTTCCAAATATAGGGCGTTCAAAAATACACACGTTGTTTGGCCTGAGACTTGGACTTGCGTTGGGTTTGACTCTTGAGTGGTAGACGACGTCGAACTCTGGCTTTTCTGACTTGAAAGTCCTGACACACGGAGCGAAGAAAAACAGTTAAACTCATGAGAGTGTCTTTGATCTGCTCCTGTTGAGACGGATGCTACGTCCAACGGCGGGTTTCGGGCCGATGTTCTGCAACGCTGTTACACCTAATTAACCCTGTAATTAAACTATTGATCGCGCACCATCCACACTCTGACACAGTGCGGGCTACGTCAGGGAACCAGAAAGCTGTAGAGCAGAAACAGCAGAGACGGTGACCAGCGCTAACAGGCTTCCAACGATGACTTTCAGGTGATATTCTGCGCTCTCTTGCAGGACCACATTAGTGTCTTGAACGCAGATTTAGTTCCCTAACGCCGAGTGACACGCCCCCCTCCTGACTGACATTAATCCCCTCAACCAAGTGGTGGGCTGGGGAGAAGAGCCAGCATGGGGCCGAGAATTTAAAGCGCTCAAACAGGGATTTGAGTGAGATGAAGGGGAAAAGAGGGCAAACTTCTGGGTAATTCCAGCTCCACTACCTGCCCCGGCCGCTCTTTTCTGTTCTATCAATGCTCAGATGAGACTCAGTGTCCGGTGCTGCTGATCACCGGACACTGCAGACTGTCCGGTGATCAGCAGCACTTCATTATTGCTCATGTTAAAATCAATATTTTACAGCCGCACGAGGCGGGCCCCCCACCACTCTCCCACTCTCCCACTGAACTCGGTGTGCACTATTTTCGTGGCTGTCCTCTCGGGGCCGCGCGCTGGACGACTGTGACGGAACGATTGTGACAGCCGTAACTGCCCGATCATCACTTTTTCTTTGTCATTCCAGTTTCATTTCTAAAAGCACCTCACGGCGGGGCTTCCTCACTTTCAAGAGCTTGTTGTGCGTCCCTCTAATGAGGAGATGATGTACACGTCCAGGCAGAAAACTACACAACTCTGAGGCCGTGCAGTTTATGCGCAGTCACACGCTTGTACGTGAGTGTGCAGGTAATTCAGCAGCAGCAGCAGGTTCTCCTCCCTCCTCCTCAGCGTCGGCCTGCCGCCGTAGCCAAGTCACCCTGGGAACCTCTGGAGCACATGACCTGAATCTCAATGAGCTGGAGCTGCCTGTGACCGCGCTGCCTTCCCCTCCCCGGTGCGGTGCACATCGGTCTTCTGCGCATTTGTACACAACATATGTAGTGTTGGTCTGATAACATTCCTTCACAGAGGTCATCCCTATTTCTTCAGAGTGACCCTGAACATCACCATTTTCCAACCCCTGAACCCTCAGCTATGTTCCAGAGCTACAGTATATTAGTTGTACACAGTGATTGACAAAACATTCATCATTAAATAAATGAAGTAAAACCTTTATGACTCAGGATCCTCTGCATTGTCTGGTTTGTGCACTTTGTGGCATCACTACTTCATTCTTTAACTGAGTGACAGTGCTTTTATACTTGTGTTTTTGAACAAGTTGATTTATTCAAGTCAAAATTTAGCTGCATGTGATGCAGTTTATACAATAGTGCAGACCTGGACAAAGTGCAGCTCGGGGGCCATATGCGGCCCGATGCCTGTATTTTCATGGCCCTTTTAAGTGATGTTTTTTTTTTATCTTTTATCATCGCCACCACTTAAAGCATATTCTTGTTTGAAGACTATAGTTTTCTTCTTTTCAATGGCCATTTTTCTGTTTTTCAAGTTCCTCAAAATATATTGATGGAATATTGAAATTATATTTTGAAATAAATATCCTTTTTATCTTGAGCACCTGGCCCACAGTTATGTTGATTTATATTCAAATTAAATGCGTATAAAATTAAATATTTCAATAGGTCTCATATTTACACTTCTTCGTATCCTTAATCTTTTTACGTTTCTTTTCGTCCTTGTTATTTCAGTATATAATTTGATATTTTCGTTTTGTAGTCATCGCTGTCTTTCTTTTGATGATGGCCCCTCACAACAGTTACAGTTTCTAATGTGGCCCACCTCTGTAATAGTGTGTCGGCTGAGCTATTAAATGACGTATCATATAAGTTATTTTGAAACATGAAACATTTATATCCTTGAGAAGACGGATGTTGTGGATGAATTGGGCCGGAAAAATCTGTCGCTTGTTGATGACACCACAATATGGGAGAAAGATTTAGCGGACGCCGGAGCAGCAACAGTCATGGTCTGCGCAGCCCTGGACTGCGGATTGGTGCCAAAACCAGATCAATAAGGTCATGGAGTCCAGGTGTTCTGTCACCATGGAGACAGAATAACCCACGCTTTTCATCGCGTAGGTCCGTACTAACCAGGTTTAAAATGAATGTATCGGCGCTGCGTGAAACCCTGACCTTTTTTCATCAAGACAAAAGTGTTTGAATTCATTTCCATATTTCAAACGGGGGAGGCCCCGGGGCAGACCGGCAGACTTTGGGATAATCAACTAATTGCTTTGGCGCTCAAACTCAGACGCCGAGTGTAACCAACCGCGCGCTTGTGAGATCCATTATCTCCTGTTCTGATTTATCACGGGCTGAAAACACTGTCATGTTTAATACAGAGGCGGCTACACAACAAGACAATACACGTGCTTCCTCCGCACCAGAGGAATCAATTGCTCTCACACGCTGAGGCACAAAGCAAACAAGAGTCTGAAGCAAGAAGGGAGCATGGTTCAGCACGTGGGCTTCGGTCAGAGGAGCAGCTGAAGGCCGGAGGGATGTTGCGTCTCCCTCATGGCATGTTGCTGCCTTTACCCTTAATCTCCACCGGTAATAAATCATGACAGCAGCACATGCTGCTTCGCTGCTGAGGCCAATCAATCGGCCTCCTTCAGATTAGCCTTAAACTACTTAGTCCTCAGTGGAGCAAATCCAGCGGCTTCCTGGCTTGTGATGTGCTGTGTGTTGCTGAAACAATGAAACTCTGACCGCGTTTCCAGCGCAGTAATCTCCTGCTCTGCATGAGACGCTACAATGATTTAGACAAGCAGCCAATAGGAATGACTCAATGAGTCATGATGGCAAGAAATTATGAAATATCAATCGGTCAAAGATCATGACCTGCATTAGGGTCAGCAGAAGACGACTTGATTCACAGGGAAATAAAAGCCTACAAAGGTGAGAAAACAAACGTCAGGGAGAGCCTGAGATGGTGTTCAAGCAAGTGGCCAGTGATTTATGTTTGACACTAATGTTCATTCAAGGTCATCTAAGCTGCAGGAGGAACTAGGAGCGAGGTCTTAGTGGTCCATTGCAAGGTCCTGACCTTAGCTCCTGATGCGGGACACCAGTCTAAACTGATGTGACTAGGTCGCCACACAGTTCAGAATGGAGATCCCTGAACTCTCCAACTGTAAGTGAGCCGTCGAGCCGGTTGGTCATAGGTCGGGTCCACGCGAAAACAAGGCTGTTCCAGTCTGATCTTCACTTGATTTGACTATGAAGTAGACTGAGAAAGTTGTTTTAACAACAGTCCGACCTAAGGCTGTTTTCTTTCCATCGTGCCAATGGAAAGAAAAGGAGCACCGTTTTTTCCAGCGTGGGATAAATCTGGACTGGGTCCACTCTCACATTTCAAGTTGGTCAGTGGATCGCAGCCACACACACCAGCGGGAGAAAGCAGAAGTAGGCAGCTGTTGCTCCGTGTCTACAGGCCAGCGGGTCCAGCAGGGATTTTCTGTGACTACAATCTCTCTCAAGCGAAAGAAGGCAAGACCGGTAACCATGGCAACGCGCAGGAAAATCTGATTCCTGACGTCCGAGGGGGATAAAACTGCAGGAGCAAAGTGGTTAAAGCTAGAATGTGAGTAATTATCTTCATGTTAAAGGACGCAGCTTAATCTTTCTGGACTTCTGGTGACACCGCTTTTCTCCTTATGTGCCACTGATACCATTACACTGGCCCACACAGAACACATGACAAACCAGGAACACTAACGTGTACTTTGTAAACCAATTAGAGACCCAAACAGTCAGAAATACTGGAATTATCTTCAAAAATACCGTTTAATGAGAACACGAAACCTAACTGCTTCCTGACTCTCTGAATAAAAGTGTGGTCTGAGGGCCAGGTGTGGCCCTTTGGCTGCAATGAACCGGCCCTTGTGAGTTTAAAACGATAAAACTGGTTCCATCTGATGATTTTGAATATGTCATTTCCAATTGATACATATTTCATTAAAAAATGATTTCCACTTTTCCGTTGATTATTTTCAAATAAGTGACGCAGTGTAGTTATTATTTTCACTCATTTTAACTGAAAGAAATGTTGATATATTGAGCAGTCACTCAGTAAAACTAGCTCCCTCCCGATGTGATGAAAGTGACGGAACCCTGGAGCATATACTCTGGTCCTGCAGCAGATTTGAATCATCTTCTCCAAAGATCTACTTTTTAAAACAGGAGCATACAACACCCTTCTTATTCAGAGTGGGACCTCGGTGGTTTTGGGGAGTTCAGTGTCCCAGAGATTTAGCCAGGGGGGCGTCTGTGCGTCTGCAAAACATGAAAGCCGAAGATACCGGCATATACCGGCGTAATCTGCCGGCCAACCCACGGTCGAGAATGAGGCATCCTTTTTATCATGTTCTGCAGACGTACAGACGCCCCACGAGCTAAAAGCCTGATCTATTGTGAGCCAGACAAAGTCGTCTTTTCCGCTCCACAGTCTCCAGCCTTCCTGTACTCTCTTCTTCGCCTTCCTTCATCTCTGTCCATCACTCTGCATCATGGACCCTAAATGCTTGACTTCCAGGACACCTCCACCTCTCCAGCTTCTCCGTCTCAAAAACCCATAAAGGTCAAAACTGCTCTTGTGTCAACTTAAACCACAAACTATCCGTATTTATCGGTCCATTGGCTGGTTAAACTAGCTCTGTCAGTAGATTCAAATTATTATTGCATTATTATCGCATTGTTACTTGCGAGTTACCTGCTGTGTGACTGAACAAGATTAAAAATGATAATCTACTGACAGCACCAGTTTAACTACTGGTAACTCGCAGCAACTGTGTGAAGAACATAGAGACGCATTTCACTCCTTGCTGAGTTAAACGTGTCAAAGTAGAGGAGTCTGTCTTTGGGAGCTCAGTTTTCATAGATGCAGGCTTAAGTCCAGGAGGAAACCAAACCTAAAGGGTAAAAGTGAAGCTCCAGACAGAGACATTCTGGACTAAAAACGTCATTATCCCAGGGATGCACTCACAGTACTGGTCACTTATTCATTGGTAAGGCTCGGGTAACTGAAGTCACACTGTTAGCATCAGCACTGTCGACTGCACTCATCATCTAATCCGAGACACATGCTTCACTTTAGATTGTGTAGTATAATCACTGCAGTGACATCACCATCACTCAAGCACCAATTCACAGACTAAATACGCCTCTAAATGCTTCCATGCCGCTCTGCTGAAGACATCAGCTCAGATCATGTGACTGGGCGTCCAGACAGCGCCGCAACTCAACTCACTTACCCGCTAGAAAGGATCAAACCACAAAGACCAGGTCTTATTAAGAGGGTTGCACTGAAGCGTTCAGGTTCAGAGTCCCTTAAACACTGACTACTGCAGCAGTACTCTGGACCTAACGGGTGTTAGAAAGACAGCGGCTGAACGTTCAAAGTAAGACGGGGGAGGGGAGGCAGGACCAAAAGACCGGTGGAATAAGGAACGGCAGTTTGGCCTTGTGAAGCGCTCTTCTGGGAGTAATGTGAAGGACCTTCAAACAAGGTTGTTTACATTCACTTACAGTGTAATGAGCCGCTTCTTTAAACATCCAATGGATCCCGTAAAACTGCCTGTCCAGACTCAGACAAACACAAACATACTTTAATATAATTTAGTCTCACATTGTGCGTCGTTATTTTGTCTTTGACTGGACGTGACGTTTTTCTTTCCTGTGGCTGTCATCTAAAGCTGACACCCCGTAACAGTGAAGACTTGCTGAGGGCTCAGTACGAGCAGCCTTTTAGCTAGCAGGGCGTCGGGGCGTCCTGGGTATCCCCTCTTTTCCTCCACCATTTTCCAACTTTGCTGAATGTGATTTAAAAGAGATTGGACTACAGAAGCCTCCATAGCCATCGCTTCCACATTTGCCGATCAAGGGTCACATTTTGTCAGGCCTGAAGATCTGCCCATATGATCTCCTGCAACCTGCTGAAAGTGAGTTAGCGTGATCATTAAAATCTTTACTGCCACATCGGACGGCTGTTTCACATCTGGATTTCTCATCCAGGGCTAGCTGGAGGATACCATTCCAATGACAGGGAGAACCTCCCCGAGACTAGAGCCAACTTCATCCAGGTTGTTCCTTCAATAAGGTTGACCAATGGGCTTACTATACCATATAGCATGAGCCACAGCCACACAACTCAAAACAGAAAAGGCAGACATTTAAAATGACATAAACTTTAGGTAAAGTTGCTCATCAAACTGCCAAAACCGATGTGGAGCTGGAGTCAGCAATTGTTCAGTGACATGAAGGAATCTTGATGTGAGCTTGCAGAACTGAGAATACCATCTGGGGAATAGACCACCCTGACAAATGTGGCACACAGCACCGAGGTGCCAGCAGAGATTTCCATCCCTGCGTGCCATCCATTTATGTCCACCCCTCTCAGAGGGATTACACAATAACAACTAAAGCCAATTTCCATGAATTGTGGGGAAGAATCGGGAACGGCAGCCAATAAAATGTGGGAGAGATTTCCATTAGGTGGTGAAGAAATATTACCCTGACCTCGCTGGGTGTTCCGTGCGCAAGCCTTCATCTGAGCTTCGTCGTGACGTCCCCGCCCACACGTCTACTCTGTCAACCCAAGGGATCCAAAATTCAATTACAGCCGTGGGTCTCAGTTTCAGCACAGGTGCGGTGAGAAAGCCATTTCCGCTCACATTCTTCAGAGTTCACTGCGACAACGTGATTAATTTCTATTAATTACCAAGTCAGACTGGGACGCTTTGAAACCCTCCTTCGCATCAACATTTCTGAAAACCATCGTAACATAAAGGAAGGTTTAATGGAGGACCTCCAGGAACATCTCCGGGGGCGAATTATGAGAATTTCAGGACAGCCAACAGGTGACGGGAGGGATAATCCACGTCAGTCCTCGACAGTAATTGTACCCAGGAATCTCAATAAGGAGTCCATTATTCATTAAAGACAGCAGTCCTGGAGGGGAGCTATGGGATGTATATGACTTCCCTTGACATCTAGAGGACATCAGAGAAAAGGTGCGAGCTAACTAGACGCTGCAACAAAAGCCACGCCCAACACGTAATGTGATTTCTACTGACAACAGCCACAATACCTGCAACCCCCCGTCAATCGGGTGCCGCTTCAGTTCAAGAGCGGAGTGAAAGGATCAAAGGGGGGAAGCAGAATAATGCATGAAGAGTCACTGGATCCACCTTGACGCATCTGTCGCACACTAGCACCTACAAAGAGATCACAGTTGGCGGAAGCTTTTCCCAAATGACACCAGCAACTGTCACCCAGCCTCGTCGACCTAGCAAACACAAAGATCCTCCTCAAAAGGACAACCGTCTTTGTTGCCATAGGAACAGGAGAGTTATTATAAAGCCACAGTTTCTCACAAAGCTCAGTATAGAGAGCGACGCTGAGACATAACCACGCAGATTACTGTCATGTTTGTCTCCATCTGTCGCTGGAGGAATCATATGAATGAAGAAGGGATTCGCGGCGCTGCAGTGTTTTAACTAAGAGCAGTTTTCTCAATTTGCCCGTGATGGATGAATAAGAAAAACAGACGTGATAAAAATATGCCAGGAAAACCAACATGACACTCATCCTCCCTCGGGGTGCTGCCACTGTGGATCTCCGTTCTCACTGTCGCTCACATTCTTATCATCGTTTACATTGACCACCCACCGAGTCTGTGACCTTCGCCGACTCTTCCTGGGTGGCAGTTTTAGTCGCAGCTGACACTGATATATTCTTAACCTTTATCAGCCTACTTCTCACTCATCTTGCCTTAAAACCAGAGGTGTAGAACTCAACCGTAGGGTGACACAGAAACACCCGATGAGTTTTTGAAAAGTTGGAATACGAAACTGACTTCAACCTAAAGACCACTTTCTACACAAACATCACAACTGGTGCCGTGGTACTCGAGACCAGTCTGAGGACCACACGGCCGAGGTCTTGGTCTTGTCTCAAAATCAATTTCAATTACTACACTATCGGCACGCAAACATGCTCATGGACTCGGTCGAGCTGGATTCTTCGTCATGCTTTTAAATCACCAGACTTGCCAAATGCCAACTGACTGTTGCGCTCTTAATTTGAGGCTGGGATCATGCTGCCTCAACAATGGTGAACCATTTTGAAAGAAATAGACCAGAAATTCTGTCTTGGTCCTCCCAACATTTTTCAACCCGACAAATATACTCTAGTGTCCTCTATTCAGTTCGGCCTCAGTCTTGAGTCTGCCAAGGGTTGGACTAAAACAATAGTCACCTGGAAACACCTTCACTAACGTCCCTGCTCCACTTTATAAACCCAATCTACCATCCAAAACAGCGAGAAACAGTACGTTGAAATGAGCATTTTCCACACAAACATATCGCATTATTAATGTTTTGAACACAGCAGCACCAACGCAACACAATGAAAACCATGTGAAGGCACAAGTGCAGAGCCAGGCGTGGCCCACAAGCCTTGATTTGACAACCCCATTGTAAACAGTCAGAAAACTGCAGCATCTCTATCCCTGCCACTTCATGGTTGGCTGTATAAAAGCTGATCCAGCTGATGGTCCTGGCACCCTTCCTTTATTAAGCACCGATTCATCAGCATTGTTAACGGTCTCGAGCTGCAGTATATTTAAAAGTATTAGCTCCTCGACACAGATTTCCACATGCTGCTCATCTCCAGGGCTGAACAGTGGTCACACGGGAGCCAGTTTTATTTCAGCAACTTCCTCTCCTCACAGACCAGCAGGCTTCAGGTGGCCTTCCCCTCAAAGTGTTCTGGAAAACTGATGGAAGAGCAAAGTTAAGCTCGAGGGCAGAAGGGTGAGGCCTCCACCCTGGCTCAGCAGTGTCCACCAACTGAAGGTGCCCGGTCAAAGTTTGTCTTTGATCTTGTTGTTCTTGTTCAGAGCATGAAGAGGGTTTCGGTGAGCAGTGTAGAGCTCAAGTGTCGGTCGAAGAGCACTGAGTCAGCAAAAACATAGCAAATAAACAGCATCAAGTCAGGAAAACGTGTTGGCACATGACCAAAACAATTGCACCGGGAATCAAACTCCCAACGTCCGAGTGATACAAGCCACCAGTGAAGTTCGTTCTGCTGCGTCTCTCGACAAACTCTAGCCCCGCAACTTCTTGACAGTTCACATATTGATGTGCTAAAACAGTAATTTGTGTGAGTTTCTGTTTCTACACTGGGTGAGAGGCCTAACTAGGGCGAAAACCTAGAGAACACCACCTGAATTTAATCACTTCTGAGCTAGCTCATCTAAAACCAATCCAGAAAATGACAGGAAAATCCAAGACGGAGGTAATAATATAATCAATTTCAGGCTTTCCCACAGCACGAAGGCAGTCGCCTTACCCAAAAATGCTCCGCACCTCAGGCTTTTCACTAGAGAAGTGAGATGGTGTCCTTTGGACGCCCTGAACTGAAAAACATGAGCAATTGGACGCCCTGTTTTTTCAGCAGCGTTTTTGCTGTAGGTAAATGATGGTGGCGCCGCGGCTTAAATGAGAGCCGTCACGCCATCAGAAAAATGATCTCTTGAACTCTCATGTGACTGAGTGTATTAAAATGAAGTGGAAAGATGAAAACAAAAGGACAACACATCGCGGAGATGGAGATGAACAAGGCGGTTTTCAGCGTGTTTCTCAGCGAAAAATCCTGGAAGAAACCTCATGGAGTTCAAGTTGCACAGTCCCGCCAGACATATGAAGAGATGGACCGCTGCTGAATGGAGAGAGATTTACTTCTCTGGCTAAAAACTAGCATTTTTTATTACCACCAATTCAGGATTCTGCTTCCTTGATTCACTCTGATTGCTTCTTGACTGACTGGGGAATGAGGTAGCAGTGTGGGGGGTAGTTCTCCCACACAGTTTCAAAAAATCCTGCCCTAAATGTCATCACACTTACTCACAGCTTGTGAGTCCCACGGAAACGTGCTGCTACTGGTGGGATGTGAGAGTGTGTTGATGGGAAGAAAAAGCCGGTTCAAAACTCTAAACAAAAGTTACTGGAAACCTTTAAATCTGAGGTGTATTTTGTCTTTTTTGGATTAATTAATTTCAAACCAAAATAATGAATTGTTCCCAATAGCACAGATTCTGTGCACATTTTTCAGTCATCGATTCCAGGTGCGGTCATGTCATCACAGAGCATCCATGATGGATGAAGGAGAGTCGCTGGGATTGTACTGATGGATGTTTAAGGTTGTGTGCGCGGATCCCAATTAAATTTGACAGTTCTACTGGTTAATTGATTAATTATGAACCCTCTAATGAATTAGATTATGTGTGAACAACAAGCGTGCGGTGTCCTCACACAGACGGAGCTTCCTGCAGGAAACCCTTAGTTTGGTCATGAAATTGGCTCAGAACTTAGATTCCGTGTCTATTCTCAGTGGTGGCTCTCCTCCTCTCTCACAAGAGGACGGTAGCAGCGGGTGGGAAACCATCCATCCCATGTCCCACAGTGGGATTTCCACTTCTGAGAAAAAGGCAGCGGAGGGTTCAGAGGTCATGCGACGCAAGTCGGAGACGGACACGCAAAGACGAGTGAGGCGACACGGTTAAAGTGTGCCGTTGAACACCAGCGACACTGAGGGGGGTTTGAATTTGTTTTAACATGTGCGTCACGCTTTAAGCACATGTTCCCGCCAACCCAGCCGCCCGCCACAACAAACACACAAGCCAAAAAAACTAGGTCACTCCGCTCTCCGACTCAAAAGAGGCAATAATTCATTTTCAAAATTATGCACTTCATTTGAATATCAGGGACACACACACACACACACACGGCCTGCCGGAGCACACCTTCGCTGCAACGTTAAAAAGTCATAATTGGTTGGTGTGCGAACTTGTCACTGGCCTTTCCTTGCATTAATGCGCTGTAAGGAGACCCCACCCCCTCCTGGCATATCAGCAGACGACTGCAGCACAGCACCCAAGCTCAGATGCTCCTCATCCACCTCCATGTGTAACTATGGCAACCCACACACGGGCAAGCCTGAATCCATGTGGCCTTTAGAGGAAGAGCTCGTATACTGGGATTGATGGTGCTGTACGGCCACGGGGGCGGCGGCGGCGGGGCAGCGAAGGGAAGAAGAGCCAAACACAGAAACAAGTGATTGTTGGAGGAATCCTGCTGGGAAATGTGTCCGTGGAAAAAGTATTCTATTTTTAGCTGGGAACAAATGTAATCCAGAAACAGCAATCTGACTAACAGAAGCTGGTAATTGAGCTGATGTTCTGTGCGCGCGTGCCAGACACTCTCAGTGTTATTTCAAGCTCGCTCAAAGGTTAGCGCCGCTTCTTTAACTCTCACCACGGTTCTCCGCGGCACCTGACTATCCTTCAGTGAGTCCCACCAGCGCTCTGGACCGAAAATGCAATGACCTTTACGCCAATATTTTTGCCCATAAAGCAACAAATTACTGTCAAATCTGTCAAACTCATTCAACCACAGACTCTCCCAGGTGGGAGGCCGACCGTGTCTCCACCATGACAGTGAATTTAAAGGGATTTAGCAAAGCTCCCCACTGCCAGACTCCTACCCCCAACCCTCGGAGCCTACATGGCTATCTTGTATTTTGGAAATGCACGACTGAAAACAGGGGATTCAAGAAATACGACTGTGCCACATGGATTTCCATCCTCCAGGCATGCTAGTGCTGTGTAAAGTGAAATAACTCACCTTGTTAAATGTCAATATTTTGTAATATGAACTACAAAAAACATCAAGAAAAGGACTCCAGGGAGGACCCACGACATACTGGACTATTACCTTCTCATAGAAAATTACTGGCACTAAAGGTAGGGTCAGAGATTTTTCTAAACTGTCAGACATTTATTTGATTCACCACTGAAAAAAAAACCCATCCCACCCAATCATTTGTAACTGACCCATCGAAAGATTGGATGAATGACCATTAACCCCCCATGTGCTCCCAGCGTACGCTCACACCAACTGTGCTACGATATGGGAGTCATGGATGCGACACGGGCGTTTCTAGTGGCACTTTCCACGCGACATTAGAATAAACTCCAGGTCACAGCATGTTTAGCAGTGTTTAGAGAGGACAGTGTTTAGAGCGACGTGAGCAGGGAGGGAAAATTCTTCAACAAGAAGAAGGTTGCCAACATTCGCGACTCACCAGGCTGATAGCTCTTCTGAGAGATCTGAAGGACCAAGAGAGGGCGGTGTCTTTTGTTGAGTTAATCCAAAATGCCCGTCTCTTGAACTGCCATGTTGACTTTCTTCTACCTTTAGACCCGCACCAAGCAGACTGACCTACTTTTCACTGCAGTCCTATAATACAACCAGTTAAACACATATTAAAACAAGTGAAAAGTCCAACTTCTGCTGTTGAACAAACTGATGAACGTAGCTAATATCGTTTTTGTTTTCCACGCTCATTATCAGGGCGTGGCTTCAGTGGCGAGTATGAAGGGAGGTAGATCTACGGAATTGACCTGCCTGACCTTTGAGAGCCCTAAACCTTCATGGGGGCGCCAATCACCAACAACCAAAATGTGTTCTTAACCTCAAGTCCATGCTGTTGTTGTGTCCTCTCGCTCACGAGCCGCTACAGCCGACCCCACAAACACCTCGACTCCCTCCACAGAAGAAGCTCTTCATCATGTTTCCACTCATTAAGCGGGGCCCTCAGTGCCACTGAGCTGACAACATGGCCCATTGAAGCTCCTCTAATTGCGGTTCCCATCCAAATGAATGGCTGGAAGAATGACGGTCAGTCGTCTGGACTGGTGTGAGACTCTCACAGGTCATTCCTCTTGCTGTCTTTAGCCTGGTTGGTAGCGGTCTCTCGCTCGGTATATGAGCTACGGCCTGGTGTTGAATCTCTCATACGGAGCTAGGGTTCAGGATCACCTGCCGCGTGAATGACGCCCTAAGAGTTTAACAAACTGAATTAGACTTGTCACATGAACTCTGTTAGCTTTCTGCAAATAAGCTTCAGGGCAGGCACTGAACTGCACAGAGCACACTGGAAACGGAAGAGGAGGCCACCAGATCATGAGGCTCTGGAGGAAACTAGACAACAATCCTAAAAAACATAACCACCAGCAACACAAAAATGCTCTGATTTAGCAGCCTCAGAAAGAAGAATTCAACCTTATGGTGCATTGATTTGTGCCTCTTTCGGACCTTTATAAAAGTGAAAGTTATTTTTAATATTCATTTTTATATGTTTTTCCGTAGATAAATTCCCACCACATGGATCAGTCTGTTTTTTTTCTTCAAGAAAAAAAGATATTCATGTTTCTTTGATGCGTCCTGTGCGTCAGAAGACACAACTCAAGACTTGCTCTCCAAAGCTCTCCACCTGCGTGCATGAAGAGCTGAGCTAAAAGACAAAGCTGTTGATCCAGCAGTCAATTTAGGGTGCGACTCTTGGCTGAGGCAGCTTTGGAGTTTTCACCAGAGTGGATGAGGAGCTCTGTCGTTTGAGACTCAAAGTAGATCCCCCACATCAAGAAGAGGGGTCAGTTCAAATGTTCTCCAGGAGCCTGTAGGGGAGGTGTTTCAGACATATGGAGGATGTGGATCAGGATCTAAGGTGGTGGACACCCCAGTACAGGTCCGGGACACACCTGGGAGGCTGGGACCACTCAAGCCTCACCTGGGAACACCTCAAGACTTTGAGTCGGTGGGTTTGTGATGACAGGTTTGTTCTCATTTTGTTTCTTCGCCTCTTTAAAAAGGTTGCATTTCCACCGTCCTCTAGAGTTACGCAAATGCTCAATATGTTTTCTTAAATACTAGGCAATACTTCATGCTTTGTTTGGTCTGAATCAGAGAATAGAGAGGGGAATGTGGAATGAATCTAAAGAACGTGGACGGTGGTGAGCTTGGAATAGAAGCGCTCCAGTCCTCGGAGGCTCATTACGCCATGGCAAAGACGCGATATTGAGATGAGACTGAATTCCTAATGAGTTGTCTGCGCTGCTTTTGTCAGCGTTTCATGTGGCAAAGTAGATCTGTCCGTGTTTGTTCCGTAAGCGCAGACATGCATGAGCTCTGCTGCGTCTTCCTTCTTTCCTTCCTTCCATCCCCCATCTTCCAAAATTCTTCACATGAAACTTCCAGCGCAGCCATCAGCCAACATAAGCATCCTCCCTTCAGTGTCAGTTAGGATAATGTCCGCCTGTCTCGCTCCGCAGGCCTCTCACACTCCACTGTTCTCGCTGATGAGCAAACACACAACAAAAGGCTTTTAGCTTTTACAGTTGGTTTTCGGCAAACATCACAAGTGGGTTCTCAAAAGAGCGCTAACTAGGCCACACTGTGGTATGTGACCCGGGCGATGGATAGATGGCCCCTTTTTTGTTCGCCAACCATCTGATACTCACTCAGTCGGAAACCTGCTCCCGTGGAGCCGCAAGAACAAAAACGGCGGTGTCGTTTACAGGGCTGGACAGAGTCGGGGGATCGGGTGACTCAAACGTGCAGTGAAAGAGCCAGTTTGAAATGCAATGCCACCGACAGCAACGCTGCCACTCCTTTGGGAATTAGTTCGGTAAAAAGACAGAAACCGTGAGCAGCTCATCGCAACAAGGAAGAAGACGAGTGAGGAGTTAAAAGCGGTTGGCTTAGTTCATGGAATACCAGGTCTGTTTTCTGTACCAACTACTCTTCCATTCCAAGAAAAACGACTTTCAGGTTTGGATCTGGTCTTCCTGTCTGCCTTCTCTTTTAGTGGTGCCACAGCAAGTCCTCCATCCTCACCAGTCTTGATCATCCTCCAGTCACGGGTCCAACACCGTCTCTCCTCTCCACAAACCTGTTTCTCCCAACTTCACCTTAGGACGGTGTCTTCCGCTCTGACTCTTCTCACTCCCAAGTCTCATGGCAGTGACCACTCTGTTTTCACCTCCTACATCTTGACTCCCTCTTGTTCACACCTTTATATTCCTCTCATCTTTCACAGCTTGAAATCACTATAACATCAGCAAACATCATCATTTCAGGAGACTCCTTTCGAACCTCTTTTATTAGTCTATCCTGAATACATCTTTATCTCCTCCGTTCCTACTTTAATGACCCTACAAGGTTCTGGTTGCTCAACTGCAGGGATCCAGATTGTGAAACAATAACCTACAGGAAAGGACTCAACCTACTTTGTGCCCCACAAGCCAATCAGCCGGACAGACAGTCACATGATGAAAAACACTCTCCCACAACTACCGGCCTCCTGCAGCAACAACAAAACCGCACGCAAGAAAGATGGAGGAAAGTTCAGGCTGATTATAAGCAGCGGAATATCGAGTCAACGTTGCTCGCATTGGAGGTGCATCGCTTGAACCAGCAAAAACATTACACGCAAAACATGGCTGCCGCAAAAGCAGCACAATCGATCACATCTTCAGCGCAAAAACTAGTGAGAGCAGCACGATTAAAACTCAGCTGCACTCGGCAAACCATCACCAAGTCGTTCAGCAGACACGAATCATGTCCATATATTATTGACATAATATGTATATGATATATTCAGACCCTTTTAGGCAGCCATATTGCCCACCCTGAGTAAGGATCCGTTGGACAGGTTGTCTTTTACGAAGCAGGCGGATCCTCAGCTCCAGAGAAGTGAAACAGGACACGATTGTACAGGCCAGTCGTGACGACGCTGGTCAGCTGAAATCCCTCTGTAGGATCTGGACATTTGATTGATGCAACAAGACCCTTTTTCCTCCGCCTGCACTTGTGACTAATAAACAACTTGATGATTTATCCGTGCCGTTACCTGAAGGTTGCATTTGTTTGGGCATGAATTAGGAAATGAATTCTCACACGGTCACCTTCTCTGATGCAGCCCAGCGTTCAGTAAACACCTGATCAAAGATAGCTGCAGCTAAAGCTGGAAGTCTGGTGGTGGAACACCAGGATTTTCACATTTGATCAGATTGATAAGCCTTGTTTTGGACACCTTCAGGGAGGAACAACAAAGATGTTTGAGCAGGAGCATGAAAGAAACACATTTTTTCTGCTAAGACGTTACGTGAGCAACACAATCTCACGAGACGGATTACCAGTCACACGCGGTGATCTTCCTGCTCCGGCAGATTTAAGAACAACGTTTCAACATATGCTTTGGGAGCCAGCCAGGAGGGTACCAGCAGCCCACGCTGCACATTCACGAGCCGTCAGTACAGCTCAGCAGCACAGCTATTAACCGGCCCCTCCGTGGACGCTGATGGATCCGTTCCTCTCCATCACTGACTCGTCCCGCCGCGGTTCCCGAGCGGGAAGTTTTGTTTTGTGAGTAAAGCGTGTCCATCTATTCGGAGGCAAAACAGTCTTTTTCATTTTTGTTTATGCCTTTAACCCCAGCAGAGGTCACCTTTTCAGAACAAGCTACGAGAGCGGGAGATAATCGTCTGAAGGTTCGTGGGTTTTAATCATTTGTCTCGTGTCACCAACGCAACCCCAATTTTGGGTTTAAGTTCTGCAACCTCCGCTCTTAACCCTGCATGAACGGCATTATACCAATGGCCAAATGCCATCTCCATTTTCTTCTGCTGTCATCTCCACAGGGACAATCTTGTCAGCGTTTCACCACCAGGGCCACCTTACAGCGACTGCTCCCTGCCATAACAATGAACCCATTTTCATGCACATCACATTGTACTGCATTATCTTATTTTTCACGGTAAAATGATGGCTCTAACTACAATATATTGTTGAATGCGTATCTCAATGTGTCGTATCACCACGCCTGTTGTATCGTATCGCAAGACACCTGCCGATACACAGCACTAATGACGACACAAGCAAAGGTCCAGCAACAGGTCTCTGCATCTAGACAGACAAATCGTGATGTAGAGTATTCGTTTTGAACACACACCTGAGCGACCTTTCCCTCTTGTTCTTTCTCACCGTGTCACACAGCCACAATTTACAGTAACACCAAAAAAACTGACAGAACATGGTCTGATGTGACGAGCACCACTCGTAAAGCCAAGTCCTACTCTGTGGAAGATACATGAATAAATGAAAGGTACAAAACAGAATAGAAGGATGGAAAGGCGGGGATCAAAAGAATCCAGAGTCACATGAAAGTTGTGTAAGGAATGAGGCGTCGGAGTGAATCGAAGAAGAGACTTGGAAGTGGGTCATGTGTGTAATGTGTAGTTCAACTGCAGTCTGGACGGCGGTGACTAGATTGTGAATGAAGATCCAGGCCGAGGCCGGTTAGAGATAGCAAAGATTCTCCTGAAGAATCGGATCAAATGTGAGAGTGATCTATGCTGCTGTGACCCTGGGCTACAGTGAGAACATTTGACAAGTCACTGACTATAAAGCTCAACGTGTAGTTCAAGAGCACAGAGAGATCAGCAGCAGAGAATCACTTCCAAACTTGTTTGGACAGACAAAACCGGAGAACTACTGCTAAACATTGGAACCACGCTGAATCAGAACCCCGTCTTGACATTCCTTCTGTTTCCACGGCAACCTGTTACCGGTCCACGGCCGCGCTGGTGAACATTTCTCAGCAGGGATGAGATTCCAGAATTAGTATTCCCGTCAGGAGGAGCGGCTCACCGAGATGTCGAAGAGCTCCTCGGTGTCGTCCAACATGCGGACCCTGATGGTGATGTGGCGCCCGGAGGGCATGGCCGGCGGTCTGTGGCCAGGGTCCAGCGTGCTGATGCCCAGAGTCTCCGGAGCTCCCAGGCGTTGACCGGCTCCGGACACCTTCAGCTCCGGGTCCGGCTCCACCATGATGAGTTCACTGAGAACACAAACAAGAGTTAGACACACACACACGTCTTTAGATTGAGGCGCTAAATGAAACGCCAGTCACAGACAAACACACTAATGGCTGTTAATCCAGGGAAAACACTCTGGATTTTGGAGCCACGAGTTGCGACAGGAAGGCCAGGAGCCCTGAATGACAAGCTGAGTGACTTTCTTCCTCAGCACCTTCACACTCACAACACAAATGCAAAGTGACAACGCTCTCTTCTTCCTGAGACACACTGGATCAGCTAGACCTCAGTCTAAAGAGCAGTAGATCAAACACGGTGGTCAACAGGTGCCAAAGAGCACATCACTTATTTCATACACTGATCTAGACTTTAGATTTTCTTCTGCTTATTATACCAAGAGGGTCGCAGGGCTGGAGTCTGTCCCAGCTACACTGAGTGAGAGACAAGGGACACCCTGGACCAGTCCACTGATAGACAAACACTCAATCATCAATTGTTCTTCGGTAGATTTTGGGCTGCGGGAGGAAACCAGAGTTCAACATGGAAGATCTCATCACACCAAAACCCAGCTCCATTTGACCCCTAAATAAAGCTGGCAGAGCAGCCTGTCAGACACCAGCGGCTTCTACCAGAGACGTATCTGCACTTAGGTCACTATTATATTTGAGCATAAACAAATAATGATGTTGGAGACAAACTCCACTAATAGGTTTCATCAGTTTCACTGTGTCCAACACATGGAATAGAATGAAAATGTATTTATCATGATAATTATTATCAATTATTGTCGCTGATTTATCGCGCTAACTTTTTGGTCTATTTCGCTCATGACTATTGCTAAATAACCTGCAAAACCAAAGTAAACAAGCAAGTCATGACCCTTCAGTTTGTCGTCACTGAAGTGTTGATATTGGACGCTGATTTTTACGGTCACGATGCAAGCTGTCAGGAACACATCACAGCCTTCATCTCAAGGCGAACTTGAGACGGAGAAGTTGCCTGTGGTTCAGGCTGCAGAGAGGTGGCACGGCAGTGGGTCAGCTTGGCAGCCATGGCGTCTCCTCGGGTGTTGACAGACGTATAAAGTGAACATGAGAGAGCAGGCCAGTGCTACAGTACATGGCCGTGACCTCACTGGACGTGAGCGAGCCCAGCGTGGCATCAGAGCGCCGCCCCATCGCACACAGCCCCCGCTGCCCGTCTTCGTTGTACATTCCAGCCGCCTGATGTCACGGTGAGACCTCAGCTCGCAGTTCATCGGCGGTTCAACCGCGGCAGAGGTGAGCCACCGCTGCCAGGGAGCAGCTGAGTGCTCAATAAGGTATTTGAAAAGGAGCAGATAGTGTAATCCAGTGCAGCGGAAAGTAGGCCAAGGACGGCAGATTTGCAAGATTCAAAATAGTTCAGACTACACACGCGCAGCAGGAGTTGTGTTGAGAACATGTGAGGAATTGTTGCTTTTCAGCTTCATTTAGTGGGAGCCGCTTCCTTAATAATGGATGGCTCCTGATCTTGTAGGACACTGAATAATTGCTGTTGTCGAACCTTAATATTCATGACTCCACTCAACACGTTCCGGGTTCCGAGCTCCGACTACACAAAGCCGCTGTCGTCGTAGTGGAGACACCATGGGAAAAGAAATCCACATAAACGCTCATCACCATCAAACGTCAAACCTCAAAGCTTCTCTCCCAGTCCAGGAGGAGCCCAAAAACACCATCTCAAATGGCTTCTCTTGACATGAAGGAGCAGAGTTTCTACTCTGAGCGTCTCCTGGATGACTGAGCTTAACAGTTAGTCAGGGTTCTCCCCAGGGTTGTTTGCTAGTATAGGGACGTCACCGTCGGGGAGTCAGAATTCGAGAGGGGATTGGGGGAGATGGATGGTCATTCTTCATGGTCCACCTTAACAGTCTACCTTAAAAGACGGGGTCCCGCTGGACTGGTGGTCAGGGGGCACATCATGTTGACAAGAAGTGGAGGTCAAACTCCCAGAGTGGGAAGCCTCTAGTCAGCCAATGCTCTGGGAAAAGCCCTTTAAGCACACACATTGGAGAAAACTCATCGCACTTCCGTTGTTATAATGAACACAGTGAAGGCTAAATCGAGACTTGTCTTTTGGCTCAGCTCCTTCCTCCTGAACACCACGCCCCGGACCACCAGCTCCAGTGAGAGGTGGAGGTCCTGGTTGAGACACCCTGCACCCAGGCTGGCTGCGTGCTGATGTTGCCACACAATGCAGCTTGGTGAATTAAAGTTTCATCGCCACGACCTTGTTTCTGGTGAGGCGCCACCACCGATGAAACCCAAGTTCTCCCTACGCAAACGTCCCTCAGCCATTCTCAAACATGGAACTGTGGCTTCACTGGTGACACCTCTGATGGAAACCAGACCCGAGTCATGCCGGCCGGCATCACCTCCCTCATTCGTCCAGTCTCCTGCTGAGTGTGTGGATTTGTGTCGCTCATGACCTGTGTGTGAAACCGGACACTGTTCAAACAGCACAGCAGTGAAACAGGCCGGTGAAAGAGTAACTGTTTGAGCCCAGGGGGACGGGAATCACCGGGTCAAAGACTGGAGTGTTTGTCAGCAGGTAAAGGGAACAAGCAGCTGGCACCTCAGCTGAGGTCAGCGTGTGTCACTCAGCGCACACACACACACACTGCAGCACAATGCCAGGGGGAGAGTCCCAGACCCAAACGGTTCCTGTCTTTGAACTTGTTGGCTAGAAATTCCCCACAAGTGTGTCACAGAGAGCAGTGAAAGGCGGCTCACTGAAGGGCAACAGAGGCTCTCTGTGAGAACACAAGGGCCCCTCAGTGCGGCTGCACAGCTGGACGCCCGAGACAGCCGTGTACCTGAGCAGCGAACACAGATTTCCTCTCACCTTTCAGACACCTGGGTGTGGCAGCCAAGAAGTTGATCGATGCGATGCAAGGCGCTGAAGTGACAGGACAAGACTCGGGAGTCAGACCCGGAGTGTGTGCTCACGGAGCTGCAGGGAAGCTTGTGGAACCTGGTTTGGGTCAGCAGCGCACCTCCAGAGCGACGCAGCCGCAAACATAGCGACCGCGGGCTCGAGCTTCGGCGCAACTACAGCCGCGTCCGTGCGAACATGTGCGGGACGTTATGTTAGACAAGCTAGAAGAGGAAGACTTAACCTTAATCTCCTCGAACAAGTTGGATCACTTCCCTCCACGGGCTCGCACAAGGAGCGGTTCTCACTCACCACGTTCACCGCTCCAGCAACGCGTTCGATCCGAGATTCCTCCGCTGGAAGGTGCGCTCGCATCCAGCGCAAGAAGTAGTCCGGGGAGCGGTGGAGTTTTAGACGGGAACAGATCCAGGGAGACGGCTCTCTGCGGTCACCATGGCGGACGATCGAGGAGCCGAGTGCTTCAGGATTAGACTGAAGTGAACGGCGGATCCTCTCCTGGCGCCTCAGTCACTCACTCACGCGCACGGAGGAGGTGTAGCTCGCCGGCGGAGGAGGGACGGGCTCGCAGCACCACCTGGTGGCCGGAGAACAAACCTCGTACTCTGTGGAGAAATTCAACTGACGCATTAAAGTCCTGTTCGCTGTAAAAATGTCGAAACTGCGTCACTAAATGGCACTTTTTAAGTAGGTAACAGAGATAAACAGAAGTGCCGAGTGTCGCTTGGGCCGCCATGTTGGTTTACATCTCGGCGCGATAAGATTACGTAATTCTTCTTCTTCTTCTTCTTCTTCTTCTTCTTATTGTTGTTGTTGTTGTTGTTGTCACTAATGTATCTTAAAATAATATCAAAAGTGAAAAAGTAGTGTAAAACAATAAAACAGTACAAGTACACAAAAGTACACACCTGTCCTTAAAAATGTTCTATAATTTGCAGTTTTGTGTCAACTGAACTTTGAGTGATAGTAAGTGTCGAAAAGTGCTACACTCAGGAAAGAAACGTCATGTCCTTTGATGTATACATTAATAATAGTTTTCCTAAGGCCAAGGGTGGTGGGGGACATCCCAGCGACTTGATGAGGAGGACTTTTAGGAGCTCTAGTCCCCAGCATGAGGTGTGCTCCTGGTCTCTTCTTGTCTTGTCTTCCTCGCCACTCCAGCGCGGTCTGGCTTGTTGAAGCAGCTGGGCAGCACCTGGTGGTTTCCAGACGAGTCACTCGAGAAGGAGACGTGAGACGTTACATCACCGCTCTCATCCCTGAGTCAGACCTGGCCCACACGTCTGGGAGCGACTGGTGACACCTGACTTGGCAGCAGAACAGATGAAGAGTGCACCGTGAGGAAAATGAGAAACCTGTCGGGTCTTGCTGAGAAGCATAAAAGTTTTTATCTCGCTCATTCCTGCGATGTTTGCTCTGCTCCCAGCTTGATGACAGAGTAAACAGATCAATCATCTAGACAGCTCTGGATCCATCGCCGCTATGGACGGATCAATGGTCAACAAACGACAGATGATCTCATCGATAAACTATCGAGCCGGAATCCTACTCCCTGCTGTGGCCAAAACATTTCAATAGAGATCGGAACTATGCCATAAAACCCGACTAGAGGGAGTGATCGATGACATCAAGACAGAACAGAGTCTCCAGAAGTGATGACCTTCATCCAAAACAAGTGACTCTCCTCCTGAACTGAAGCACTCAAGGCTAAATTCCATAGAGCCAAAACAGTTGCCAAACTTCGGTGGTGTCTTTGACCCAAAGCAGCAGGTGGCATAGAGTTCGGAGACAAAGCTAGGGTCGGCCGATGAGGACCAAGAGTGTTGGAGATGGACATATGCTACGTGTCATCTGAAGCACAGCAATCGAAGACCCTGACTCTTTCCGCGCTCCGGGGCCCGGGGCTTTCACGTCACCCACTCCTAACACGTCGCAGCAAGCAGGACGCGAAGATGAAAGCCAGGCCGTGAGATTTCTCTCTCTGGTCTGCCACCTTCTTCCTGGCAGCGAGCGTCATCTCCCACGCTCGGGTGTGTGGGACTCCAGATCCTGTGTCTTGGCAGCGTCAGAGACCCTGGAGGAGCCGATTTGCAGCCGAGGGAGGGATGAGCGTGAATATCGAGCTGAGGAAAAAGGCGACAGACAATGGCGTGATGGATTAGTTATGTAAGCGATCAAGACGTGGTGCCACATTCGCGGCCATCTTTCTTCCCTTTATGTAACTCGGTTGAAGAGATGAATGGAGTGAATGCTAATTGCTAAAAATACACGACAGGAAAGTTGCTTTGGAAACAAACTTGGATTCAACAGTTTGGCTGGAACGGCTCGGGACGCCTCTCTGTGTGGGCTCTCCGGGCCTGCAGGGGGCTCCTTCTTGGTTCCTTCCTCTGAGCCCAGATTTACACCAGCAAAATAAGAATGCAACATTGCCCACATCTTCACCCCTCTCTGCTCCATTCCCGACCAACTTTGAGGTCATTAGAGTTGCTATTTCCACCAGCCCCCCGCTGCTGCAGTCACTCACCCCAAACACACACGGGCTCCACACTGCCGCTGTCGTGCACTAACTCTTCTTAACTGCCATTGCTGCTCGCCCAACATGAGCCCGCCTGCTCTGCTTGAACTCCATTTGCAATATCTCACGCTGTTCATGCGTCATGAATTCCGTTCTGTGTGTGAAGGTGCGTGTCCTCTATTTCAGTTAAAATAACAGCAGGCAGCTACACACACTGAAAACAAGGGTAAATTGAGGTTTTAATGGGAAATACATATGATAACGCTCAGACTCCGAAGCACGTTTTGGGACCAACCATTCTGGTTTTCTGCCATCTGGTCGTGGAAAATACGGAGCACACATTAAGAAGACACGACTCAAGTCCAAGTCTGAGGCTGGGTGACAGAGCTCCTCCCTCTCACTCCGAGTGGTGGGGGAGTTTGTCACAAATGGTGTCACATGGGGGATTGTCAAGTGGATTCTTTGGTCGTCATGGTGTTGACCCACAGGAATAACAAAATCTGCCTGAAGCGGTGTTGTGGTCAAGATCGTGTCAAGACCGGCGCATACAGAGACCGAGACACAACTGAATACAGAAGCGACTACTGGCTTATTCCCATGAAGGCATTCCTGTCCTTGATTTATTTTGGGGAAATGCCCGAAATAAAAATAAAAAAATACTTGCCAATATGACTAATGGACTGATGCTTGTGTATTCTGTCTCCAGTTTGCTCTTGGTCTCTGAATGCCCTGGTCTCAATGGTTTGGTGTCTCCAACCTCTCCCCAAAAATGCAAAGCTCATTCTCTGAGGTGAGTCAGCACATTTCCACTGTGTGCTCTGAGTTTGTGAACTGAACTTCTCACACCACTTAAGTTCGAGCAGAACCTCGTAGCAGATGTTAAAGATCGCAGCCCCACAAGCAAAGGACTGGTCGCTGTCGAACGTTTGTTCTCATTAAAGCGTCCGCTGGAGACGCCAGGGACCCTTCTGCTTCATACACTCATTTAGGAAGCTGAAGAGCGAGTGAGTGATTCAGGTCCTTAATGAAGCCCGCTGAGACCTGTGGCGGCGTCGCCTCACACAGCGGCCTGTTCATCACGCTGACAAACAACTGTCAACGCAAACAGCAACACTTGCAGGCTGCAGGTCCTCACAGGGTCCCAGACACCCGCCAGGATCTCACCAGGGCCCAGCCGAGGGGGGAGCAGGGAGGACGGACACCACGATGTGTCAGGGTGGTCAAGGTGGTGCTGCAGGAGTGTTTGAGGTAACGTCGCTTTAAAGGTCATCAGGAGAGTGAGAGGAACAAAAACTCTTCTTGTTGCTCCACAGCTGTGGAAGGTGGCGATCGAAGTGATGAGCCACAGGGTCGTGGTGGGCTCTGAGCACAGGGGAAACAGATTCTGAAGTGAGAGCTTTGCAGTACTCTCTCAGGCCAGCTGGGGGCGGACTGCGCAGAAATGAGATGCTGCTGAAAAATTCCTCCTGTGTTCTGTGGAGAAGACCATACTAAAAACAGATTCGACTTTTATTTATTTACTCAATGCGGATTGTTTCTCGCCCCGGTAAATCCAGACTAACTCAAGTCCACAACCAAAGTTGTCTGTGTTTACGTCTTGGATTGAGCCCAGGGAAAGAGTCCGCAGTGTGAAGGCCAGCTGTGGATCATGATGTGCGACTGAAAGAATGCACTGACTCAGAGGAAAGGGAGGGGACAGGTGTTGAGGTCGGTCGCTGGGGATCAGAGAGCACACAAGATGGCTTCCTAGTCCAGCGGTTTTCAACCGGGAGGCTGCACAGACTGTCAGGTGTGGCGTGGGAAAATGATCCAGTTTCACCTCATGTGTCTGGAGATAGAGGTGGGCGATGTGATGACATGAAATGATGACAATGAGAAGGTGTTGAGGAGATGATCCCGTGGATTGGCTGCCATTCTTTCTCTCCACTCTACTGTAGAGCTCCAGTGTGTTGATGCGCTGATCCGTCCCTCAGTCAAAGCAGCGCTGCTGTGGCGCGGCGCGCTCCTCTTCCCACACATTCACAGCCAAGAAGCCGCTCACATGCGCAACTTCCAGAAGGAGAAGGTGCCTCCATTCCAGATGCTGCAGCTGAAGGAACTGATGAAGCCATTGTGTTTGCAGCGCACACCAGCTCTCACGTTCCATCAACCCACACGACAAAAGCACCCTGTCTGTTGACGTCAGAGACATTGTTAAAGCCGCAGCAGCATCAGCACTTTCTCTGAGCCATGAGGGAAAACAGCCCCGGTGAGGAGCTGCCGCCGGCCTTCTGACAAGCCTCAGTGGAGAATTTACCGCCGAGTCACCACGCTCCTCACCATCCCTTTCACGGCAGATATAAAGTCTCTTTCAAGTGTGTTGACGCAGCACAAAAATGTAGTCACTGCCAGGAAGATTTCAGCTTCACCTCTGGTTACTGCCTGTTTGGGTTGGTCCGTCTTCACAGCAGGATGTTACTGGCCTGTTGAAGGTGTCCAAGCGAGTCCCACACCCTGCACTTTCGCGGGCCTTAATGAGAGAATGTGGTTAATTGACTCCACTGCAACCCAAAAACACACTCGGGCCAGGAAGTTATACGTCTTTGTGGTCGTCACGCCCACATAAATGAGCTGTTCTATATGCTTCATATCCATTAGCCAACACTTTATGACGTCTACTTTGGCACGCAGTGATGTCCTCCTACTTTTACTGCTCCTCAAACACGCTAGCTGTGTTGCGCATTCACCACTGTTGGTCTGGTATGAATATCTTTCTGTTCAAATGAGACTCATAGAAACACACGGAACCCGGCAGCGCAACATTTCTACATGAATTGCGGTTCCGATTTCGCTGTTGAAGCTTGTGAACAAACAAGTTTGTCAGCCAAGTTACAGTATTTAAAATGGTTCTCAATGATTTTCTAAATGCCTTTTATGTTTTTTAATACGAGTTATCCATTCATGTGTCACGCCTTTACGATCAATTGCTTTTCACAAAGTTGACTGGTCATTGAGTCAGGAAGAAACCTACCAAGCCGCCGTCGCAAGTCGAGCACCGACTGTTCTATGGAGGAGAAATGACTTGAAATACTTACTGAAATACTACTCCACTGACCGTATACTTGTCTTCCCAGTACATCCAAAGTCTGGTTCGGAGAGATGCAGACGAAGAAGAAAGCATGTAATATCAAAACTGTAGGAAATGCACAGGTGCCCTAAATGCTAACGCAAGTGATGCTTGCGATGAGGTGCCACTCCAAAAAACTTGGGCCCAGTTGTGTCAGACCTGTTCACACACCTGACGTCAGAAGAGAAAGGGGGTCGATGCCTCACCCTCTTGGTGAGGTCTACTTCTGACACAATTATTTGTTATTCAGGTCGGACCCACGTGCAGACTGGGGGCCCAGCTACGCTCCCTGAACAGCGACATCCTCCTGTGAAGCTGCAGTGCTAACAGTTAGCCACGCCAAGATGGCACCCGTGAGTTATTCAGTGAACAGCAGCCTTCACCAAGTGTTGAACGCACTTTATTGTTTAGGTCTCAAACAGTGTCGCCATTCAGAGGGGGCTAAAGGTTAAATGGTCACATAAAAAAATATAAAATCAACGATGAGAACACGGGGCGTGGGAGCTGGGCGGGGGACGGGGGGCAGTCTGGTTCCCGTGGAAACAAAGAGAGACGGTGTCCAGATCCAGACAAGTGTGAGTGTATGTTTGCTTTGCACATTTCCACAGCCTATAGTAATCTCAAACAATAGAAGTCCTTTTTTAGTTCACTAGCCATGCATACAGTTACACGTGTGATCCGTCAGAATCTTTGCAGCAGCTTTCAGTACAAAATATTTACATGAGCGTTAGTTAGCCTATTTCAGCACCCCACAGCTGGAACACGCGGCGGAGCGTCCCTCCTTGTAGTAACACTGGAGACGTCTACACGTTAAATCTAGTTTCCCTCCAGGACAACGGCTCCGGGCAGGAGAGAAAACAAGCCTCTGTGGTGCTCACTGCACCGGTGTTCCGGGACCATGGATGGAAATGGAGGTGCGTTAAGGTCACCTCTTTGGTTGGGCCCTGGAATGAAGGATCTAAGTTTTACTGAGATGAAGTAACAGATCAGGCAGATGTTCACTGACCAACCAAAGTGGCCTTTGTCAGTTCAAGATATCGCTTCCTTAAAATGCTGTATTGAAAGTGCTGGTGAACTAAGAAACCTGACCCAGGTCGCCGCCGCTGGACCAGGAACTTCTCCAGTGTGTCACTATGGAGGAGACATCCACACCCCAGAGCTACCTCCACTGGCCTTTCAATGACCCTGCGGGCGGACTGAACGTCTCACCCCAGGATGAGTCCAGATCACCGCACTAGCCTGGAGACCACGGGTACAAGTAGCAATACTGAGAGAGCTTTGTCTTTTGGCACTGCAGGACCCAGAACAGCGTCCTCTCCACAGATGACCCATCTCCACCCTACCGTGACCCAAGATCCTTGAGAATTCCTTCCAAACCTACAGTGGGCAGTGATCCTCATCCTAGCCAGCAGGATCAAATCATCAAGAACCAGAGACGAAGCCACCGCAGGGTTCCCTCAGCCCAGCTGTGAGTGGATCCTGAAGGTTATGGCAGAAGGGGTGGACAGCCCTGAGAAGCCAGTTTAGAAAAACCAATCCACACTCGTTCTACATTTGCATCAACTCTCAGCTCCTTCTCTTGGTTCCAGTGGGCGGATGGTGTCTGGAAACGACTCCCCCGTAGACCCAGATGAACATGAACCCGATCTCTTCAAGGATATCGAAAGAACAAATGAAAGACTTCACACAACAAATGAACCAAATAATCCTGTGAGTGAAGGCCTGTGACAACTCCTCCTTCCGATCTATCAATTCACATTACATCAGTTGCGCTTCACATCCATTGCGTTCAACCCTCTGTTGCACTGACATGTGTGATGGTGTCTAAGTGTCTCGCGGCAGCAAGTCCTCTACGTAGACGGTAGGTTCGGTCCATGTCCTAGCGGCCCAGGGGCTATTGTATATTGCAAGATGAGCAGCAGGGGTCATCCTTGTCAGGCTGGGCGGCGTAGTCCATCTGCCGAACGATCTCGGCAAAAAGTTCATCTACCATGGTTTTGCTCTTGGCCGAGGTCTCCATGAAGGGGCAGCCCCACTCCTCGGCCAGGGCTTGGCCCTCACTGGACGATACTTCCCTCTCGCTCTCCAGGTCCACCTTGTTGCCCACCAGGATCACCGGGACCTTTTCATACCTGCAGAGCAGAAGATAGATGGGTTAGTGCTTTCACGTCAAAGGGGAACACAGTTGTAAGTCACTGATGTTCCATGGTGTATCTGCCAGACCAGGCCTTAAGCCCCAACGGTAGTAGACTTTGACCCCACTGGCGAAGGAGATCCTACCATCTTCATCTCATCCGAGATGGACGACGCAAACAGAGTGCAAGCACTGAAAAACTAAGATGCGCAGGCTTGTATTGCAAAGCATCTCCCGGAGATCACAGTAAGTTTTTCACTGAGCTGTGCCATAGCTTTACCAAGAGGCTAAAAGAACGGTCGCCACTAAAGGCACTTTACTCAGATATCACTACCTTGTCATCAAGGAGGACAGTAAAGACCATACTGTAGACAGCATCTGGTCAGGTGGCGTCAGGTGAGACCCCCTTACGTGAGTAACCATAACCCTAGAGCTAGCATGTAGAGGCATGGGAGGGGTGGACTTATCGACCTTTGTCCAAAAAGTCAACCCTTGATCTTCTCTTGAAAAGTCACACTTCATTCAAACGACATTGGTTCATCCCACTTCTGACCACCTTATGCAGCGAGAGGCAAAGACCTGTCCTGTAACTTCAACAAGGAAAACCGGCACATGGACCGAGAACACCTGTTGGAAAGGCAGTAAACGCCTAGACTCAATATGTCACCGTGGCCCATTTCTCTACGCCTCAGAATTGTGACCCTACTCTAGGATAGCTCTTCTGTCCACATCTTCGGCCACTGGGACCACAGCTTTGTGAAACCTGGACAGGATAGACAACTAACTTTTGCATGACTGAACGGCAACTAGCCCCGCCTCTTTCGTCTCTCTGCCATTGTTCTTCTGTGTATACAGCACCTAAACTTATACCCGCATGTGCCGTCCTCTCCGATTTATGAAACGCCACACACAGGCCAGGCCTGGGTACTACAGGGTTTTCAGTCAATAAAAGACTTGAAAGACGCCCAAGGCCCTAACACCGAGTCAGATAAAATAAGCGGTTCATGTCAGCACATTCTTTGATGAAACGAGATACTTCAATTTGATTACATAAACCGGATCGCCCACGACGTTTAGAGTGTGTGGGAGCAAACTACAGGTTTACAGAGGAGCCAGGGCCAAAATAGAGGTATGAAAGCACTTCCCCTGGTTTTAGTGGTGGGAGGTAGCTGCCTATATACTTTTGACAGGAGACTCTGACTCATAAAACATCAAGTCTGACTGACTATCAGCATCCAGGAAGTGGGGCTTTGACCCTGGAGGGCAGCACAAGTGGTCATAATCCCCTGAGCCGTGACCTCCGGGCCATCTCCTCGGAGCATATGTCAGTCAGCCGCTGCTTAGTGCGCAGTTTGATTAGAGCAGAAGTTGAAGGGACCCAGAGTTCAGTGGCTAAAAGATCCGCGGACCTGATCACCACGGTTACGGGTGCACAGGAACAGGCTTGAAAACTGATGCAATCTGATCTGAGGAACAGCTCTGGGGCTTAAATGGGCTCAGAAAAGAAAGTCAACTGTGATCTGCTCATGAATACATTCGCCAGACGGAGGGTTAATCGACAGTAACCTGCATCAGCACGAGAAGCTGGTGGGTTTAGGAGGAGGAGGATGTTGAAGTCAGGTACAAGAGAAGCATCTGAGTGAGGAAACATGAAGAAAATGTCCTGTGATATTCCGGCGAACTGCGTGGGACGAGGACGAAAGAAAGGTTTATGGGTCCCAGCACAACCTGTCATTTTCCAGCTTCACTCACCTCAAATGTGGTGTCAGCTGTCCGGAAAGGGAGTTTACTTCAGTCGTCTGGCTCATAAAAGCTTTCAAAGAAAGTGTGGAAATGAGACCCACCGATTGGTCTGAGATCATCGTTCACCAGATACATGAATTTCTGCGCCCAGAAACTGCCATTTGGTGGCATGTCTTTGATCAGCTCAACTGCTGGGTGGAGATCGCAGAGGCAGCAGGTGACGCTAAGACGCCCACATCTCACTCTCCGCGGAGACTTTCTCCGGAGGAATACCGAGGAGTCCCCAGGTCAACTGAGAGATGTCACCTCTCCAGCATGTCCTGGGTCCACCCCTGGGCCACCACCCAGTTACACATCTCACCACGGAGACATCCTGACAAGATGCCACCTCCACTAGCTTGACCTAGTGAGTTGGGACGCGCTGTACACAACACTTATTTCAACAATGGAGCCTTGATCGGCTGATCCATCAGTTAGTCTCAAGCTCTATCCTTCTCTCACATTCGTCTATAAAAGTCTATACATTCGGAGAGAATGCGATGCCAGGAAGTCAGTCCCTCCAGCAGATGGCGATGTTGTGATCACAAAGATTGACGCAGTTCCAACCAATCCCTCGAGTCTCGTCTCGACCCGCCCTCTACACAGCATCATATTCGCTCCCTCCTGGTTGAGATGACGTCATGTGCGACGGCAAACGCTCACATTTTCCCAACAAATATTGCCACCAAGGGTCGCAACTCGGACGTGAAGGATCCTGAATTCCCATGATTGAACTGTAGAATAGACGGAACTAAACTATAACACTATATGGGGCGGAGAAAACAAACATGGCTGACCACCAGATCCATCTATCTCCAGGCTGTTTCTGACCCTCTACATCCCGACCCTGTGGAACAGATCAGCAGCTACTGTTTTCATTGGCTGGATTACTGAGCCTCGACCTTTACCTCTCAGACTCCGCCCATCCAAACCTCTGTGCTACTCCTGTCGAGTTTAAGCAAGAGCTCAAGTGTTTCAAAAGCTTTTATTTGACCAATAATGCCGTCAGAACTAGGAAAACACATACAACTGACCGGGCCTGATCAAACACTCAACAGGGTACAGTCTGTCGGCAGTCATCCACTCGGGTCCTGGTCCGCTGTCCTCGTGTTTCGCTGCCTCGAGGGTGTTCACTCCCACTCAGTCCCCCCGCAACACGACACACAACACGTCAAACAATAACAATAAAACGTGTTTACCTTACAAACAAAAATATTGTTTGTTAATTATTATAATTGCTATGAAATATAAATTCTCTTTTAGGCATCTCTAGAAACAACAAAACATGAATCAAACTTCCTGCTATTCTAATAGTAGCTTCACTCGGTGAGACTCCGCCTTGTGAGGACGAACCATAAATGATCGCAACGACATTTTTGGTTCCAACCATCAAAGAAAATAAGTCCTGGAAGCACTGGCAAGTACACACAAAGAAGCCAATGCAGGATGGTCCTCCTGAGCCTATGGTCCTGTCTGTTATGGACCAAAGTGTTCCACACATGAATTCTCATCATTAAGGAAGGAAGCAGATGGAATTGAAAGAATCCACTTTTGAGGCCTAACTCTGGGGCTGAAGTTACCCACAGAACGCAATAATGAAGGTCAGCTGATTCGTCTCGGAATGTCAGGGGCATCCCTACATTTTGGGATCACCCGACCCCATGATAGGGCCCGGAGCCCCTTCATTTGGGGCTCTTTGGCACCCACAACCGGAGTGGAAGATTGTGGTTCTTAAAGTGCAAACGTGAAAAGATTTTAAAATGTCACGGCAGCGCTCTGAAAACGGACACCGTGTGAATGTTTCAGACGTTTGTTTGAATGGAAAACAAAGCAGCGGGCGCTCGGGTGTTTCTTGTTCCTCTCACCACAATAGAGGCCACAACACAGCACAAAGACATCTGCTTCCAGCGGGAGGCTCTAAATTTAGCCATAATAACAGAGTTGGAAAGTCCCAGGAGGTGTGAGACAGTGGCTGCCTCCGCGGTGAAGGGTGTCGGCCCCTGCACATCAGCCGGGAAACCCACGCGACAAAGACGGGAGCTGAACGCGTCACCCTCCTGCCGCTAGCTGTCGGCGCCTCCGTCTACAAACCATCCCTGACTCGCCTCATCTATAATGCATCACAGGCCACGCTGACGGATGGTGAAGCCCGGTCGCCCAGGAGTTGTCAAGACAAGAGAGTCCTGGGAGCAGTCCGAGGAGGGTCTTTTCTGTGAGTCACAGGGCAGATTCAGCTGAGTCAGAGAGGGACTATAAGCTCCTTTTTTAACGGAACAAATGGTCAAGAAATAATCCGAGGATTTTCTTCTGTAAAGGCCCGACAAAATAAGCATTTCTGGCTTCACAATCACAGTGAATGGATGAGCTCAAGTGGAACCAGAACCACTCTCTGCTGCAGATCTACACAGACTCGCAGCGCGACGATGCCTCGCATTCATCATGACAACGGCAAACCTCCGGGGACAATTACGCCATCTTCGACAAACTCCCCCTAAACACAGAAGCCGGAGCTGTTCCTTTAATAAACTTTTCACTGATGCCACATTCAGACGCGTGTTGTCATGCGGACTGTGATGCGGCTGGAGACGAGCCTCACGTTGGTTTAGGGCTCTGGAACTGTGAAGCGCTGTGTGCGCTAACGCTAATGAATATCAGTTTCATGTGCTGACAGATGTTTACGACAGATCTTTAGCTCGTAATGAATCTTTACCCTGATCTTAAGCGTTTTGGGAAGAGGTTTATGTTGAAGGGTTTCCTGCCACTATAAACTCAGTAATACAGTGTCATAACAATCCATCAAAGTACACTGACTTAGATGAGACAATAACGGCAAAATATATTTTAAATTTTTGTTCTAATTTTAGGTTTCCAATAGAAATATGTTTGGATAACCTCAGTATTTGAGCTAAAATCAAAAATATTTTCTTTTTTGAAGACATTTTTGGAAGTACTTTAACAAGAAGCAATGCTGTAGATGCCACACAGTCACAAAATAATTCACCTATAATTTAATAATCCTACTTTTGACAGGGAGGAACGTTAATACTGGCTGTTTCCATGAGAAGTTCAGTTCTAAATTTCAAGACAAACCAAACGGCAGCCAGATGAAGACGGAGTTCAAGTGTGGAAGAACTGTCCATGTCAACCTAGGCAGCGGGACTGAGCATGAGCTAATGCTGTTGAGGTTAGCGCAAACCAGCTTCACGCTAACAAGAGCTAGCATTGCTAGCATTGCTACGTGGTTAGCATTTCTGGAAATAGAAAGAAGAAAATAAATAACAGCTTGTCAGGGTTCAAAATGTATCTGCAGGAAAGTACAATCTCTTTTGAAAGTATTTCACATCAAGGTTGAGGAGATGCGTTGCCAATGCTGTTGCTAACGTTCCAGTCGCACTTCCTCAGGAGCATGTTGAATCTTTGGCAGAGGAGCTCTAATGGAAGCAGGAACGTATTGTCGTGAGGAGTTTTCAGCAATGTAAGCGCTCCAGCCGTCGTCGTGCCGACGGTGTGAAGAGCCCACGCGCGTTTACGCATCGCCTGTACCCACTTGTTGTGACTCCCAGCGAGCGATTTATCACTAAAACAAAACATATTGACACATTTTTCAAATCACCACATCACAAACTAACTTCACATCCCTCACCTTGTGACCCGACACAGTGTCCCCTGCTGGGCGACCTTCATCCCTGGACCTCATAAACAGGACACTTTCACCTCAGACTTCTTTGGTACTGCTCTTTTTTTCTATGCGCCCAGTTTGACCCCTGTCAAGTCCACCACCAGCTTCAAGGCCATCGATGTGAAGGTGGTACTGACTGACCTCTACAGCACATAGTCAGAATGCTCTTCACCTGGACACCACGGATACCGTTGGAGCTCAAAATGCAAGCCCCAAGAAGAACTGGAATTGAGGTCCGACACAGGCTCCTATGTGAGAGTGTGACCCCGAGACAGATCCCTGTGGATCCATGAGTCCCTCGCTCCCTGGAGGCCGGCAGTAATCACGCACTTGCAATGATCGATGTGACACCAGCCGCCGCTGAGCGGGTCACGACAAGAACCCAGCGAACGACGGTAGCAAGCAGCCGCTGCTCCAATCAATCACCTCATCCCAACCACTTCATTATTCATCCTGGGATGATCAGGAATTGATAGCGCACTTCACGTTCTTCTTCAATCAGCTGACCGAATCAGTCGGGCTCAGGTTGTTCGGAAAACGCTGCTTGGCTTGGCCTTGGAACTGGACTGGAGATTCACCTCATGAGCCTGAAGGCAAACGGTTTCACCGTCAGGTCGTCTCCAGATGAAGCTGAAGTTTGAGGAGCTCATCAACAGAGAAGAATAGGATTAGGTGAGAGGGTCTCCTAAGCACTGTGAGGACCAAAAGTGCAGAGCTACCGAGTCGAGTCGTCGCCAGGGAAACTGCTCAACACGTTTTGGCTGTCGCAAAACTCCAAACGTCTGGAAAGACGACTTTTTCTAGAAGACGTATTGACTTTAAACAACCAGATGAGGATGTCTGAGGTGTCTGAGTTGCACACCTCAGAACTCCATGGAAGAACCTTGTCCTGCTTTTAGACTTTCTCGCTCCTTCAGCCAAATGATCTCCCACCACATCCAAGCGGTCGTGTTGGTTCGAGATGAGACCCTGGAGACCTAGCTCCATGTAGCCTTCAGAACAAGCATCAGAAGAACCAGATGTCCTCCAACATTTGGATCCACACTAACAAGAGGTCAGAGAAGCAACCGCTGCCCGTCGAGCATCTGGAACACACGAGAGAGCAGCCACTGAAGATGTAGGTCACGCCGCTCCTCGACATCCTGCTCATCATCATCTGGGAGATAGTTGCAGTTCCGGGTCACCGTTCCTCCCCTCAGGTGCTCGTGACGCTTCATTCATTATCCGCTGACAGCATTTCTAAATCCACCTGCTGGCCCTTCCCTCTGGCCCTTCACCACCCTCTTCATCACGCCCCCTCCGACCTAAAACCCTGACCTGCTTCGTTCCTCATCGCCTGACATGAACCTCATCTCCATTTTTAGCCTGGCATCACAGCTCAGGTCGGACTTCTGAGGCCATGGTTCTCACCGGGAAGTGAAACTCATCGACTCAGACACTCTCCAGAGAAGCCTCCTTCCACTTGGCGCCACCTCAACCCTCCTGGAGGAGCAGAGGTTCTACTCTGAGTCTCTCCTGGATGACTCATCGGACAGAGAAAACTAACGAAGCTAGTGGATGAGAAGACAGCTCTTTCTTCATCCTCCAGGGACAAGAGCAGACTGTAGCGCATCGTACGTTCTGCTGAGAAGGTGATTGGTTGCAGCCCGCCACCTCTTCAGGACCTGTATGTCTCCAGGAGCCAGAGACGTGCAGTTGGGATCAGAGCCGACCCTTCTCACCCTGGACATGGACTGTTTGTCCCTCTTCCCTCTGGCAGGAGGCTGCGGTCCATCCAGACCAGAACCTCCCCTCACAGGAACAGCTTCTTCCCCTCAGCCGTCAGACTGTTGAATTCGTGATCAGCCTTTGTTGTTTGTGGGTTATTTCATTTTATTTATTAACAGCACTTTATTTCGAAGCACTTTCCTAGTTGGTGGAACCCCCACTGACCATGGTAACAAATTCTATTCTGATTCTGATTCTGATGATACAGTCCTCGTGACTGAAGATCTGTCCATCTCACGCGCCCATCTTACATCACTCATGAACCAGACCACCAAGATTTGACTGGTACTGATAAGAACAAGTTTCTCTGATGAGCTAAATGGACTAGTAACACACCAATACAGGACTAGTGAAGTGGAAAAGTTGGTTCTCAGCTAAAGACGATCTTCACTTCCCATGATTCTCCTGCTGTTTTGGAATTCTGAAGCTTTTTTTTTTTACCCCAAACGTAGACCCTAAACCCAGAACTAAGTGTATCAGAGACACGACAGTGTAGCAGGAGAATAGCACAGTTCCACTCTGGCTCGGGGATGTCTGGTGGACCCAGGTGCACTTCCATAACTACAGCCTCAGCGAACCGACCCGATAAAAACACTGCAGAAGCTCCAGTCCGGGACGATTACACGCCGGGTCACTGGACTTCACACGGTGAGGAGGGGTGCAGTGGAGGTGGGGGGGATGCATGACATTTGAAAAGACTCCCCCCTCCGCCCCCCGACCCTCCACCCCCACTACCTTCAGTGGACCACCAACACTCACATCTCCAGGCAGCATTTGCACCCACCTTTTGACTCGGATGATCTGGTCCCTCATGGGCTTGATGTCCTGGAAGCTCTGCTGGTTGACCAGGCTGTAGACCAGGATGAAGCCTTGTCCGTTCTTGATGTAGAGGTCCCGCATGGAGGCGAACTGCTCGGTGCCGGCGGTGTCCAGGATCTCCAGGACGGACGGCGACGAGTCCACCTCGATCTCCTTGCGGTAGAAATCCTCGATGGTGGGGTCGTACTTCTCGATGAAGGTCCCGGTGACGAACTGCACGGTGAGGGCGGACTTCCCGACCCCGCCGCTGCCCAGGACCACCACTTTGTACTCGCGCATCGTGGGTTGGACCGAGGCCGCTCGGTACCGAGTCTCAACTAAGAAATAAATAAAAATCACACAGTCAGCACCGGCGACCCATTTGGCTGTCGACTACGCGGAGCACAAAGACTCATGATCCGGGAAACACGGGCCTGCGGGGTGGACCGGGCTCACCCGCGTCTGAGCGCCGAGAAAAACCCGACTCGCTCCATGGAGGTCGCTGGAGCGGGAATACTCGCTCGGTGTCTCCCTCAGCGCCTCCCGCTGCTCCCCGCGTCTCCGTCGCTCTCCGCTGCAACCCCAGCCGCCATACTCTCGGGCGGAGACCCGCGGCCGCTGCGTTTCCCCCCGGTCCCCACTCGGCTGCCGTACCGAGCCAGAGCGGAGAAAAAAAACCCCACCGCCACACAATCCCGCCTCCTGTTTGAGTGACGCGTACGCCGGCCAATGAGAGCGCGAGCTTCCTCTCTCAGTCAGGCGTGCTGAATGGGAGCCGCGCTCCGGCAGCCAATCCGCGGCGAGCCTCTCCTCCCCGCTCACGGGTCCGACTCCCATCATTCGGTTGCCCCAGTGACACGCAAGAAGCAGCCGGCCAATCCCCCGCGCGGCTGGAGGATGAGTATCCAGGAGGAGGAGGAGGAGGATGGAGCGGAGGAAGCTGTTGCTATGGAAACGCTGTTTGGGTTGCTGCCCAAATGTGCAGGCTCGAAGCGGCTGTTTCTCAATGGAAGGACGGATGTTGGGTGGACTGATGAAGACGCTCTCAACTTTTGTGTGCTGTCTATACTCACACAAAAGGTTGGATTTTCTTTGCCTTTTCATTGTAACCACGAGTTACTACATCATCCTGAGACACCACCAAGGTCACTTAAAGCCAAAAACCTTTCTTTTATTTTCTTTTTAATTCGTCATTATTTTCCACGTCTCACCTCTCACCATCACTCTGCTTGTTTGACCCCACTCTCACCACATCATCCACAAACATCATAGACCATAGACTCCTTCCTAAATCTCCTTCTCCAAATATTCAAGGAACACTACATTTTATGCTCAAAACAAACATACAAGACAAAATATAAATAAATTACAATTAAAAAAACTATTATTGATACAGTTTTCAAGATTAGAAAAAAAATCTAGACACAAAACCACTATACATTTATGATGAAACTTTTATAAAATAGTTGGACTTGACTTTAACATTTTGTGAATGAATCTTAAAATTAAGGTTTTGGTTCAAGTCACACGGTCACCCAACTATGAAGTGGTTGACACACAAGCGACACACCTGTGGTCATGTTTGATCCAGCCTAACTGACCTGTCGAGTCAGGCCTCCGTCCTCCACCTCCAGTCCCCTCCCTCAGTTTCTGTCCTGTGCTCCCACTCGCATGACTGAAGTGGAAGTGCTGGACCTGAACTTCACTCGCAGGACACTCCTGCTTCAGCGTCAGTTCCGGGCACAGAACCACTGGCACTTGCAGCAAATGTTCAAGCGCATTTATTAACAATATTAGTTTACAGGGAGATAACTGTTGGTATGAAATGTCAAAGAAACAAACACAATTAGTTCCACAGTTTTAGTGAACATTTAGGCCCAGTTGAGTCTGATGGATCAGACCGAAACCGTTCCGATCCACTTGAATTCTTCTTTTTTTTTTTGGGATCACTTTCGTAAGGCAAACACTCAGAAGGAGAAGAGCCGGTCCAACGAAACATTCCTGCTCCGGTGAAATCAGGAGAGCGAGGGAACATGACAGTCTTGGCCTAAAGATTTGACATGAAAAACACAGCTAAAATGCAGAAGGAAAACAATATGTCCTCTTGAAATATTCAGGTTGAATGGGTGGAGACCGGCAAGTCCTCGACCTTAGTGGCCAGATGAGTCTATATCCTGTTTTCCGGGACAGTCCTGATCACCATCTGATGAAAACTACGGCCTCCTTTAAGCCACGAGAACATCATAATGTGGTCCAGATGTGACCTGGACTCGCAATGAAGAGTGGAGTCTTTTGGCCAAGGCCGACCTTGTGAATGGATTCGGGGGCACTCGGACATTCACAGGACCGCTGCACACCTCCTGACAGCAGAACCTCCCTCCTCGGACCCAAAAGGTGTCGGGTGTTCAGAAAGCAAATCCTGGAGCGCGAGCGCACAGAGAGAGTTGACAAGGCAGTGACAAGGACCGAGGATCCCTGAACACAAATGGCTTTTCATTGCTGATACGAACGCTCCCTCGGAGGGGAAAACCTCGTCCGACCAAATTACATTCATCATAACACAGACGGAAACCGACCTCATCCGAATCACAGAACGACTCACAAAATAAAAACACGCAGTGAAATAAGTTTCTTTGTAGATTGTCTGAACATCTCAAATACACACTTTACAACATTTAAAATAGAATAATCTGACATTTATTTTCAGATAACTGTTCTTTTTAACGCGACTGTTCTAAACAGAGACAATTGCATATTGTTGCCGTCCACCGCACGCACGCTTGTTCCTTCAGGAAACGTCGGTGAGAAGAAAATAACAGTTACAGAGTGAATACACAAACAGTTACATTGAAATCCAAACAGGCGTATAAGTACTCGGCTCTAGATGTGTCACTACTCTTCTTAAATATCTTTAGGCACTTACAGTATCTGAATTTTACAGTGCTGGAAATCAAGTGTAAGACAATCTATTCAGTCCTCAGAGGATCACACGGCAGCGTACAAACAGAGGGGGGCGGGAGGGGGCTCATGTAACAGTTTAAATATATAGATTTTTAAGTTAAACTAAAAGCACGTCTCAGAACCTCTATGCAATGCAAAGGCACACCAGTAGGTGGAGCACTGACCGACAATAAAAAGTAAGACGTTCGTTTTTAAAGACATCCGGCTGTGGGCTTCTAAAAGGTTAAAAGAGTTCAAACAAGTGCTTTTTTTTTTGCTAGATAGTGAAGGTTAAAAGTTAAAATGATCCATGCGAGCCACAGCTTCCACAATCGTTTCAAATAAGACCTTTAGAAACATCTAAAGTAACACAAACACGCACGTCGCAAGTCTGGAATCTTTACACTCTACATTCGCTAGTTTTGTTCCTGTGTTGGATCCGTCATGGTTCCGCCGGGTCACGTGAGTGGGGAGGAGGCGCGGAGACCCAGTGCAAACGGCAAGACACGTCTCCTGTGAAATGCTTGTGGTTGAGTGACGTCAGCATGCAGCTTGTTGTCGGTCCGGTCCGGTGAAGAAGTCGTATTTACAGAACGGCTCTTTGGGGCGTTTGGCTGCAGCCAGGTGGCAGCGATCTGCAGGTCGGCCGCTCACTTGAGAATGATCTGTCGGGGAGAAGGACAAGCTGCTGACTGCACAGAGTCGACAGTGAACTCACCGGGGGCAACGGACAACAGCTCGGATCTGAACCATCAACGGCCGCTGGAAGAACAGTCCTCACAGACCAGGTTAGTCGACTTGTCAAACCTAGTATTTTTAACTCGAGAGCGCCATCTTTTCAAGCCCAAAGCAAAGTAGGTCAAACCATGCCATCAAACACCCAATTTTCTGTCACAAAAGAAGAAGTTCAGAGTCAGCAACAACGCAGAAGGTGATGATGACCGGCTTCAAAAGTGGTGACATTTTGCTTCAGAACAGAGTCGAGTGAAACTGCTGGTCAGTCGCTCATGACTCGAGGGAAACGTGTATTGATCTTCAGGACGGTGATCAGGTGAACTGATGACCTGAGAGACATCTGTCAGAACAGATCCACAGGGTTCCAGATCAGTGGTCAGTGGTCAGTGGTCCTCTGGTCTGGAGGTCCACTATCACCGCAGCACTAGAGATCTTCTCGAGAGCTTTTTATGTTAAGGAAGGAGGCTGGTGGAGAAAGAGCAGAGCCAGAAGACAAAGCTCCTCACTGATGCCTGAGCTTCTCCTCTCACCCCTGGTCACCAGCTTTGACGCAGAGAACAAGAGTTTCTCTATCTGGACTCTCATGGAGAGCAGCTGAGTCATCCAGGAGACACTCAGAGGAGAGAAGCCAGGAGAGACGGGAGGAGGCCCAGGGCGGACCCACGCTGGAGAGCTTGTGTGAATGAGAGGGAGTTCTGGGCCTCTTCACTTCAGCAGCTGCCCCAGCGATGGAGGAGGGGAACATGTTTTTATGGACCTCACTAGCAAGGTACTGAAGATCCCTTCAGGTGAGGTCCATGATCTCCTGATGCCATCTAACCCAAAACAAATGAAGCAGAACATCACCGCAGTTGAAGGCGCCGCGTGTCACCATCACATAACGCGTGGTCACAAGCCTGCTGGAGGTCTACAAGTGTGTGAAGCTCATCGACGACAATGCAAGGCCACACAAGCAGCGCGATGCTCGGCTGACAAAGCCACTGCTCGGAAGAACGTTTACGACAGAAAGCTTCAAAAAGGAGCAAACCTGGTTGGCTGGTGTTGCTGCTGCGTAGGGGACACTTGTGGTGGGAGAAGTTGCTGCAGAGACACTAGCAGGCGTAGCACTGTACATCATGGGGACTTGTTCAGGAGGGAAGTCATGAAAGCAATGAAAAGGTAGGTGAAGCGTTATGGTAACCATAGCGATGCCGTTTTATCCGTCTTGCCAGGCAAATACAAAAAGACATTAGCAGCGAGACTTGGTTAGGTTAGCTGGCACACGATAACTCAGCGAAGCAAGACAGCAGGGGGAGGGGGGCAAGAGCTGATCAGGTACAACCAGGAATCTGACTGGACATCCCACAGGCGCAACACAGCACAGCTCAGAACAAAACAGGTCGCAAATGGAGGGAAGTTGCATCTGTGGGATGCGAGAAACCGTGTCTTTGTCAGCGTTAATCTAGCTGCAGAGGAATATTCAAGGAGGAAACTCACCCACACCGTTAGCCGGGCTCATACACAACACAGAACCTGTGAGCCAGAGAGAGCAGAGAGAGTTAGAACGGCATCCACTGCAATCTGTCAGCACCAGGGTGGATGGTGGTGTTCAGGGGAGCGCAGCGTCGAACATGGGATCGCCCACTTAGCCAGTGTTTTTCCAAAAACTGTAACTACTCACACTCGCTTGTTATTGTGCAGAAGCAAATTGCAGAAAATGTATTTGTTTCGAATGTGTCCAGAAAGGGGCGGGCAACATGGCAAAATACATCATGACTTATTGATTTATTTACTTACTTTAAATAACTGTTTGGAAGTTCTCACTTCTCTTTTGCATGATTTTACTGTAGTTTTGAGTTTCCAGAAAATCCTTAGCATTCTTTGCCTGAACTTGATTCATAACAACAATGATTCTCTCTCTCTTCACATTTATTTTGTTGTGCATTTAGTTGTTCAAAGCCAACTTTTAAAGCACAGAGCAAACTGTGACAGTCTATGAGCATCAATAAAGTTTGGAAGTGAGACACGTCAGGTTCGCTCTGTGGTGCAGACAGTCTTTGGCCTGGTGGCGGCTCCCACAAGGATCCCTCCCTAAGCGTTATCAGAGAGTAGGGCATGGTGTGACGCTGATGTAAGGCCACGGCAGTAACAAGCTAGCACGTCTCTTCCGCACCCAACAAGGACTTTTCAAGCACCACATCACACGCAGCGCTGGGTGGCTGCATTTGCTTCCCATTAACGGATTAAACCTCCTCCAGATTGATCCTTGGGCCGGGCCTCCAGAGTACCAGAGACACTCTGGTGCGCCAGAGACTCAGCGGTTTAAACCAGATTCACTGACCCCTGCGCTGCTTTTACTTGTTGTTTTTCCTTTCGGTGGATCCCGTGGGACGTTTTAGAGGAACGTCAAATGGACAATTTCCACTTTTTAGAGGGCTTGATCGTTTTAGTGACGTCCTCTATTTGGTTCTGTTTTGAACCCGTTTGTGATTCAGGTGATGAATCTGAGCGCTTCTACACATGGACAGAGACAAACTTTCACTCCTGGACTTCCATTCTTCAGCTTCTCTCGCACCTGAGTCAGTGACCCAATGTTTTTTTTTTTAGCAGTGGTGGCAGCTCCCTGAAGCTAACGTTGCTTCATGGTTCAGAGTGAAGTCACTTTCAGAGTCTCTAAGTCAGGGGGAACATATGGACGGCAGCATCCGGTCCTGTCTCACTTCAGCTAATATTAAACAAATCCTGTAGCATGTGAGGTGCCATCACCCTCAACAACAAGCTCAGCTCAGATGACTTCCCATCATGCTCTGTAGCCCATAACATGGATTCCAACAGACCAAGACTGAGCGTCGTCACATAAGAACAATGAAATTACAGATGTTTTATTTACATGAAAATAATCCATATTAAATAATCCCAAATTTGTGAGTAGAATAGAGGCAGTCTAAAGAGGTTAAATGTGCCATGCTCCTCCAAGCATTCCAACCTCTTCCCACTTCCCTCTGTTCCCGGAGTGTTACGCTGCTCAGCTGTGGAGGCGGAGCCAATTGTAGCCATCAACCGCTGTGACTGGTTGACTGGACGGCAAAGCATCAGGGAAACTGTAACTGAGTCTATTGCTGAGAGGGACAGGACCATGCTACTCGCTTAACATCAGGATCTGGAACTATATGAGAAACTGCAAGCAGCATGTCACCATAAGTTCTCTTCCAGGTCATTGGTGAACGAGGCAGTAATCACTAGATGGCACCGTCGACCTGGTGTATGGCAGGAGGTTTCCACTGGAGTAGAAAATGCTCCTCTAACATAGTTGCAAATAAATTAAACAACTTAAAATCTATTCAGACTCTTATTCTTCTTTCTTGTTCACTGTGCTGTATTCAATATAAAAAAATATACGGCTCTCACGGAATTACACTGGAAATATGCAGGTTTTTTTGGCTCTCTCAGTCAAAAAGGTCACCGACCCCTGATTGAGCCCAGCAAACATTCAATGACTCCATGCTCTGTCAGGGAACCCGTTGGCAGCGCTGCCTATGTTCAGTGAATTTTCACCTCCTTTGTGCATGTGCAATGCAAACCCCTTGATTTTTAGCACTGGTCTCGTGTGATTGTGAGTTTGAATTTTCTAGAAGGTATAAACCTTCCAGGAAAGACGACCATTTGAACAAGGAGCAGGACGTAAAGTATTCAGCCTTTACTCACTCACTACTCACTTGTGTGAGAGTGTGTGTGTGTGTGTGTGTGTGTGTGTGTGTGTGTGTGTGTGTGTGTGTGTGTGCGCGTTTTGAGTTGACAGGAGGGCGGAGTCAGTGTCAGCCACATGGGGCCGACACTCCTCTCGCACATGAACACGTCGTGACAGGGACGCTGACTGACCTGCAGGGTAGAAGGCTGCAGTGGGCTGCTGCAGCTGCGCGCTGGCCAGAGGATGTTGATAGTGCAAAAAACCTGGGTTGAGGAGGGAGCTGGGCCAGCCGCTCTTCTCCAGAGCTTGTCTCTTTGGTAGAGGCTGCAGAATGTTGTGGGGAAAGGAAACCTGGGGAGGCAAGCCACGGACAGCAGCGCCGTGAGAATGGCACATATCCACTCCCACCCGTCACTCAGACAGCTTTAAAATATGTTCTAGCTGGGTCATTAACAACACTGTTAGTCACAAAGCGTACGAATGGAATAATGTATCCACAGAAGTATCTGATCAAAGCTACTTTAAAACACACAAACACTGAGTAACACTTAACGGCACTACCACAAAGAACAAAAGCTACCACTGTATATTTATGGGCTACATGCAAAGCAAAAAGTGAAAATACCAGGTTTACAGTTGCCTCGAGGGGTCGCTTCAGTGCTTTGGCGGTCGACTGAGTCTTTTAATAGCAGGCAGAGAGCACATGATGGAGGTGGGCCAATGGGATTCAAGCGTATTAACATACAGGTAACAGCAAGCAGAGGTGCGTCATGGGGGGAAGCATTGTGGATAGATGAGAAGGGGGGGAAACAAAAAAATAATGTAGTTTACGACATAAAACATTGTTCGCATGCATATTAAACACAGTTTCAGATACAGAAGCAGGAAATACACCACTTTAATAAGACTGAGCTGCCTCAGCTGTCAGCCCCTCAGCTAACGTACAGCTAACGCTAGCTCTGCTAGCAGAGGAGGACGCAGAACCGTCTGAGCTGCTTAAGCTCCTGCACAAAAACCTTGTGACAGACTGGAGCTCATGGACGATTGGCAGGATGTTATTGAGGACCAACTGTCGGCGTGCAACAGACAAGCGGCTCGTAAAAACAGCTCCAATTAATAAGATGAGACATACTCAAGAGATTACAGTTACTTTCCTGGGTAAGTCAGTGACATTTTGGAAAAGGTAATTATATGCAATTACTTTGGGTACACCTATTATTATTATATATATACTATACATCTTGATCTATTGTAAAACCTATTAACGCAACAGACTTTGGCTTATAGAAATACACGTAGTCATGTCTGAGGGGATAAATAAAATATCAAGCCAGGAGAAATTGTTTTTACATCCTTTGTTGTGCAAAAACAAACAACAGTAAAAACAAATGCAGCAGCTTTGTGGCCATTTAAATCTTAAAATATGAGGTTAAAGGTAACCCACAGCTGACAGGACAAAAACTCCTGAAAGTAACAAATAGTACAAAAGTAGAGTTAATACGTGGTAACAATAACAGGAACTACCGAGGCACCTGAACAACAGCAGCTTTCCCCTTCTTTTGACCAGTAAGGCGTCCTCATCTTCATGTCCAGCCAAGCTAAAACGGTGCTAGCTATCAATGCCTCAATGTGCTTAGTGCTAACATTCATTCCAGTAACAAAAGCGGCAGCATGCTGGTTTCTTGGGTAGCAAATGAGGGTTTTATGTATTAAGACGATTTGGTTGTGGCCCTTCCAGACTACTTATTTCCACCTTACATAAATTACAAATTACTATGGCGACAAGGTGGGCGGGGCTGACAGTCGGTCAGTCCACACTAGAGGAATTGGCTGACGGTCCGGTCAACAGAATGAATGAATCGCTGCCCAATGATCGGCTGGTGCACCCGCCTATAACAACCCGCCAGTCTACCTGTTCCAGACTGTCACTCTCCTCAGTCATCATCTGCGGCAACTCTGTCTTCTACACTGCTGTGTTGACTTTAAAAACTTGAAAATGCCACAAATATGTCTTGCCGTTATCTGAATCTGAAGAATGAAAGTCATGTAAAGTCGGCCTCACGTTACACGGATAAACAGCTTTGGACAGGAGCTGAGGTCTGAAACATGAAGTTTCTACTGTCTAGGGTGAAACCTGTGAAAACATGACTTCACTTGTGTGAAAGGATGAACTTCATAAAGATGTTTTCAGTTCTGCATTAGCCCTTTTTAACTGCCTGCTTTTTCCGGGGCGTCTATGACATCACTTCATCCAGCATGTAAACAAACACCACCATTAAGCAGGAATGTGCTCCATAGCAGACCAGTAAAGGGTTTTACTCACCAGAGCCGCAGCTGTGGCCTGAGCCGCCATGGCCGTCTGACTGCCTTGCTGACCCGACTTCATTTTGGCCTGCAAATGAGCAGGAGGGTGGAAATACTTGCACTTGTCCCGGGTGCAGCGGCCCTTCATGTAGTCCATGCAAACGGTGACGGTGTTGTCGATGCTGTCCACCATCGGGCTGTCCACTGGGTGAGCGAAGCGACAGTCCGTCTCCCCACGGGCGCAGTTTCCCCGCTGAAACTCACGGCAAACCTGCGAGAAGTGCGGCTTTTCAACACCTCATTGGCCATGTTTACTCAGCCATTATTCTAGCAAATGCAGTGCGCATTTGTGTCCCCATAGTTGACAGGTATTTGCCGTCTTTGTTGACTACCTCCAGTTTGTCACTGCGCTGCAGCTTCTGTGCTGAGGATGACGACGATGACGATGAAGAGGAGCTGGGGAGTGTCACAGCTTGACTCGCCGGGACAAGAACGGGGCTGCTGGGGAGGATGTCAGTGGGGACCAGGCCCATCCCGTGGCTCAAAGGTGAGATGTATGAACCGTATCCGAGACCAGCGTTGGCGCCGATTCCCTGAGGACGAAAAGGCACATTAGCTGAGAAGAAACAAGACAAGTTTGACAATCCAAACACAACATCATTTACCACAGACTGCAGTCCGGGTGAGGGAATCATGAACTGCATCTGTTGCAGCATGGCGGCCGCCGTCTTCTGCTGGATGAGGTTGTTGCGTCCGTTGATTTCCAACTGCGCTTTTAAGTGCGATGGTGGATGAAGGTACTTGCAGTTTTCTCTTAGGCATCGACCCTAAAATCAAAGGCTTGGCTGTCACAGCAGTCTAACGTCCACACTCTCATTTTCAAACGAACGCCACGATGATTCTTCGCGGGATAAGAGCGACAATCGAAGACAGAATGAGTGTGATTACTTGGCTGCTCCCAACCGACCTCCAGGTCCTTGGTCTTGGCTGTGTTCCCATGACAAGATCCTGCTGGTATCGGGAATGGAGCCAGCAACCTTTCAGGTGTAATCTGATTACTAACTGAGCTTTGCGGCCCTGAAACTCCATGGACGGTATTTCAGCATAATAATAGCTGTGCCGACACGTTTGTGACGGAGATGAAAAACCATTAAGGTAATTAGTTGGACCGCTTCCTTCCCTCAGAGTTGAAAGGAGTGTGGTAATCTAGAGGCACACAATCAAAGCACGCTCATCACGTTTTAAGTTTCCCAAGCGATTTCCCAATAATCCTCTGTCCTTGAGGCGTGGCTGCTGATGAAGAATCACTTCGCACTTGTCCTTAAAATACCTTCAAACGAGTCCACCGAACTGGCGAGAAGCAGGTTCTTATTTAATTCACCTGAATGTATTTTAACTCTCTCACACCCAATAACATTGTGCTTTCTTGCCCTCTGAATCGAAGCGCACAACAAACAGAAATCTGGAAGTGACCAAGAATTCATTTTCTATCGAGTGGAGTCTGTTAAAACTTTGTGTGTCAGGGCAGTGAAGTGCAAGCCGTAATCTCACCTTGATAGAGTCAAAGCAGGCGATAACCCTGCCGTTCTCCACTTGGCAGCTCGCTGGCGGGTGAGCAAACTTGCATTCCTCATCGCTGCGTGAACAATTCCCTCTCTGGAACTGTCGGCAGACCTCCAGGGTTAACCACTTGGTGTCTCTCCCCGTTGAAATGTTCAAAGCCATATCGACAGTTTTCAGATCAGAAAACCGAGTCCAAGACAGGTAGTGGAGCGGACGAGCGGGAGCGCTTTTTCACAGTTGGAGAAGCAGTGCCTTCGTGATGACGCCTATGTGGAGGCCATGACGAAATCCTCCATCTCCGATGAACCACCCTCTTTTCACTAAAGTGGTAAAGAGCCTTCGGGCAGAGGGCGTCGTCTCAGAGCTGCTTCATTTTGGTGATCTGGAAAACAAGTAGACTAGGTAAGAGCGGTGGAAGCACCTGACGCACACTTAAATCTGGAAGTTTAGTGACCAAAAGATCAAACAGCCGAATGTTTCGAGTTGATTCTCACGGACCTCTAATGATGAGGAGCTCAGTCACCTTAAGGAGACTCAGGGTAGAACTGCTCATATGAGGAGGTGGTAGGGAAATGTAGGCAGGACAACCTGAGGGGAATTCATGTATCTGTGACACCCTTGGTACGCCAAGTGCTGGAGGGAGTTTGGGGAAGAGAGCCAAGTCTGGATCTTTTATTTAAAGAAAAAAAAAGGGTGTAGCTGGGTGTCCTGATGAGAACTCATCTGGACAACAACTAGACCTCAGCAAGAGGTCATAACAGGATCATCTGCTGTTGTTCTTAACTGCGTCCACGCACCTTAGTGAGATTAGTCATTACAGTGAGGAGCATAACTCCAGGGCCAAACATTAAACAGAGGAATGAGAGTGTGAAGCCGACAGCCGTACGAGGTGATGAAAGAGATGTTCATTTCTGCTATTGTCCCTAGTCATTATCACCCTCTCTGTGTCTTCCAATGATTACACACTGTCGACCTGTCTACAGGGAAATAGCAGAAGAAACACAACTGGCTGATCCATATAGTGTGTCATAAATACTGGCTAAACTTCAACGCAGTTTTCTTCATAGCACTATAGAATGAATTAACAAAATATTGAAGTCAACTCACTCAGATGAAGCCCTTATTCATTGACAACACAGAGCATGTGTTCATCCACTGTACATCATCACCAGTTCACGCTGTAGTAACGGTTTCCCCAGTCATGTTAGCTCAAGCACTCAGTGTAAACAGAGATCATGTGTCAATGATTCCAGAAACTCTAGGTTACTTCTCAGAAGACCTCAAAGATCAATCATCAACTTTGACAAAAGAAATAAAGAAAACAGTTTTACTGAAAAAAAAAAAGTTCCTTTGCAGTTTAGACTATTTTTTAAAAATTCTTATAGAATTGAATTTAAAAAGTATGAACACAGACGGTGTGATGTGTGGAACATTCACTGACACAAATGCTGTAGTCAACATTAGTGGCAGTTAGGGCAGAACGGACAGACAGAGGTGGAGGAAAACACAGGAAGTCGATGAGTAGGCGAAAAAAAAGTTGGCAAACCGTTGAGCTAAATAAACAGAGGAAAAGTTTAGACATTTAACAACACAAACAATCCTGAGGCTTTAAAGTAAATATTACACAAGTCTGTGTACCGAAGAGTTCATTTCTGGTTTGCTGAAGCAGATGTTTTACTGTCACAAACGGAAAGTGACGACAAGAAATCCACTACAGAAAATTCCTCCAAGCCCGAGCCAGGAAATGAAGCATATTCACCTCTGATCGGCTCCACTCAAACTTCAGACACAGAGAACAAACAAAGTTTTAGGTCGCTTACATGACAACACGCGGCTATGAGCGGGGATTCCACCAGCAAAGATTTTTCTGTGCAGCAGCAGTGAAAACAAACCGTCTGTCGACCTCAGGCTGAAGCATTTCCAGCCTCCCCCTTCCTGCCCGAGTGCCGGCCTCCGGGAAGACCCTCCCAGTCTGCAGCCAGCCAATAAAGATTCAGCTTCTAGTGAAAGCTGAGTCAACAGCTTGGAGCAGACAGTGCTGACAGTGGAGCCGTGAATAAAAACCCTCTCTTTCACCAAAAGCACCATCAAAACCGTGCTTTCGTATGGCAGCACAATTCCAGGGGCTCATCTTTACATGCTGAAACACAAGCTTCCTGTGCTTATTTATTTAATACTTTAACACAGCAACTGTCATGTGTGCAGAAGGTTTGGGCCTGAAAAGCATATCCATGGCCAGGAAAAGTTACATGAGCTCATCCAAAAAGTCCCCTTTTCCACCACATTAGTGGCCCAGCCTGAGGCATGATCCCCGCAACAAAGTCCCTTCTCATTCCAGTCAGAAGCGGGATCCAAATTGTAGACAAACCAGGCAAATTGGTGGGTGGCGGCTCCACTGCCAACTGTTTACACAAGTCCAGATAATCAGTGGAGGAGCAGAAAATAAACCAAGCCATGGCAAAGAGGAGCAAAAAAGGGAGCTGAAACCACATTTAGAAGTGCTTTAAAAGCTCTATTGCATTTAGAATGTAACCAAACTGGAAATGGTGTTCCTATTTGGTGCGTTTTTTTCCAGTATTATTGAATGATTCTCTGTGGAATTTCCCCCACTGTATGTCAAATAAAGACCATCTAATCTGAATGATTTAAATCGATCTTACTACTTGAATATTACATTGATTTTCACGTTACAATGCGTCACAGTGATATACATTATTATCATTCGTGTCTCTATTTTGTTGCTCCTAAAGCTTTACTGGTCAAACCAACTTCTACAGCTGTAAAACACAAAGAATCGATTGTCATTCGTTAAACAGCGAGTCACATGAGCCAACTTGTTATGACCCTCACACGGTGGTGGAACAGTACCATTCTAAATGGTTCCCTTTTTAACACACTAAAGATCAATACGCGCAGTATCGCGTGTCATGCTAACACAGGAAGAGGAAATAGCCATGCGACCATTCTCTGCGCTGCTTGAATCCAAGCAAACATCGCCTATAGAATGACGTGTTGGCGGTGAAGTTTCATGTCTGGAGTTTTCCAAAGGGTGGCTCCATGGTGGCGCGGCGGGGCGCGGGGGTAGCATCACTTTCCTTGAGAGCCAGACAACCAAAGGTCGTTGAATGTCGCTGGTGTCTCGGTGGTCGATCACACCCTCGGCTGACAGCACCGACCGAGACCCAACACGCACGAAGCGACGCGCGGAAAGGACGTGTCGCCCCGTCTCTGAGCGAGTAGCAGCAGCTAGCAGTTAGCGGAGAGTCCACCTGCTTACCTCATCGATGAGGATGATGTAGCAATCACGCAGCGGCAGGGCGACACGACAGCAAAACTACCGAAAACAAGTGTCCCCGCAGCGCCCGGGAGCGGCGCCGCCACTCTTTCCGTGCTTTGAGCGGGTTCCCAGCCGGTTTTTAACCCACCTCAGTCGTGTTATATCTTCGTTACTTTGAGGAACTGAAGTGATTTGAGCAACAAGCTTTTGACAGCTTACTGTACGGTCGTCCGTTCGGCTTCACAGAGAGGAGGGGGGTCGTGGGTGTTCACGATCGGCTCATCGACATTATGTCTTGATTCACGGCTTGTATACAACATATTCACCTCTTTGACCATAGTAATTGAAGACAGCACCGCGATGCGTGTGGAAATAACGACACATAGAAGGTTGAGCGATGACTTGTAGCCGTGTTCGCCCCCCACCTGAAAATGGTTCGCTCCAAACGAAAGCCAGGGAGGCTGAAAGGGCAAGGGTTCGCTGTTACCAAGGGAACAGAAATAAAATCACCATTCCTTCTTCCGACTCCGTCATCATCCAACACGTCCAGTCAAAAAAATTAGAAGCCACGCATTTTCTCTAGGATTTTAATTTCCCTGAAATAAAGTACATTATTTATCGGACACACACACAAAAAACAATATTTGAGATTAAATTGAGTGTGAATTGGATTTGAGAGAGTTGGCAGGGACTTAACTGGGGTTTAAGTAACTTCCTGAGTTTCTCAGGGTTGATTCTCATGTTCTACTAGTTTACAGGGCTCATTAGTAGTAGTAGTACTATGTGGCAAGACAAAACGGTCAGGAGTCTCAGGTTAGGAACGTGATGTTTAACCTTCGTCTTGACACAAACTTATAACACGTTTCCCCACACAGCCTCTATATATCCCCTGGTCAGGTCCCTACCCATCATACCTCTGGGTGAGAGGCCACACCTCCCGAGGGCCCACCACAACTAGTGCTGTTACCATCTGGTCCTCAGATCTATTGAAATCCAGTCCAAAAACACACAGCTAGTTTTAGTGGGCCTCACTTGCGTAGATCTTTTGAAATGAAAAGGTATGAAATTCATAAACACAACTCAACATAGACACTCGCTATAATCTTGCCTTACTCCGTCTAATCCCTTGTAATGATTTATGTTGCTTTGCTGTAACAGCTGAGCCCAAATGCTGTCTTTTGTGACCCCTTCTGTGCCTTTAGGCCTGCTTTATGCTTCAACTCTTTTCAACTGTGAACCACCTTGTGTTGCTTCTCACATGAGTGAAAGGTGATTTATGAATAAAGGTCAAGCAGGAGACAACGGTGGTATTATGAGTGAATCAGAATCAGAATCAGAAGAATCAGAATCAAATTTATTGCCATGGTCAGTGGGGAGCCCACTAACTAGGAAAGTGTTTTGGAATAACATGCAGTCAAAAAGTAAATAAATAATAAAATAAAATAAAATAAAGTAAAATAAAAATAAATAAATAAATAAAATAAAATAACAACAATGCTGTTCACGAATTCAACAGTCTGACGGGTGAGGGGAAGAAGCTGTTCCTGTGGCGGGAGGTTCTGGTCTGGATGGACCGCAGCCTCCTGCCAGAGGGAAGAGGGACAAACAGTCCATGTCCAGGGTGAGAAGGGTCGGCTCTGATCCCAACTGCACGTCTCTGGCTCCTGGAGACATACAGGTCCTGAAGAGGTGGCAGGCTGCAACCAATCACCTTCTCAGCAGAACGTACGATGCGCTACAGTCTGCTCTTGTCCCTGGAGGTGGCGCTGCTGTACCAGACGGTGATAGAGGAGGTGAGGATGGACTGGATGATGGCCGTGTAGAACTCCACCAGCAACTTTGTTGGCAGTCGTAGTTTTCGTAGCTGCCTCAGAAAAAACATTCTCTGCTGGGCCTTCCTGATGAGGGACCTGATGGTCGGCTCCCATTTGAGGTCCTCAGTGAAGGAGGTTCCTAGGAAGCAGAAGGAGTCTACAATAGGAATAGGTAAACCAGCCAACATGAGAGGGGACAGAGAAACTGTGACTCTCCTGAAGTCTATGACCATCTCCACTGTCTTCTGGGCGTTGAGCTCCAGGTTGTTGTGGCTGCACCAGGACACCAGCCGCTCCACCTCCCTCCTGGGAAAGACAATCCAGTCTTCAACTGGGAGCGTGTTTGTTTTCAAACAAAAATCCCTGAAACTTCATCTGACACGCAGGTGAGTCTGGCTGATGTGTGTGATGGTATCACGCATGCTCCAAAAGTGACACATGCACATGCCCCGACATGATATGATTTATTGATCAGCTCTGACAAGCAGGCGACAGAAGTGCTCCATAACACAACACTGACAGCAGAAGTGGAGACATGGGCAGGAGTCCCACTCTCAAGTGTCATAGCCACTGACACACGCTGTTGTTATTCCTGCTGCCTCGCTCATGACGTCAACCTGGTGCCACTGTTTTTCTGCAGCTTGTGTGTCTGAGTTTCAATGAGAGGCACGTTAGCAAGTTAAATCAATTCTTTTGGGAAAACGGGTTTGAGATTAGAATAAGGAAATGAACATATTGTTACCTTGAAATTAAATGAAGATCAAGCAAGTTAAATTGTTTATTGTGGCAATGAATGAGATATAAACACACGTTAATTGATCTGAAAGTTTTACATGCCAAAGTTGAGTTGGATTTGTCTGAAATCTGAGCAAAACTATGACGTCATACTTGGTAACGTCTATCTGCAACCCCGCAATATAGCCACTAGGTGGGAGCATTTCTTCATCATTGTCCTTGAGCGCGTTTCGATGAAGCGCCTCAGTTTTCCTGAATCCATACCATAATTATCGAATGATTTTGATGCTTCATAAGATGTTTGAAGTGAGTTAATGGTGATTCATTTTTACCTTCCCACATCTTGCGCGGCTGAACCTGAATTTTCCCCATCTGTGCATGACAGAGTCAGTGATAGTTATAATGACCAGGTGGACTCATCAGGAGAGAAGCACTCTCGTTTGTTTCCCTAGGTTAAACTGAAGCGGCAACACAATCGCTCCATCTGGGCAGACATTAGGACGAGACAAAGCAGCGGCACATGCTGAAGGGAAACAGATGTTTTCTCGCTCTCAGGAGGCTTCCAGTCTGACTGTCTGTCACCGACTCACCTGGAGGAGGTTCCTCAGGCTCAGGCTTGACGATTCATCCGGTGAAAATGAATGACACATTGCAACACTGAGTATTCCAAAATTCAAGAGCAAAGCCACTAAAAAGTAGGAGCAGCTGATGTGCGCTTTAGTTGACATTAACAGCGAGTTAACTCAGCTTTAGTGCGATTCATTGAGATTAAAAACTGCCATCTATTGACTGGCCTTGTTCCTTCTGATGTGTTTGAGATGGAGGCACCAGGAAGAAAGAGCAGAGCCACTGAAGTTCATGGATGCAGGATGACATGAGGATGATGAAGACAGGTGAAGGTGGAAAGTGGCTGTGGCAGCACTCATGGGACAGACGCAGCCCTTGGACACACAAACTTGTAAACCACTCGTGTGAATCCTGGGATCTGTTTTTATTTACATCATTTTCCAACGTCTTAGAGGGTTCTGGACTGCAGGATGAAATGTTTCCTGGCAGGGCTGACATGAAGATGAGGAAAGCCCCGGCCACCTCGATATCATATCAAGTGTCTGTCTGAAATATTGGGGAACCAAGGCAGATATTTCATGTGCGTCGTTTTATTTTGAGGAAGCAACACTGACTGAAGAAGCAGTGCCATCATTAAAGTGAGAGACGATGGATGATGTTTGTGTTTATGAAGACCGGTTTGATCCATCCTGTTTGAGGGACACCGTCTTCGAAGAATCCCTGCAATCAGCTTCAGACAATCCTCTCCACTCAGCCGGTGGTCAGTTCTGGCCCTTCATCACCATCGCTGCGTGGCACTCTGCGGCATCTGGCCGGAACAGAGTGGGTGATCAGTGCTGCAGTGCTTGCTCTGACTCTCAACTCAGAGTTTTCTTATTTTCTTTTTTTTCTGGGGTTATAATCATGACTAATCCAATGGTGGTGTGGTTCTCCACCTCCTTGGACCATCATCACCTCCGTCTCTGAGTGGGTTTCTGCAGCAACCGTCACTGAAGGGCGCAGGAGGCAGAGTGTTCATGTGGCAGAGATGGTCTACTGGAGTGAAACTTATTTACTATTTATAACTATTTAGTTATTCCTATTCTGTCAGTTGTTGCCACAGCAAGTTGGTCTCCTCCACGTTTCCCTATGTTGATCATCCTCCCTGGTTGCTAGTGATGGGTAGATGAAACAGTGTCCTGATTTTCTGAGGCCACCAGGTGACGCTGTCTGCTGTAAAATGTTTGGACTAGAGCAAATGATTGAATGAAATCTCACATTTCTAAACCAAGAGCGCCATCTAGTGGCCTCTGAAAATTAGGACACTGTTTCATCAACCCTGCGATACTGTTTGTTGATACCCATCTGGTTCCACTCCTCTTCTTGTCCTTCATTACCCCCATGAACCTCTAGCGTTATCGCCCCCTTCTTCTGCCCGGTACTTCCATTTCTAGCCTTTTCTTTCACACCGGCTGCTCATCTCTGTGTGTTCCACCCTGTCTGCACTCTCCTCTTCACCTCATCTCAGTCCACTTGAACTCATCTGCTAGCACTTCCTCTACTCCTCACCTCCTTCCTCCCTGTCATTGACTCACTTGCTTCTACTGAGCTTCATTCCTCCACCTCTCCAGCTTCTCCTCCATCTCATCTCATCTTCATTCTCACTGCAGATGACTATGTGGTCAGCAAACATCATACTCCCACAGATACTCCTCCCTAGCCTCACCAGCAAATTTCTTGGCAATAAACCATCATCTGCTTTTGCATTTCAAATCCAGATGTTGTCATCCCTCCTGTTCCAGCGTCAGGGTCTCTTCATGTTCTTCATGGATGATAAGCAGATTACGAGCCCAGGACTCTGATAGAAACTACGACAGATGGTGAGTGTACCTGCTGGAGCTACCATGCTATCATAACTAGCTTCCGACTTTTGGATGACAGCTGCAGTGGATGTTGAATGGAATCCCAAAATAGCACTGTGGAGAGAGGAGGCAAAAAGCCTGGCGATAAAAGTGGACATCTTTGACATCTTTACTTGCAGGGTAACAGACAGACAGACAGCTCAGAGAACTTCAATGTTGACATTACGCTCATGTAAGATCGCATAACAAAAGGATTTGAGAAAAGGTCAGATGAACGCGGCACAACAACAGAAACATTTTCATCATCGTGTATTCCTGCCTCGGCTGGATTTGTGGGACCGTCCCACGGAACACTTGAGCCCTGTTGTGGCAGTTTCTACAGTGAAGTCTTTGCTCCACCAACTCCAGAAACAACACTGAGCTTCGGAGACATCCTTCCACAATGACTCAAGGAATGAGATGAATTTAGAAAATCCTGATCTGGTCGAATGTTGGCTACATGCATATAATCTGCGAGAGGCTCGGTAGCGGACGGGGAAAATAATAAATGGTAAATCATTGGCTTTGGCATACTGGAATCACGGTTTTAAGTTCATGTGGTCATGTGACATGCAACCATCAGCTCTTCTAACATCTACTGCTTTCAGAACAAACACAACAAAGACATTCAGGTTTGCAGTGAAAGTGAAACAACGTCCACGGCAGCTTTTTTTAAAATCTCCTCATCAACCAAGGCAGAAGTCGAGCGGTCCGAGAGTTTAAGACAGCGAATTGCGGCTCATGAAGAGCCAACGAGAGCGAAGGAGACTGATGCATGGCGGCCTCACCAACGGGCCACCTGGCTCGTGTAGTCCTCGGTGGTCGCGGGAAAGTCTCCGTCTTTGTCAAGCCTTCCATCCCCCTTGGCTCCTCTGTGTTTGGGCGACCACGGCCAGGTCTGCTGCCTCTGCTCCTTCAGCCAGCGCCGCTCCTCACGTCTCTTTAAGCGGACCTCCCGATGCTGCCTCTGGCGGCTGAACTGGAAGCGCTGCAGGAACAGGTCCTTGGCGTACTCGTACAGCTGCACGTCCAGGAAGTTGAGCTCCTCGATGCGGCGGCGGATGGACTCGCTCAGGTCCACGTTAGCCGCGCGCGTGCTGTTGATCTGCGTGAACGCCGAGATGAAGCGAAGACTGAACGTCCGCTCAAACAGGTACTGAGTTTTCCGCTGGAACTCCGTCAGGCCGTAGAAGGCCATGTTCTTGAGGTTGTTCTTGGCACTGCTGAGGAGGATGTGGTTGCGCTGGCTCTGGTTCATGGAGGACAGGTTGTAGCAGCCCACCAGGCTGAGGTCAGACAGCATGCGAACCTGTCGGTTGTTGGCCAGGTTTGACGGACACTTCATGAACTCTGTCAGGGTGACCCCGGACCAGTCGTCGCCGCTGTAGCAGGTGGGCAGCTCGTCCTGGGTCGGCGAGCGTCCGTCACACATATGGAGGGCAGTCTTCCACGTGGCCCCTCTCTGGACGTGCTTCCACTCGCTCAGGTAGCGGGAGACGGGGTCGCGCAGCATCGTGATGTAGTAGAAGTTTCTGCAGCCAAAACAAAAGCAGAGTTGTGAGAGTCTGATCCCTCACAGATGGTGACTTTGACGCGACCGTCAGGCGGCTACTGTCACTAGTTCCAGCTACACTCTCAAGAAACTTTTCTTTACAGCCTTGACATTCACACACACACACACACACGCATACTCTATACACAGTTGTTTATGGCTTCATGCAGTCAGTGGCCAGTATTTTGAGACACAGTGGTCTCTCCTCATTACCCACTGTTTTACAGGTGAAGCCGCAGGCAAGACAGGAGTCGACGTAAAACTTGTTTTCACTTGTTCATTCATCATCTGCTCTGCGTTTAATGGTTAATAATGTGTTCCTGTATTGTTGGCATTTTTTCAAAGCCCTCTTGTGGTGATGTTTTTAAGATGCTCGGTAGTACAATTAGCTCCATCTGCCGGGTGTAACTCAATAATGAAAAGTGCCCCCCCCTTTCTTTCAACTAATTTTGAGGAAAATACTAAAATGACAAACGAAAAGAAATTTAGTCATGAATGTGTTGTATTTACTGTTCAACCAGTACTGGCTCAAACGGAAACAGGACAAAAAATATGACAGAAAATGACAACTTAACAGTTGTATAGTTTTGGTCAGACCTCACGAGGGCCGCAAAAACACAGGCAAAGGTCCGCATATGGCCCTGGGCCGCACTTTGCCCAGGTCTGCCCTAACCCTGCCATTGGTTGACCATACCATACAAGTCAGGGGTCTCCACGAAAGGGTCACAGGTTTTTGTCCCCATGAGTCAAGAGGAGACAGAAGTTTTGGTTGAAGTGGTGATGCTTAAAGACAAAGTCATGGAAACCCCTCACCCCTTCGCCTGCACACACATTCCTGGGGGCCACTCTTTTTTATCAGCTCCTGTCACAGCCTTGTTTATAAAGCCACGCCGTGGGCGCCGTACGCTGGAAAGACAGGATGTAACCACAGTCAGTTGGCATACACTTAACCCCGCCCACATTCTGCCCATACAAGGTCATAGAAACAGGGGGTCACAGAGGCACTGCACGTGCCCAGACTGTCTGCGCACGCCAGGCTCGCCAGTGCCAGAGTCCTGTCTTCAGCACCACAGTCACTCATCCAGCTGGAAAGTGGTGGTGAAGGCACTTGGGTGCGTGAATTATTGCTCACGTTCAGTATGTTTTTTTAAATAATGTAGCGTCATGTGGCGCCATGTTTTCTGCGTATGCAGTGCTAAAAATGAGGCCCCTGCTCAGCCTACTTCTACCCATGGAATCACCACTGTGGTGGCGCAGATTCTCTTCACAGTCCGAGTCCGTCCTCAATCATGGTTGAAAGGACGAGCGTGGACGATGAATGAGCCGCCGTTGAGGTCATTCATCACTTTTCCAGTGGCGTCGACATCGACACGTTCAGATAAAGAAGTGACAAGAAGCTCCCGGAGTGCGATGTCGGAAACTGAAACGTGCTAATACGAGTGTGTTATTTGGCCCCAAATAAAGCCGCGCTGAAGCCTCCAGCGCGAGTGAGAGGAAGGAATCTGTCCACCTTGCTCTTCCCCTAATTTAAAGTCCTGCAGGCAGCAGTGATAAGAGCTCCAGTGGCAGCAGCCGTGTTCTGGCACCAGTTCCTGGAGTTGACAGTCTGCAGATTCACGCTGGTGGCACTGACTCCGGGACACATACACATGCAGCCGGCGTTGTCTGAGAGCACTCGGCAGCCCAAAGGTCAGCTGTGCGCACCATCAGTGTCAGGAAGCATCAAGCTCAACGGATCAGCACAAGTGTCCAGCAGAGACTTTCCCTGAGTGATTAAGATCTCTGGGGGAGGGGGGCGGGGGGGCCTCCACTATCATTGCAGTCACGCAGCCGCAGCTATTTCCTCGCCATGAAAGTTTGAAGACCCCATCAGAAATATTCAAAAGCTGAATCATCTGCTTCATTAGGCTCTTTAATGACTCCATTCTGGAGCCAAGTGCTGCAACAATCCTTGACCCGCGCGTCGGAGGAGTGGGATCCCCGCTGAAATCCAGTTAATCACCGATCAATAATGGATAGGCCGCACCTCGCCACTCCATCCGCAGCGGAGGTCGGGTCTTTAAAGCAGCCGCCAGACTTCAACGGGGCGCTAAGTAGCTATTAGGAAGGCCATCTGGAAGAGGTCCGACCCGCTCATTATCCCACGTAAAACTGAGCTGCTCGAACTGCACCAGTTAGGCCTGGGCAAAGGGCGGCCCGGGGGCCAAATGCGGCCCATCGTCTGTATTCATGTGCCCGCCCTGCAGTCAGAGTAAAACTATAAAACTGACGCCGTTGTTGTCTCTGACATTTTTGTCGTGCATTTTATTTGTATATTATGATGCAACTGAAACACAACTTTCTCATGTGATTATTTTTCTGAATATTTTGTCTTTCCCGATGGCTATTTTAGGAGTATTTCTTGTCCCTTAAAGTACATCAAAATGAAAGTAGATTTTGAAATGTATGAGACACATTGAATCTGTGATTTAAATGAAATAAAACACAACAAACCGACATTTTCGGTGCATTTTTACAGTGTCATTTCATAAGCACACATGATGTCATCGCTTGAATTTTATTTTCAATATTCTCTAACACTTTCATTGGGTTTGACGGCCCCTCTCAACGGTCACAATATATAACCTAGCTCCTTAGGAAATTTCGTTGCCCACCTCTGAATCACCTGACCGCACAGGAACGTCGCGCAACACTGCTCTAGCCGAGGAGACACCGCCACCTGACACGTTTTAACAAAGTAGCCTTCCATTATTTCTCCTTTCTGCTTGTTGAATTGAATCAGATTTCACAAGGGGCTGTAAAACATCTCACTCATCCAGGAAAGTTTGGGACTCGCAAAGTATCCTTTACCACAAAAAAACCTGTGAAAAACCGAGGCTTGACAAGAGCTACATTAAAGACATTTGGGATTCTGAGCACATAATAGTGGTAATGTACATCTGAAAGTGGAAATAAATGAAGGAAAACCAGCAGAAATCAAATGGGAAATATTATTTCCATCGTGTTGTCCCACACTGTGAGGATAAATACTTCAACCTAGACATCATTTTTGGCACCCCGCTGTCAGTGATGTCGAAGCAGTTGAGCGTTTCCTCTCCAGGCCTGTTGTTACCAGCCCTTAGGAACGTTTGTCTCCGACCTGATGCTAACAGTTGGGAAGTGAGCTCGGACACAGTTCAGGAGCTCCAAACACTGAAAGCTGTTTGGCATCACTGATAGGTCATGGCATGATAATATCTAGGCATATTCACTTCCAGAGACCTGAAAAATGACCTTGAAAAGTATCAACCAGGTCGTAAGATTTTGCTCAGTGAGGTGTTCAGAACATGCAGCTGTCTATTTTGCATGTAGTTATTTGTTGACATTCGGAGCAAGCGGTGTTTTTCCGTGACTGAGGCTGTGGTTTGTGCTGCTTGCTAACCGTCAGGGGGGACCTGACTCGCCGTCACGTCACACACAAGCAGTGCCGCTTTGTGTCTTATTGGACGACTGAGCATCTTCATCAGAGGGTGACGACACCTCACCAGAATACGAGTCAAACGTTCTCTCCGTGATGATCCTTCTACGCAACTACATGCTTCCTCGTCTCCATGACCTGGGGTCGATTTTCAGACCCGAGTAGCTCCAAAACGTTGGTAGAACCACGCCTACAAATGTTGCTCAGTTTAAAGTCACAGATGTCCGCCCTCTGCTGGAGTACAGTAGTAACTACACCAGGCTCCGCGTTTCCAGCTGGGCTTATTTAAAGACGGGAGTCACATCAGCATCACAAGCACTTGAGCTGTGAGTTTTTAGATTGGAAGTGGTTGCAATACACTTAGAAACCTCTCCAGAAAGTGTAGATGACAAGCGGTAAGTGACTGAGCTGAGCGTCAGTCATGAAGCTGAGGTGGACAGTCCAAGCACTCGAGTGACTTGGAAAAAAACAACGTAAATAAAGTGGAATTGGCTGGACGGCGGTCATCGCAGGACCACTTGCTCGTAATTACGCGTGTTTTCAGGTCGACGTGGCCCTCAGAGGGCAGGCAAGGGCGTGGGTGGGGACCAGTCTGGTGCGTTTGGATTTGATGAGTCAGCAGTTTGAGCAGAATCTGTTGTGAAATCATTAAAACCTCTTCATGCCTCGGTGCGGTTGAAGACGCGGAAATGATCATTGAATGGCGCCATCACTCCCCTAAACAAGGCGCCCAGAACGTTCTCAGCTCATTAAAACGCCGGCGACACGTTGGTGTTAGCGGCTAAGTGGCTTCAAATCACAAGTCTTCAGGTGACTTGCGTTACCGCGCGATATTTAATTAGCTCATTGCTTATCCCTGCAGGTCAAGTGCCACCCTCATTAGTCATTAATCCCCCCCGGCAGCTGCAGTGAGGCGGCTCCGCCACCGGGGGGAGAGCCGCTGGGATGAGGTGCGACTGAGCTCAGGCCGCAAAAGTGCTTCTCCATGACCTCAAACATGGTTTTATTCTGATGAAAACTGGCAACTTGTTGGACTCCCGTCTGCCTCCTTCCAGTGTCCGGCTGGTTCCTCGACCCAGACTCAAACTGAACACCATCTTCTGGTGTATGGACTCGGAGTGTCGGAGATAAGACAGACATGTCTTTTGGGGCTCTGAAAATCCTCCCACCATGAAACACCGACTGTCACGGCGATGTGGAAGCACCGTCCCCTGGAGTCTCAGGGTGATTTCTCATGATTCCTCACCCCCTCTTTCTACCCCGTCTCCTCCATGTCTCACAGACGTGAGTGCTCCCTCCGGATCCATAACCTTTCCTTAAAGGTTGTCACATTAATCACGCTCTTGATTTCACATGTCGATCTCCTTCTCCTGTGTTTACCTCTCGCTGCCTGGTGTCGCCGAGGAGCGACGTACCGACACAACACCTTCATCTTCATCTTCAACGGCCCGATGGCCTTTTCTCATCCCCTTCCTTCCGCGGTGAGGAGAGGTCGCTAAGCGCGGCTGAGAGAGTGTCTGTCGTACGTCTGGAACCAACAACACGCTGATGGCTTGGAAGAAAATAAAAGGAAGAAGGTCACGGGTTTGAATCCCACCGGTGCCGGCCCAGGCCTGCGGTCAGCTCAGGAAGGAAAGGAGAGGTAGAAAGTTGATTCAAGTGAGGACTTTTATTTGGAGGACATCTGCATTCCGACAGAGTTCCTGTATCTCTTGCTTCCATGCCGAGGACGGAAGGAAGGAAGTATACCTACTTGCTTTCGAACCTCTTCCCACCCTGCCTCTATTACACTCTGTTAGTCACATTGAAAAGTTCAGGTCTGATCAGTGGGGAATCAACATGACGAATCGGAGGAGCCCCACAAAAGTTATTCTCTACGTTGGTATTGCTGTTCACCGATATATCCACCAGGTGGAGCAGCCCAGAGTCAAAAGTTTATGACAGCAACAAACTCCACCATGGAGTCGGTGTTGACCATGTAGCTCTAGCACAAAAGAGGAGACGGAGGCAGCGTTGTAGGAGGCGCTGGTCGGTGAGGACGTGAAATATATGGCCACTGGAGGATGGAGAGTTTCCGCCAGTGTCTTGTTCATCTCTTATTAGAGCTATGCATTGGGTAGCAACAGCAACACTGCCCCCCATGCTTTCAAGAGGTATGGCTCTGTTTGGTCCGTATCTGTAAGCTTTGTGAAAATGTGCAGAAATACGGAGGAAATAAATAAATAAATAAATAAATATGTGATTTTCTTGTGCTTTTTTTAAAGTTATGAGAAATAGTTAAAAAAAGATCTTAATAAATAAATAAATATTATTTTATTTTTAAAATTTTTTTAAGTGACATGAATTTTTTCCGTTATATATTTTCATGGTATTCTTTTATTTACTTTACTCACCACACTGTTTTACTGTTTCCCTGTCTTTGATCGTCAGTGACATCTATTGCATTAAAATAGGCAGAGCATTAAGTTTTAATTCTCCATCGCCTTCATCGTCTCAGCATTCCAACGTTGTGGCCGGTCGGACAGGAAAAGGTTCAAACTATTTACAGATAAAGAACAAAAGCATCCCCCTCAGTACCTCTGATGAAATACTGGACTGCGTAATTACGAGCGGTGTATCGATTCGTGACGAGGGCAGGTTGTAACTAAGCTCAGTTAAATTCGGCGAAAGGCTGACAGTTAACTTTAAGACGTCCCAAGGCTGTGTTTTATATTGCAGAGGCTCATTCAGACGAACTGCTGCCTCTGACTCCTGCGAGACAAAAGGAGCAGTCAGATTCTTTAAATCGCAGCCACCTTCGTCTGAGACGCCCTGGTGTCTTCCACCTTTTTCTTTCTTTCTTCTTTCAATAAAAAAGAGATACATTCTTCAAGCCCTCTAAAATAAAACTGACATCCTCAAGAATCTTCAAGTCTGAATCATGAAGAGGCAGCAGGAGAACAAAATAATGGCCAGTCATTCTGGAATAATAACTCGTTTGGCTCAGAGAAAGAGCTGCCGCGTGGCTTGTTAACGGCCGAACAAGATGGTCAGCATCATCATTAGCCACTGTCGCTATGGCAACCGCCTCCCCCTGCAGAGTCATCAGTGAAGAGGGGAACAGCCTTGAAGCTCTGCTCTGAGTCTCAAGCTGCTGCTCTCTGAAAGCATCATTTGTGGAGAGCATCTCAACGCTTCTCCTTGCGAGTGCTTCAGTGACTGAAGAGGTTTGCCGGAGAAGAGACGGCAGAAACAGAAGGCGCTGTGAAGAGCAGAGTGCCGCCGTGCCTCCGCTGTGACTCACAGTATTCCACAGAAACATTAAGCCGTCTGCTCGCCATCCATCGTCTGAGGTTTAATTTGCACAAAAATCATTGAATTTGAAGGCAATTTAGTTTTCTCATTAAAAAGACATGAGCGCTCCACAATTTAATGACGTTCCTCCATGAAGGATGGAGTCTTCCGAGGAAATGTCTGTGGACGCCAGACTCGGTCGAGTCGAGCGGACGATCGATTCGTCCGCAGCGGAAATAATCCCCGCAACAGCTTACTTCAGATGTTTCTTCATTCATTCGTGTGTTTCTGTCCGATCTACAGAGAAGATGAATCCTCTAGAGTCTCCTCAGCTTCAGTGGAAATGTGTTGAGGCAGGGTGGAGATGAAGGTCTGAGGTGCTTCATGCAAAAGGGGCCACTGTGACTGTTCGAGGGCCGTCAAAGCCAAAAGAGTGTTGTGAATCCAACTCAACTTTTGTGACTTTTATTGAAATTTATTGATAAATCTTTTTAAGTGGTGCATATTTTTGAAACACAACTAGAGACAGCACATTTAAATAGAAGACATAAAGGCACTGACTTACCAGGGCACTTTTCAATAACTTTATGATGTAGTTTCGTTCCGACCTCACGAGGGCGGCAAAAATACAGACCCCGAGCGACACCTCGGGTCAGGATTTGGACCTTTGCTGCAGTTTATGTACTGCTTTTCCGGTCGCTTAAATAATTGTAACTTTATATGCCACTAGATTAAGCTGGAAAAATAGTTAAAAAAAAACAAAACAAGTATATTTCTTGTGTAAAAAATGATACTACTCTTGGAAAAAAAACACCTGATTAAAACAATGAATAAACAAAAGATCCATGTCCAAACAGTTCTAATTTCAATCGCAAAACTAGGCCATAAAAAGAAGAAGCATCTTCAGCCCTGTAGAATAAAAGTAACATGAGAACAGCAAGCTTTCCAGGGTGTCCCTCACTTGCTGGACCCCCAGGTGTCGCCCTGGAACGCACTTCAGAAAATGCATAAATGAATATGAGGCAGGGTCAGCAGGGGGTGGAGTCTATCCTAGCTACATCAGATGAAAGGAATGGGACACCCTGGACAGCAGTCCATCACAGGACACGTGTAGACAGACAACAGTGAACCCCTGCATGTTTTGGACAGAGGGATGAAACGTGAGAGACAGCAAGGACACCAGCGCGTCCCTCGCCTCTCGCCCAGTGTCGCTGGGACTCACCCTCTGCCTCATGAATGAATCACAGATGTAGTGCTGCCTGTAAAACCTGACTCTCACTGGGATCTGAAATGTCTCAGGCAGCACGACTGTGGTGCGTCCCAACATCTCCTCCACGTTCTGTTCCTCCCAGACAAGAGGAAAATGAGACTGCAGACATGCATTATTTGTAACCGATACCATCCCTTAATGGCGTCGGCGCTCCCCACGGCGGGCCGTAATGGACCGTTTTTGAGGTTCTCAGCATCTTGTTCGGCTGCTTGACGGAATGGGGACAGCGGCTGTCACCTGGGAAACAACATGAAGAACGAAGGGACCTTTTATTTACTTGTCAAGAAGCTGGCACTTCACATGGTGAGCAAACACAAGGTGCTCGTCGTCGGAGTGGCAGATAACAAACAGAGGGGGAAAATGCCCTTCAAACCAAAAACCCCGCAGCCTTTGATACGGCGTGTCGCACCAGCAGCACTTCCTGGTTCCACTCAGGCACTTCATGGCTCTGGTGAGCTACTTGGAGAATTACAATCAGGCACTTCAACTGCTCCTGCCGCGGCTCACAGACGCTTCCCAGAGCGGGAACACACGATGGCGGCACTGAGGTCTAACACAAACGCTTCCCGCTGCTTTACTGGTGTTTGGAAACTGAAGGCTTCTCATCTCTGATCACGGCCTTTAGCTGTTGCAGTGCATTATGGGACATGAAGCAAACTAGGGCATGCGACTTGGGTTTGACTCACAGGAGTGAGAGCAGGCATTCAAGCACCGGCTTGTGGGCTGTTTGTGGCTCCTGCTGAAGGCTTGAACGAAGTAAAGCCAAAACAAACAAAAGGCAAATTGAAGATACATACAGACATGTACAACGGAAAGAGGTATATAAGGCTGTGTCACGTGTCAGTATAGTGTCTCAATAATCACCACTTGAAATGATCCCTTCAAACCCAGGGAGCTCCGGAGCTGACTTGAAACCAAGTGGGAATATGAAGTGTGGAGAGATGTCCAGGAGACCAAAGGACTTGATTTCAGGACAGGACAACAGGGACATGTTAGTAGCCAGGACCACTCTTCCCTGTGTTGACTTTCTCTGGTGTCACACGTCAGCGAGCCACATGCTCCACCGTGTCCCACAACATGAACAATACAACATGGATGTTCAACAGTAGGTTTGGATTTCTTCTGAACAAACAACAGTGGGCTAGCATCCAGGCTAACGTTAGCATCCTCACACCTCTCACACATCTATCGCCGCAACATAGGCTCCGTCCATTTCTTCTCCGTTGGTTCACCAAACCAAGTGAGATGATCAGCGCCGATGCAAGAGGTTGCAGAAACGTTGGAGCTGTCATTTCCAAAACGCGTGACGTCATCAAGTGTCTGAGGGACGGCAGTCACTTCACTTGGTCATTGGAGGGAGCTTCATAGTGGAGGGCGCTCAGAACCAAGTGCTCGTGTTCAGTGCTAGCGTTAGGGGGAGAAAAGACTGAACGTGAAAAGTCGCGTTCGATGTGAACGTACCTTTAGAATAGTAATCCAAGGTACATCCAAAAAGCAGCGATCCAGAATCCTGGTCTGCACAAAGGTAGCATCCGCGCTGACACGTGCACATTCACCACTGTTACATGTTAGCACTTCTGAAACTATTTCATAATTAATGAGATTAATAGAATATCAGGCCCAACAAGTGCTCACCACATGGTCTGACAACATATTCATACATTTTGGTTCTCATTTACTTTTTCCATTTCACAAATGGAAAACACCCAAATATTGGCTCTTAGTCCGACCGTTACATGCGCATAGCCTACAGCTGTTGCAGTGCAGTATGGGATGGGTCATGAGTGAGAGACATTAATGAAGCGTGTCGTAGGTCTGGTCCTAGCAGGTCACAATCCAGTTGGGCCTGTCAGGTCCACAGACTGACTCGGGGGCCATTTGTAAAATACACAGTGTAATAACCCTGGAAGAGGAAGTAATCCTTTCATAGTAAAAGCGTCTTGGAGTGAGGAAGTGATGCAGCAGGGTTCAACCTGAACATTTGGAATCAGGCGGAGGAGATGCTGCTGCCTGTGAGTTCTACACTGTAACACCTTCTCACGAGGTGCGAACTCAGCTGAGAATTAAACTCTGTCATTTCCTCCTGTGGTCTGAACACTGGGGTGTCATCTGGGCTCCAGGGAAACGGGAGGAAACCTCGATCAGACCCAGCCTCTGGTGGTCAGCACAGGCCGGGGTGCTGAAAGAAGCTGCCGCCTGACCTCCACAAGGCGCCGATGGAAGCCGTTCATTTCCGTCCATCAGTGAATCAGACGTGCCGCAACACTGTGACTGAGACTGGAGCTCGGAAGCGGCTCGCTATTCCACTGTCTTCCCTCTAACATGAGACCAATTAGAGGAGTTGACAGCACAACTTCAACACACACGCACGCACGCGCTGTCTAATTATACTGTCTTCCCACCGCCTCCTCTCAGACGGAGCGACAGTGAAGGAGGAGGCAACACTGAATTAATAAAACACCCAGGGATGAGAGACGGCAGTACACAGGCGGGCAGGAGAAATCACAGGACGTGTCACATCACATCAAGTCCGAGCCACAACACTGAGAGCTTTGTGCGCTGCCATGAGACCTCCACGTCGCACCCAAACCCCCCTCAGCCGCCCCCAACAAGCCCGAGCGGGGTGGAAGTCAAGTTCGCACAAGTTATCCCTGCAAAGCTCAGTGACATCACAGCTGTCTCAGTTTGGGTGGAAATGAGGCCCAGACTTGCCTCGACCCAGAATCCCCTCCAACTCTTCAGTCGAAGTGCGAAGGGGTTGCCATGACAACAGAGAAACCCAGGCGCTGCAGCGATACAGGCCACTGAAACACCTGCAAACTCGGAGCTCTTCAGCGAGAAAACCCAGTCAATCATGGAGAGATGAAGAGACAATCTGACACTGCTCTGTGGATTTTCACTGTCCTTTCTCAGAGCCACCGCGAAGTTTGACCTTCAAACAAAGGTCAAGCAACTCGTAACTGTGCAGACGTGGCTGCGGTGATGGAAGTGAGGAGGATGCATCACGTCCATGAGACAAGAGGCAAGAGGCTTTGAAGAAGTTCCTCATGTAAGGTCGAGACAAACAGAGGAAAAAAAATGAAAACAAACTTGCAGTGTAACATCTGTACAGTTCTCAAGGTTTGGAAAAAAGTGTCCACGTTTTCAGGCATTTTGTCATCAACGAAAAACCACAACGTAAACGATGAACCACAAAATGAGTTGAATGAAACACATGAAGTGAGTCAATATATTATTTTCTTTCTTAATTCTATCAGCATTTTTTGCATCTGATTAAAATAGAATAAAAAACAAAATAAAAATGGCCGATATTTAATCGTGATCAATCCACAGCAATTCATCAGATTAATCCCTGCGTGCAAAGCGACAGCAGCCTGTGGCGACGTCAGCCTCGACTGAGTCATGAGTTTTGAGCTTCCTCCATGTGAAGCGCATCACTTGTCAAACCAGTTTGACTCCTTATCAAACTTGTCATTAATTGTTTGTCTGAACTGTCTAACAGCCGAGTTGCTGTCCGAGGTGCTGAAGGGTGACACGGTCGTGATGTGCGTCCATGTCTGACCGTGGAAAAGATGTCCGGGTAAAACCCCGACACGGACCAGGATGAGTCAGCGCGGTGACAGTCTCCGGCCTCCTGACAATGCTCTCAATATCCTGCACCATCTCCGACAACAAGCCTGGAAACTGTGCAGCACTTTCATTTCATCAGGAGCTGCTTTATGACACGGATATTCAGGAGGGAGGCGACTGTGTTGCTCTTAACAATCATATCTCTCACTGCCCTTCTCCTCACAGCCGTTAGGTGGCGAGCTTTGTGACGCTCTTCCTCTAGCTCCGTGTTTTCACCTCGGCACCTCGGCCAACGTGCACTTGTGCTTAAAGTCCTATAGAAAGTCCCTATTCCTTTGAGAACAACTGTAGCTCCTGACACTGGCTTGTTATTTTGCCAGGCTGTTTGCAGAAACACATGGCATAAAATGCCTTTGTTTCACATATGTCCAGAAAGTGGCGGCAATATGGCAAAAATATATCATGGTTTATTGATGTATTGACTGACTTTAAATCACTGTTTGGATGGGATCACTTCTCTTTTGCATGATGTGGTTGTAGTTTCCAGACAAATCCTTCACTTCTCTGCCTGAACTTGCGTCATAACAACAATGATTCTTTCTCTCTTCACATGTATTTTGTGGTGCGTTTAGTTGTTCAAAGCCAACTTTTAAACCACAGAGCAAAAGTTGACAGTCCATGAGCATCAATACAGTGTGGAAGTCAGACAGGTCAGGTTAGCCGTTAGCTCAGTTAGCTCAGTTAGCTCTGCGCTGCAGACAGTCTTTGGCCTGGTGGTGGCTCTCGCAAGGATCCCTCACTCCCCCCCTCCCTCCCTGGTTCTGTGGTGAAAGTGTGTGGTCCAGTTAGAGGCGCATCAGCTTTAGAAACAGCTGGAAGTTGTTGAAGCATGTGAGCGGCTTCTTGGCTGTGAGTGTGTGGGAAGAGGAGCGCGTGGTGCCACAGCAGCACTGCTTTGACTGAGGGACGGATCATCGCATCAACACACTGGAGCTCTACAGTAGAGTGGAGAGTAGAGTGGCAGCCAATCCATGGGATCATCTCCTCACCTTGGTTGCTCCTCAACACCTTCTGATTGTCATGATTTCATGGCATCATATCACTCGCCTCTGTCTCCGGACACATGAGGTGAAACTGGATCATTTTCTCACGGCTCACTACTGTGCTGCTGCACCCCGGGTGAAAAACGCCCCTCTAGTTTCTTGTACATCTAAGTTCCGTTTCAGTGGCCGTCGACTTGACCAGACACTCGGGTCAGTTCTCAGAAGGTGCGGCTCCGGGGCCCAGCGTGTCATGTGTTTTATTATGGCGCTCTGAGCCACGGCTTCCTTCCTGTGAACATCATCAGTCACAGCAAAGTGGAGCAGTACAGCCGCGGCTGTACAGCCGCTAACATCACTGCAGAGTCTCGCGGAGTCGTTTCACGGACCCTGCGACCGCTGCCTTGCTATTGATGATAGTACAAGTGCTCCGTGAATGATTCATGATGGCAGCCGGCGTCCTCGATTGAGCTGTGATGAAGCAGGAAGTGCGACGTCAGGAAGAGGTGTAGCATGGGTGTCAGCCTGCATGTTCAATCCAGCTTCAATGTCGAGGCAAAGCTTCCTGTTCCACACCATTACCAGCACACAGGTCTGCTGCCGACGCTTCGCCTCAGAACTGGAGTCAGGAGGGGCCCATCCCAGCGGCACTGGCTGAGAGGTGGGCGGGACCCGGGGCACAGGTCACAGGGTACATATATATATATATATATATATATTGTAATTCAAAATGGCTCGGTCTGACTCTTTTTTGTTTCTTGGGTGGATTAAACTCTTTTTTTTAAAATATAATTATACAGAGCCTTTTTTCGTTTTTTCTGATTTAATTTATTTTTAGGTGTTTTATTTATCTATTTTTATTCAGTTCTTTGATTCCAAAAGTTAAGCTCCACCACAGCACACTCACACACATGCAGGTTTGTTACACCATCTTTGTAGGGAGCTCCTAACCCTCCAAAACACTTGTCTCACCTGAACCAGGACTCTGAAACAAACTGGAACCTGATTATAATGACCCAGTTATTTTGAAGTTTTATCCCCCAAATTGAGGCTGAAACTCGGGGGGTTACCAGGTCCCCACAAGGAGGTGGTTTCCAAGATTTGGTCCCAACAAGTATGGCAAAACCAGCTGCACACACCTAGACACACATATTCCCACCATGGGAACCAAGACATCCATTGACCTCTGATTCTGTTTCTGGACGGTGGGAGGAAATCAGAGTGCCGTTGTGCCTCTGTGAAGGCAACAGTTATTTCGGTCCCGATATGAGCAGACACGAGCGGAGAACGGATCTGAACGTCAGGCTGCTCAAACAAGAGTCAACTTCTGTTGAAAGTGGGAAATTGAAGAATGAATTATTGATGGTGAAGATGTTTTGGGAGCGTCAGTGTTTGTATTATGTGGAACAAAGAGCTGGTTTCTCCTCCGCAGAAGGGATGATCGTGACGACAGGTCTAAATAAAACCCCCGTCTTTAATAGGTCCAGACTCAGAGAGAGACGCGATGAAGCACAAGGCAGAAAACAAGGAAGAAGAAGAAGGAACGGAGCAGACTCGCAAACTGTCGAGTCCAAAAGCCACGGTTCATCATGAACTCTTCAATAGACGCAGAGACATTGAGAGTCGGCGATGAACGAATCAGAGCCACTTGTTTGAAGAGGGAGCCAGAAGAAGACTTGGCAACGAGTCAGGCCCAGAGAAGGGCTCAAAATAGACTTGATAAACTGCTGAGACTCAAGTAGACTTGGTAGGAAGAGGAGACCTGGTGGGCCAGGAGGTCATACATGTGGATGACTTGATGATTGAATGGGGTCAAAACACTCGGAGAACTCCGAAACAGACTTGGTGACAACTGAAGTCCAAAATAGACTTGGTGATCGAGGAGGAACTAGCTCTCGAGACTTGGTAGAGCAGGTGTTCTGAAACGGAACATGTTTGAAGTTGACTTGAAATGAAGTTTTGAAAAAGACCAGAAGGTTAAAAACTTGGACTTGGTGTCCTTGGACGACCGACTTGGAATAATGTGCAATTGTCAAATATCAACTCAGTAAGCAAGGACAACTGTCATGGACTTGGTAACTGACTTGCAGCTGTGTCGAGGACACAGGGAACCTGAGCCCAGTGCTGGACGCAGAACGTGAACAGTGCAGTCCTGGCTTGGTGTTCAGCACAACAAAGTCAGTGCACTGCACTGGCGCCTTCTGGTCTCCTGAAGGTGACGGAGAGTCCGGAGAGAGCGCGGCGCTTCCTCGCCTCGCTCGCTCCTCTGATAGCTCGAAGCACTCGTCCTGACAAGCTCTGCCACATTAGCGTCCGAGCTTCTCTCCGGCGGCACCTTCAGGCTTCGCTCAGAGGCAAGAGGGGAGTCGGCTCAGCTTTGACACACACTGAAGAAGCAGGCTTCACTCTCACAGGCTGCAGCAGCCGCGTGCTGGTTAGAGGCCTTTTGACAAAGTGCAGGAAACAAAGATGATAAATGAGACCATGATGTGGCTGGAATATTCGCCTCAATACAGTTAGAGAATGACTGATGAATTCATCCAATTAATTTAAGATTTCATTTCATTTCATTTAAGATTTAAATGTAATTTAAGAAAAGTGGGAGAATATCATGTCAACAATTAATACATTCATGTTTTAGTAATAATAATATTTCACAAGTATTGTAAGAAATACATATTTCACAAGAACTAAACATATAAATAGTGGGTAGTTTTTATTTTTATTTTTTATCTCATTAAAACTTTTTCATAATTTTTCGTACACAGATATCCAAACGGCAGCGTTCCCTTCTATGCAGTAATTATATCAAGTATATGCATGATGCATATTTACGTTTCTTTGCTCCTGATATTTTCAGGGATCCCTATGCCACCGCTTGGGTAGGCTTTTTTTTTTTTTTTTTTTTTTAACTTATGAACATATGAAACATATGAAATAAAATGTGTCTCAATAATACATTATATGTTTAAATTTTAAATTTCAAAATAGTCATTGTTCTGGTGGATCACGTCCAGCATTTTTCCAAGTGTTTTCTGAGCATCAAGTCCATTTTTTCCTTTCAGAAATTATAAAAGCAAATTTCTTTGCTCAAACTGAATTTCCATTTTAGAATTCATTTTAGACACTTCAGTGGGATTAACAAGTGGATTTCATTAAAACAGCCTTTAGTGACGAGTGAGCCGGCTATTTTGCCGTGGCCCCCATCAGACACGTCACAGCGCCTCGGCCAGCTCCATCACCCTGGGGTCAACCGGTCCTGCGTCTCCACAGCCGCGACTCAAACAGGAATGTGACTCAGAGATTCACCCAGAATTCAGTGCGTGGTTGTATGACCCAGGTCAGGTGACAGTGTGATTTCATCCTTTTCCAGAAAATACTTTACAATATTTGTCAAAAAATAAACTGTAAAAAACAGCTACATTACAGTTTTTTTTCAGATATCATAATGCAATTTAAACAATAATAAATTGTAAATAAATCATTAAAAACAAGTACCAATGAATTTGAATTTTGAATAACAGTTTCTAAACAGACAAATGGAAATAATAATGTATATAATATTAAAATGTATTTCCAACTGACTAATTTCACAATGCTGAAACAATTCAACATCAGCTGAAACTATTATTTGATTCATAAAAGGACATGCACTGTAAATATAAGTATGTAGCTATTATTTTTACATCCTTTAATCCGGCGCCGACTGGCTCCTCACTGATATCATGAGTGCAGTTCCGGCATGAGGCCTAACAAGAGGCTCTGTCTCAGCAGTGTCAGCAGACTGACACTAGCATGGACCCGTCAGTAACTCAGAGCGGATCCAGTCCTTCTTCTTCTTCTTCTTCAAGCAGGAAGCATCATTTTTAAAGAGAGACTCTTGGAAAATGTGCCAAGTGACGTCAAGCGAGCGGAGACAGGCGGCAGCACAGCGCCAGAAGTGTGAAGGGGAGTGTGTAAATGAGGGTTACATGAGTGTGAAAGTGGAAGAGTGGAACATTTGGTTCTCGTCGGAATGTGCTGCTTCATAAGCCCAGGAATCTAACAAGTCGTTTTCTTCTCATTCAGTCAGAAGACTGGAGGGTTCTCAGAGAGCCGGGGTGGAGGAGGGTTGTGGTTTTGCTCCCTAGCCGAAGTGGGAAACTCTCCATTTGGCAGCAGGTCGGCGGGTGGGAACCCTGCTTCTGTGCCCGGATGTGGCGCATGAAATACCGACAGCTCCCCAACTGTTCTCGCTTGTCTGTTCCTGCATCCAGAGTCCAGTATTCCCAGGCGAAATCTTTCACCTCCCGCGGAGCCGTCCTGGACAACATCCACCTCTCGATAGCATGTTGGATTTTGACTGAAACGGACAGAGTCTGTTGCCCGACAGCCCCTCAGTTGTCCTGAAAACGCCCCAGTGTTTCCCCCAGGAGGAGCTCGAGAGGCTCCGGGAGTTTCCACCCAGGAGGTCCTCCACCCTGCACGTCCTCATCCGCCTTGTTCGACATCGTGTCTCACTCAAACCTGATGAGCAAAGAGCTACAACATAGCCACACTAGCGTCGACTGCTAACAGTAACGTGTCCAGGATTTTAGCTAGGATTTTGAAACGGGGGTCCAAAGCCACTCCCCCAGACCACTCGCCTCCAGACACCACATCTCAATGACTGACGTTACTACCGGCTTTGTAAAAAACAAGCTGTGACCATCCATATGTACAAAATAAGTTTTTTTAAAACAAACATCGGCCCAGACACCCTCCTAGCTAAAAAGCTGAACGTGTCGCGTCAGGGCTTGCTTTTGCTTTTCACAACCACGTGCATGAATCAACGAAAACATGAGTATGAATTCATCTCACCAGACCCAAGTGAGTCACACAACTGAGCCATTGAGTCACAACTGCACAGCGACATGAGTGATGGAAAGATGGGACGTGGAGAAAGAGCTGAGCCAACGCCTGAAGCTGTGGATCTACAGTTCCACTCTCTTCGCTCTGAGACTCAGACTCAGCTGGGAGGGACTCAAAGTAGAACCTATGATCCTCCACAGTTGAGGAGACTCAGGTCAGGATGTCTCTGCCCCAATTCTCAAGTCCAAGTCTTAACTGAAGGTACAGGGACTTAGATGAGACCATGACAATTTTCCAAACTCCTTCAGTCGAGGACTCCACCGCTGATGGTCCAGAACGGTTGGAGGATCCGTGCTGAGCCTCTGCTGTACGTCGCCCTCCAGTGAGCTCTTCATAAACCACATTTAATAACAATAAATGACTGCGTCCTGGGGACGCCTCCAACCGCTCATTACCCAAGCACTCGGGTGTTTGACTCGCCACTTGGTAAAAATAGCTCCATCAGGAAGCCATGACGGCTCAGACAGCGAGTTCAGCGCCTGATCTGCTGAACCTCAGGAAAAAGACTTCCGTCTCAGACGGACCATGACAATACTTCAAGACTTTCTTTGTGTCAGTGACTCTAAATATGAGGCGAGAACAGTCCATAACTTCATCAGGAATCGAAGCCAGTGTGAGTGAGTGCAGCTCGGTCTGATGGACTGGAGACCTGTCTCCTTACAAAAACCCCATTCACTTAAGAATCCGGATTCTCATTTGCTACGATTCAGAATCCATTTAAAATGTCCCAAAATCGATGGTTAGAAAATGAAAATCTTAGCCGGACACGTGACATCCTGAGGCCACCACGCAGCCTGTTCTGGGGGGAGAATACCAAAACAAAGTTGCCGGGGAAATGGATCCCACCAGCTCCGTCTTCATTCAAGGTGTCATTACGGGTTTTACAGAACACCAAAAAACGAAAACAACGATTAGATCGTAATCGGAAATCATAACAATAAAGTCGTTTTGAATTGAAAAATTCAATTTTCCCGTGGCCACAGAAAATGGTATCAAATCAAAATGTGAGATTGTCAAAGATTCCCACCCCTACTTTCCAGGGTGTCCCACGCTCCTCCGTCTTACCCAGTCACATAACAAGTCATACCTATATCATTATCATGATCTTAAAACAAGCGAGTGTAAAATGTTGACTGCATGGAGCTGCTGAGAAGATGAAATCATAACCAAGTGTATCATCATTTCTTAAAAGAAAATACCAGGAGAAAGTGCGAGAAAATGGTGTTTATGAAAACAGCATTGTGCATTAGTGGCTGAGGGCAGTCATTTCTCTGAGCTCTCTGGGATCATACCGACCAAACATGGATAAGAACAATTTGTACCCACAGACGTTTTTGAAAAAACAAATAAAAATAATTGCTTATTCCTCGAACCATGGCGCTAAGAGAACACAGTCGTGATGATGATGGACAATGTGAGCAAGAGAGAGCAACTGCTTCAGAATATATCAGTCTCTTTTCAGCCAAAAATATTAGAAACCAGAAAATAAAAGCAAGATCAGTGCGACGTCTTCAGGTGAAGAAAGAGCTGAGCCAGAAGACAAAGCTCTCCACCTGTGGTCACCAGCTCTGCAGTGACCCAAAGAGCAGGACTGTCTCAGGGAGTGAAGCTCAGTCGCCACAGAGAGACTCGGTGGTGACCTGGAGACCTGGAGAAGTCCAGACGTCCTGGAGCAGACCAGAGGTCCAGCCTCTCCGCAGACCTGGGAGGAGCTGGAGGAGGTTTCGGGGCACGACCTGACCCACCACACTGATTTGAACCTGGACTTGAGACGCACACGAGTCGTCCACAGGCGGCTTTTATTTCAGTCCTTCACTCTCTGGCAAGGACTCATTAGGCACCAGCACCAGTGACCTAAAAAAGAAATCACTTTCATATTCTCCTGTTTGATCCATCCGATTCTATTCTGGGACTCCATAAATGAAATCTCACTTTTATTACTACGGATTATGAACAAAGATCGGGCTGAAAAAACTGGGTCAACCTGTAGAGTTGAAAAGAGACACACGCCACTGCAGTTTTGAAGCTTGGTGGCGCCGGCGAGCCCAGTGTCGGAGGGAAAAGGTGGCCAAACTGCTTTGCTCCGATTCATGGCTCCAAGCCTCAGACCACAGCGGGATAAGAGGTGGCGGCGGCCGGGTATCTCCGGCTCAGTCTCCCCTCTCTATCTGGATCCAGCCGAGCTCAACCCCTGCTGCTTTCCAAAAGCTCCACTTTGCCACGAATTAAGCCTTAATGCGACTCTTCTGTCTATTGATTTGTTAGCCGTGCGCTTCCTGTCCCGCTTTGATGTCATTGTGGTGTCAGTGTGTGGAAGATTCCAGATAATATTATTGAAGGGTTTTAGCTTTTAAGCTTGTTATTTCGGGGGATTATTCGGCCGCAGTTGAATTAACATTTTTATTCTTTTTTTGCCCACAAACTGGATTATGTGACTGCGCTCAGCGGCGGCGGCGGCGATATCTAATGCCCATCGCTGATATGCTGCTGCCATGAATCTCTCTGTGCAGAGGATTTCAGCGGCTTGGCTTAGCCTCTCTGCAGGACAGCACGGGAGAGAGTGCCCATTAGAGGCAGCCATCCGGACGCACTAAATGCTAAATGCAGTACAAAAGGATCATTGTGTGTCGGAACACAATATGAAGCACGCGAGCTGCCACTGAAGCCACCCAAAATGTTGTTTTGTTTCACTTCCCAGCACATAATGGCCGACACAAAAGACTTTCTGCGAAGGAGCTGTACTCAATTGAAACAGCTCTCCCGCGGCGTTCAGATCTCCTCTGCCTCGGCGGAGTCGATACGTTGGATGGAAACAATGAGCACGTCGGAGAGGACAGTGGAACAAAAGGCTGTTAAGATCACCACTTGGACACGTGCCACCACGCTCAGAGGGGCAAACTAGTGCGGTGGAAGTGGAGAAGTGGAGGGAAATTATGAGGAAATGAGAACGCTGGTGGTCGTGAGAGTGGAAGGGAGGAGGAGGGAGAACAGGAAGTGGAGGAATCAGCCTCCATGGACAGAGACGAAGAAGGGGAGGAGGAGAGTGCAGGCAGGGTGGAGGCAGCTGAGACGATCAGAAACGACTCTATCAGAGAGACACGAGGAGCAGTTTGGAGACACAGTTCGGGAGGACAGATGGTTGGAGGAGAGGAGAGACAGAGCTGAACCAAGGATGATGGCGATGGAGGACAGGAACCAAAGAGGTTCATGATGAAGGTGTCACTAGAGGAGGCGACACAATAAGAGGGTTGAAGTGAGGGACCAGGTTCTTGATATCTGAGTTATCTAAATGTTCCTGCCTTGGGTATAAATAAATAAATTAAATTAAATTAAACCTAATAATGACAATGAAATATGTATTAATTTAGATACAGAAGTCTAAATAAATAAATAATATACAGTAACCTGCCAATTGAAAAAGAGTCGACGTAAAAAAAGGAAAGTTTAAGGATTAAAAAATGAAGAGCTGACAATGGAAAAAAAGACTGGGGAAAAAGTAGACAAATGACAAACTCAAAAAAATCAATCTTCAATCTCCCAAAAAGATAATAAAGTAAAAAAAAAAATATTATAATAATATAATAATATTTCAGTACAGTACAGATATAACTGAAAAACATCAACCTGTTGATCAAAAATATGAAAAAAGTCCTGGACTGACAGAAATAAGACAAAATTGAAAAGACCTAAATGCAGCCTTGCTGTCAACCTTCAAACATCACAACATCACAGGTGTAAAAACTCAAAATAACCTTCTCTATGAAGTGAAACTCTTGACAGCTGACTACAGTGAAACGATTCATGTCATGTGACAACAGACGTCACGTGACTGAAACCTTCCATCAGGTCACAGTCACGAAGGACCGACGTCTGAATCGTGCGCCTGCTAGTCCCTCCTCCTTCACCAGGCCGTGACGTTCCCTCATCTCCAGCACCTCCTCTCCGTGGAGCTCCAATGTCTCTCTCCAGGTGCTTTCTTTTACGAGCGCCATCATCACAAGACATGAACTGAGTTATGCTTCAGAGTTCTTCCCACCGCCGAGACAATTTATCGTTGAATGATCACCGTCTGAGACGTTTTAAAGGTGTGAATGAAACACTTGAGTGGCACAGCTTTCTGTCGCCATTTAACACCTCAGTTAGACACTAACTTCCATGTCCTTCCGCCTTCCTCTGATGCCATTTAAACAAGCCCCATGTTCCCACTCAAAAGTCTATATTTTCACTCCAACTTCTTTTCTGCTGAAGAATCTCCAGCATGAGAAGAGCCTGTGCAGCCGTGAACGCAGTTCCACGCTGTCACTTCTTCCCCACTAACAATGTTATTCTGCACCTTTTGGAGGCGATTTGGAGGCCAGCATGTGGCGCTGAGGGTCGTTGAGAGGAAATATGAGCGAGCCACGCTGACCTTTTCCCCAAACTCACAAGGACCTCTCTAATTGGCACTTTTTATTTTCATCCTCCCAGGCAAAATAATTCCCGGCGAACAAAAATAGCTTAAACATGGAAGAGGATATTCCAGGTATTGATGTGGTGATAAAAATCGTAGTTTTCGTTGCGATCAATATGGAGGCGATGAATCTCGTGTGTGCAGATGCAATCAATGTCATCATGCAACATTATATGTGAGGTCATACCTGGAAGGCTCCTCGCCGACGCCACGATCAATGCGGACACATGAGCCACAGAAGTCGCGTTCAAACAGGAGAGGGGCGGAGATGCCTGGAACTCCATCACTGCTATAGCGTTTCCCACGGCTGCGTGTTGATCCACGGGCAAGAAGCTTGTGTTGTAGTCAAGACTGGAGCATGCAGCGACCAAGACCAATGAGGGGGGTGAGACTGAGACCAAACTGACGTATAGACACACATATTCATTTCCTACTGTTAAAGAAACGGTCATTTTTTCAAACTAAATCAAGAACTGCAATTTCAGTGGAACCAAGTAGTCGGTCCTTCTGTCCCTCCAGTCATCCCTGCGAGTTCTACAAGTCACTGCAATTTGGTCCAATTCCACCAGTCACTTTCGTCTCCTCTTGACCCGCCCTCTGCGCGGCATGAAGTGCGACAGCAAATGCTCACATTTGCCCACAAATATTGCGATTCGGACCCTCAATCTATTCCTAAATGTCCAAATCCCCATGATGGAAATGTAGAATAGACGGAAGTAAAAAGCGGAACTGACTAGTGCAGCGTCACCCGAACACTACATGGGGCGGACGTAAACAAACATGGCTGACCACCAGTTCCCGTGGAACAGATCAGCAGCTACTGTTTGCTTTGGCTGGATTAATGAACCTCTAACTTTACCTCTCAGACTCCGCCCATCCAAAACTCCGTCAGGCTCCGGCCTTTTGAGGAGCTCTGGAACAAAACATCCAGCGCTCACAACACGCTGTCAGCCTGGAGGCTACTCACGGAACATCATCGTGAACTTTTATTTCATTATTTATTAGGCATATCAAGCATATTTGGTTCAAGTCAAGACGCTAGTTTTTTAAGACGTCATCTGCAAAGGTCCTTATTTTGCTGCTCCTTCAGAAATGCAGTGCCTGTTAGGAGCACATTCATTGACCTGAGTGAAAGGACAGTTGGGGACACAGACGCTTTCTGTGGAACCACGGGGAAAAACAGGCGAGTGGCCGCGTACCAACAGATCCTTATATGGCGCGATGTATTGACGTCTAGAAAGTGGACTTTTGCCTCCTACACTGACGCGGAAGGCAGCCTTCTGCATTGCATGCTGATGTATTCGATTTTCAATTGAAGCACATGCTCCACCTTCCGCTTCATATGCACATGCCGTTTTCAGCGAGTCACGTGAAAGGAAGACGGAGGTTGGGGCGAGGTTAGTCAAGGGGTGGCGCTCTATTCATTCTACATGTAACAACTTTTAACCCAAGCAAAGCGGCAGGCTGAGTTTGGCGCCAACAAAGGAAGCAAAAGTCCATTTTCCAGCAACGATATGTCACGGGAGGGAGCACGGGTTGTCCGCTCTGCTCTATGTCACGAACATGCAACCTCCACCAATTCCGGCCCAGTGGAGCAGGGATTGGCGAGAACACCGCTGGGAGACTAAGAAAATGAACAACATCAACGTGGAGGAGCTAATTTGAGAGCCTATTTCAGGAAGGAACTCTCTTTTTCCCGGCGGTCGTGCTAGGCCCTCCGCAGCGGGGCAGAACAAGATCGTAGATAGATGATTCCTGAAATGACTTTTCCAGCGAGGGGCGATTAAAAAAAGGCTATTACACCCAGAGAAGAGCCACGGCTCCTCAGCGATGGCATTTTCTCTGGACGTCTTCCTCCCCAGTGAGGTGTCCTGTGCTGCTAAAGACGTCTCTCGACTCATGGGAAGACCCAGAGCTCGGGCTTCTTCCTGAGCAGCGGTACCCCTGCGATGTGACGGTCAGCGAAATTAAAACCAGCGCTACCTCGGAATGATGCTTTGGGCTGATGTGGCCCGCATAATCTGACATTCTAGGTTGAATTCCCTCATTAAGATAACGCTGAGCTTAGCCTTGACAATCCCGCCGCTCCAGATGGACCCACAGATGGACAGAGGGATGTACCATCAGTCCTCCAGCAGTCAATCATTTCTCTTAAATGAGATGGTCGTGTATCTCTGCATATTAACGGCCATCTGAGTGATGAAGGCTGCGGTGAAGCGCCGCAGATGCCCGACACGGAGAGGCGCTGGCTCGGCTTGTTAGCGGGGAGCTCTGACAGGGTCAGGCGGATCTGCCTCTCGTGGCTTTGTTTGAAGTGATGCCGGCGTCAGCCCCCCTCATGTTTCCTGCCGCTTCCCTCCGAGTGACTGAAGAAACCGCCTCTTTCTCTGGCCAAGGCTGATAGATGGCGTGTCGGCGCAGGCTAGCATATCAGCGGCTAATGTATTCTCCCGGTTATCAGAGCCAGGCATCTCTGGAGAGCCGGGCTTCCACTTTCCTGATCACTACGAGAGCCGAGGAGCGTCGGCGAGGTTTGGAATCTTAACCCGATAACATCTGTGATTTATCTTCTGTGCGTCAGGCCGCAGGAACACGGTCCGGCGGGAGAGGCGCGAGGCCCGCGGTTGGGGAGCATCCTGTAACCGACACTGCTCGGAGATGACATGGAAATCTTAGCCTTTACACTTGAACTTTCACTTGGCAGAATCAATATCAGGAATAATTCATCGGCTTCTGAACAGGGACAGAGGAGCTCGGGATCAGACGCTGCCAGGGACAAGAACCCGAGACTCCGTTATCTCGGTGAATCCTCCATCAGAAGGCCAGCACATGATACAGTTATTGTCATGCCCCTCAACTGACGGTGACCCCTCGTGTCCTCCCGCTCCACACTCGCACAACACACTCAGGACTGTGTCCACAGCAGTTGCTCTGCCCCGAGTATCAGGCCGCGGCCTGAGTTCAGATCCCACAGCAAACCATTTATAAAGATGTTATTTTTTCTATCTGCCAGTGGAACTACAGAAGAAAACAGATAAAGATAGATACAGAAGATAATAGAGAATATTATATATTAAAATAATAATAGGATTATGCTGCATTAAAAATAAAATAATGTTTATATTTATTTATTTATTTAAGTTTTCACTTTAACAAACATATTAACAAAATATATTTGAAATAAATATGTTTTAGATATTTTGAGAGTTTCAACAATAGCCCCAATATTTGCAAAAGTATATGTATGTTTCATATATGTATCGTATATGTATCAAAACATACCTTTGTATGTTTTAATATAAATTAAAAATGCTTGCAAAAATGTACGTGATTTTATTTGACTAGCTAAATGCTAACTAGTGATGAAATGGCAAAAAGTTATCAGGAAAAAAGATGAAATCATTGATAAATAATATGAATAATTGTAGAAAATATGTTCTGCACAGAGACAAAATCAATATGAAATAAAGAGGCAAGATTATGAAGGAAATCTTGAAATTGAAAAAGATGAAATTGAAAAAGACTAAATTGAACGAAAAAATTGTTTTTGTAAAGGAGCATGAATTAATGTGTGATGTTTATGGAGGAGAGGATGGAGAGGAGAAGGAAAGAGAGGAGATGAACAGCTCAAGTGTTTGGATCTACTGATCCTCCAGAGCGATGGACAGAGACGAAGGAAGTGAAGAAGAGGGTGCAGCCGGGTGGAGATGAGGGGAGTTTTCCACTTCAAAGTCTGATGCACAAACTTCACCGGAAGCGTGAAAGCTGCGACCCTGTCGCCCTGAACGTGTCGTGTCCCCCCCATATTGAAGCGCAACAGTTTGCAGCAAGTTCTCCATTGACTTTACATGTTGCACCGTGCAACATTGCTAAGCCATCATCATCACTTCACCTTCAGCCTCAACATGTGTTACCTCTGCCTCCCTCCTTTCCCTTGCTGCTCTCCAGTTCATCGTCCAGCTAACCTTTAAATGTGGTGTGAACGGAGCGACTCCTCCAAGGTGCAGATCAGATGAATGTATCTCAGCCGCGCGGCTCCATCACTCACCGCCAACGTCTCCTGCATACGGAAGAGGCCGCCGCTCGCCGTGGCCTGAGATCAGGGCACTTTCTCTCGCGCTGACAGCGAGACACTGGAGCCGCACCAGGGTGTAAAACACGGTCTGATGATGAGACTGCGTGTGTGGCCACTGGCTCCACCACATGCCTCGCTGTAAACGTCCAGAGTCAGATGTGAGCGGCATCAAGCCGCCAGAGCAACTGGCTCACCTCCGCCTGCGGTGAAGTTTAATGAAAAATATTCACCTGTTGCACCTTTATTGCTCTCAGATGCTTTTCCTGCCGCTCAGCAAATAACCTGCTTTTCATGCGAGGCAGAGGGCGAGCGCTCGCTGCCACCCGGACCACTGAGGACGTGGAGAGGACCTCAGGCAGAGCTCCGCACGTCTGGAGAGCCTGATGCTGAGCCCCCCCTCCGGTTCAGGGGCCTCGTGACACTTCACTCCCACATTTGTTTCCTCCATATGGAGCTGCTCTGTATTTTGATTTTGCACTTCAATGCAGTTTTAGACTATTGCACATGTCACCTGCTGCTGAGAAGCTCACAATACGTGCTGTTGGAATTGATTTGAATTTTTGTTTGCTTAAACCCTTAATTTTACAATTCATTTAATACATTTTAATTTAGTGATTAGATTTTTAATAGCTGATTTCAACATTTACATTTATTATAGTTGATTTTCTAAAGATATTAAATTAAATTAATTTAATTTGATTTTATATTTGTTTTTTTAATCCTCTGATTTATAGCTTTTTTCATTTTTTTCATGGTTTCATTTTAATATTGGATTACTTAAACTTGTATTTTATAACTATGTTTTGTAATAGTCAAGTTCTGAAATATTTAATTTAACAAATTTAAATATTTCATCATCACAGTCACCACCATCACCATCGTCATCATCAACATTGTCCTCATTTTTTATAGTCGATTTATGATCATTTCATTTTGCAATTTAAAATAGTTTGTCATGGATTTAAAAAATTTAAAAAATTATCTAATAATAATAAGAGAGGGAGCTGGAGCCCAACCCAGCCTGGGCTTGTTTCGAAGCACCTTTGTTTTCAGAAAAAAGTTCTTTATCGATCCAGTTTTAGTTTCTATACAGTTTTTCATGAATCCGTTTGGAAGCAAAATCAATTTATATTCTCCTCCTTTACTTCCGCCCTAAACTGACCCAGAATTCTGGACAAAAAAACATACTTAGGGAAGTGCGTGCCAGGAGGGGGCGGAGCTTGATGGCGACGCGACCTGACTTGGTCCAGGCCGTGAGCTGAAGCTTCCTGTGTGGCTGAGTTCCCATCAAACTCTTGGTCGAGCTGCAGCCCCACATTAAAGCAGTTTCATTATTAATGCCCTTTAGTCAGCGTTGCATTTCCCTCCAAAACCTCCAGCTATCTTTCACTCGCTGCCTTCCCTGCGAGGCCTGGAGGACCTGGGCTGCAAGTCACCACACTTGAGGCTGAGCCGGGGATTTGTGGACGGTGCTCCCTGTGAGTCAGGTTTACGGTCGCCGCTCCTCCTCCCGGCGTTTGTCTCCGTCTCTGGTGTCAGCCGTGGCTCGTCCCACAACCATGCTGTCAGTAGCATGTAGCCTGAAATTGATTTTGTATTAGCAAAGAAGGGGCTCTGCTGCGCCGTTCTTCAAATTATTTGAAGGAAAGAGGGGACGGTGTGAGTGAAATCATCCGGTGGCAACAGTGGTACCTCGATTTTAGAACGTCCCGGAATTCGAACAAATCGGAGTTCGAACAAAAATTTGAGATTTTTTGACTTTGGATTTCAAACGCAAATCCAGAAGTGGAACGCCCCGAAAAAAGCCGGAAGAAACATAACGTGCGCGGACCGATCGGCTGACCCACGACTCACTTTGTTATTGTGTATAACGCAGCCTCTGTATGCAGACGTGTCCCGTCAGCTCCATTTACTGACAGCTTTTTCTTCACATTGATGTGTCAAACCTTTCCTGTCTCCACACTGGACCGTGGTCGAGTGTCACAGGGGAGGTGCTGGAGCGCTCACTCCAGGGTTTGATGTCCTGTTGTGGGCTGGAGCTGGGACAGGGATGAGGCCAGTCTGGGACAGAGCCTGACTTGGTTTATGACTTTGTCACAGCCAAACTGCACAGAAGCGCACATTCAGAGCTGGACACGCACCGGGCACCTCTTCACTTCTGGAGAGACCTCACTCACTCGGCAACCCCTCCCACATGCAGCGGCCACACACATCGAGGAACAGCGCACCTGCAGCAGACACTCTACATTCACTCCTACAAAAGACTATTTTAAGGCTTGGAACGCATTAGTTCGTCTTCCATTCATTGTAATGGGAAAAATCCATTCAGATTTGAAACAAACCGCTTCTCGAACGGCCGTCTGGAACGGATTGTGGTCAAGAACCCAGGTACCCCTGTATCTGGTTCACGGCCAACCTGGCGCCCCATTAACCCTCCAGCCTGTTCGATAACTCATGAAAGCGAGGACTTCAGCCATGACACGCCGGTTCTTCACCACGGCTGGAGCTTCACTGCTTCATTAGCATTCACACACACACGCATCTGTAGTGCTATCTGTGTGGGGACAGTGTGAGGTTTCTCATTGACATCACCCGTTCCCCAGCCTCTCCCCCTACACCAGACCATCCAAGCCATATGGCTCACCTGAACCAGGACTCTGAACCAAACTTAAACCCAACGATAATCACCTCCTTATTTTGAAGTCTTCCACCTGAAATTGAGGTTTGGACCTGTGGGGACCAGCAGAAGGTCCCCACAAAGACACAAGGTCCCCACATGGATAGTGTTTTGTCAAGAATTGGGCCGCATGTGGCAGTATAAACAAGCCCATATATGTTTGTCTTCCTATCTTAGTGAGGACCACAGTTGACATACATTAACATAACCCTTTCCCCAGCCTCTCACTCTAAACCTAACCATCTAAAACAGACGGCCAAAATTAAACTTTACTCTGAACCAAACTGAAACCCACTGATATTAAACCAAGCTATTTTGTAGTTTTAACCCTCAAACTGAGGCTTGACAAAGTGAGGACCGGCCAAATTGTCCTCACTTTGCAAAAAAACTCATACAGGTTCTCAGAAAGTACTCACACCCCCACACACACAAACAGTGCTGCAGGAGCTCCAGCGCTGCTCCTCCTCTGACCACATCTACAACCTTACAATAACACAAATAACACATCTACAATACAATAACAGGATTAAAGGGAGAGTAGTGATCATGTAACCATCATAACGTCGCCTTCATCATCATCATCACCACCACCAAGTAGCTGCTCATACATTCGGGAGCAAATGAGTGAAAAGTCTGAGTCCGCAGAAACACACCAAGTAAAACCCGAGCACGAAGACAGAGCCAATCTCTGCTTATGAAAAAAGATTGTCACGTGAAGTTATGTGGAGGGTCGGTCAGAGCCGATGACAGTAAACAACAGGCTCCTCACATTTATTTTGTTGCTCTGTCTCTAGTCAAAGTGGAATAAAGGCGATGGCACGTTGGTGTCTCAGAGCAACTGCTGTCTGACGTCTGGGACAGTGGTGCGAGTCGAGCTGTCTGACTGACTGGAGGTCTGTGCTTCGGATGGTGCTGAACATGGACGGCTCTGTGTAAGAGTGACCCGACACCTGCGAGTGACTAGAGCTGTGACGGACAGGAGGAGCCCGCCCCCTTCAGACCCGCCTCCTGAGAGGACCGATCATGAGAGGCCCGCACGGAATAATGTATTGTGACTTGGCTCCAACATGCCAGAAACATACATTCAATTAAAAAAAAATGATATTAATTACATTTTGTGTCTCATCATCACGTTAATGAATTATAACTTTTTTCTAGGTTTATCTTTCGGATTCATCTTCTTCAGTTCAATTTCCTTTTTTGTAGTAGATTCTCCACATATATTAATTTATATGAAATACATTTTCATCAGAAAATAAATTCAATAAAACTTTATAAAATGTTATTTATTTTATTTTTATTTTTTATTACTTTCTTTATTTCCTCTTTTTCCCTGATTATTATTATTATTATTGTTGTTGTTGTTGTTGTTAAACAATAACTAATACAATATCATTTTATATATTTTAATTATTTTACACATTAATTTAGCTTCCTAACAGAAAAATATATTCAGAACGTATATATGTTTTCATTAAAATTTTTAATCTTGATTTCTCACATTGCCGGTGCATCTCTCCTCTGCGACGCAGGTCTGCTGCCGCGTCCCTGCTCACTCTGGTAAATGTCACTGGCCCCGCGCCTCAGACGCACCTCTTTTGTTTCTGCGTGCTCTTTCTGATCGTACATTTCTGGACGACCCGCCGTGACTCGGCGGCGGCGGCGCTGGCCGATCCTTCAAACGGCGGGTGGCATGAAGGAAGCGAAACGTGACTCGCCGTGAGAAAGAGAGAGAGAAATAATATTTGGAGGTTGAGGCAGCGCCCCTTAAACACACGGCGGGAAGACGGCTCTGATCTATTTTCAGAACTGTGGAGGAGTCTATTGGCGTGAAGTGCTGCACCTTAATTATGAAGGCACTTGTCACCTTGGCTGTTTGTCTGGTTCACAAGACAAAACGAAGCACTTATCCCGGCTGAGCTTCGCTGAGGAGCACGAGTGTCCGACTCCATCGTGCAAACACAAGTGGTTTTTAGCTGACTGACTCCACTGGAGTCACATGTCCTCCTCCACCACCGACCCAGGACCCTGGACCAGATCCCTGGGCCCCAGAGTGGGCCCTGAGGCCCACTACCCAGGAAGCATCAAACTCAGGACCTCAGGACATGAACATCCAAGAAACCCACGACCCTGGACCTGGATATCCTGGAACCAGGTCACAGATAACAAAGATGTTGGCGTCTAGAACCCAGGACACAGACACCAAGACATCCTTATATCAGGACCAGGAAACCAGGAGCTACACACATAGGTCCCAGGAGCTTGATGGTGTGGAGATAGACACACTGGAACTGTAAATGGGGATCCAAAACCAAAGCAAACCAAAGTACTTCATGCCCAATACCCAGGAACTAGCTGGGTAGGAACCAGGTCACAGACAGCCAGAAACTCAGGTGCGGACACAGACACACAAGACAGAACCAAGGACCAGGCACCAAGACATCCATAAACTAGGATCAAGAAAAACCCACGATCCCTCACAATTAGGACCCAGGAACTTGATATCTTACCACCAGGACCCTGACACCCAGGAACACAACTGTGGACCCAGAAACAAGAAACCCTGGACTCAACACCCGTCTGCTAGATATCCAGCAACCAGGACCCAGACATCCAGGACCTCGGACAAACTGGACCCATGAATATCTAGAACCTCAACCAGTTTTCCCTCTGGAGACTCTAATCACTGCCATCTAGAGGCAGGAGGTCATCACTTTGTTGGTCATTTTGGGTCCTCCTCTTGTGAACCCCCAGGCCTCGGCTTTATTGTTTAGCAGCCACAGCTCAAGGCAGGTCCTGTCCACGAGCCCGGATTGCCTCAGCCAGTCAGCCACCTCACGCACTGACTGTACCACCGGCAAACAGAACTGGGACGCTGCACCAGTAGCTTCAGCCAGACCAGCATTCCAAAACACAGCCCGGCTTCTGGCACGGGAAAGAGACCAGCAGAGGTCTTCCACGACGCTCCCTCTCCAGGAGACAGACCAGAAGTGAGGACTCAGCAGAAGCCACCTCTTCATCAAACACCAACATGTGATCAAACACCAGCTGCGGACCAAAGACTTTTTAAAGTGAGGCAAAATAAGCTCAACTGCCAGCACTTTGATCTGAGACACGATTATAAAATTAACATCTGACACCTCTTCAAAGAGAATGCACAGATGAACGCTATCTCACAGCCTTAAAAAGCCCCATCCCTCCTTCATGCTGCGAGAGCCATTATCAAGGCTAATGTCAGGGCGTGAGTGCAGATGGTACGCTCGCGTCCTGTGGCGCTCGGCTCGGGAGCACGGTGGAGCTCTGCAGCGTCGCTGTCTCTCTTCGAAATATGGATTACTGATAGCCAAAAGGAAGAAAACTGGATGATGTGTAAACACCCTCCAGTCAAGAAGCAGCAAATCCACTGGTCAAATAACAGCTGAAACACCTTTTTAAAATCGATGCTAGTTCTTGGTAACACTTAAGTTCTCAGAGGAGTCCAAGGGATTCAGCGCATGAGGTTGTTACAGGGGTGATGGCCTCATTCATACTCCAATTCCCTATGATGCACTGCGATAGTTGAAGCTTCGTATAGTCTTCTGGATTAAACACGGGTACAACTACACATTGAGAAAGCTCTTGTTGTTCCACAACTTAGCAATAAAGACAGCAGGGACAACATCTGGCCCCGGGGCCATTTGTGACCTCACGCTTCATGGGGACCAAAGACTGTGTCATGAAGTCTATTCTTTGTTGCAATGTCAAGGGAAAATGCCACAAAGTTGAGCTATCCAGTGGAAACCTCTTCCCTGGCTGAACCCCTGGCTGGATCAGTGTTGGGCTGAAACCTGTCGAACAAAGCGTGTCACTGCAGAGACAAGTCCTACTGAAGAAAGCCATTCACTTCTGGAATCAACAGAGCACTCGACACGTTTATTCACCTGTCTGAAGACGATCAGTTTCCAAGGTCCATGCTGACTCACGAAACATATGTGTGAATACGAGCCTCTCAAAACTGTCGCCTCTTTGAATGAAAATGGATCTGAATCTGAAAATCTATTTCACAGATTTTTTTGTTTTTGCTTATGAGAGCAAATGATTGCAACTGACTTTCTTCCGTTTTGGAGAGCAATGGTTTGACTCTGAGTCTCTCCCAGATGACAACGGTTCCACAGTAGCAGCCATCTTCCTTCCATCACTAATGAAACCCAGAATAAGTCCAAGTGTTGGAACATCTTCCGAACTTACTAGCATGTTGTGATAGCCTTCTTCTCTTCACGACTTTCATCTGTCGGCCATGCTCCTCGAGTCTGAAGTTTCTGCTTGGTGGTGAACTGAGCAGGTGACAAGGAAGCCCAGGCACAGTCCAACCTTCAAACATAAACCTCAAATACACACCTGACACTGGCCTCTAAGAAACCAGGGTTCAGTGCCCCCACACTCTTGGACCACCCTCCACTGAGTAGATCGAATCACTAAAGCACTTTCCCAACATTCCTCACTGACTCAGCTCAAAGGATCCTGTCTGGTTTTCCATTAGTAGTTTCACCAACAAAACCCTCTCCTGTGGTTGAAAACATCTCCAACCCCTTTTGGAACTCAAAGGCGGTTTGTACATCTCTGAGCTCAGTGCAGGCACGGGGCCCCCTACTGGAAAAGACAAGTAGAACCAAGAAGGGAAGCGCTAGTTTTTGTGTCCACTGCTGAGCCCTTCCCATGGAATTTGTTTCTGTTCTAAAGAAATGTGGACAGTTGGTGTTTCTTCTTATACATCGTGCCTCATGTGACCATGAGCTTGAGCCCATGTGTAGCGAAAGGTAGCACAGTGAGTCAAGTGTGTGTCCCCTGAACAGAAGGGCAACCTGAGCGCTCCACTTGAGTCCGGGCTGTGGTGGGTCACATCCTCCTCAGCGCCACCCTTGAACAGACCTCACAGACGGAGAGGCGGAGGACCATTAGGAGCACATCCCGAGGCAGGTGAATCACTCCACATGTCACTTTGCAGAGTGTCTTTTTTTAGTCAGTCAGGTCACTAGACTCAAGTCCTCCATTGTTTCTCAGAGCGCTCCATCTTCGCAGGTCTGAATATGTCCAGCCAAAAGTGGCCTGAAGCGGCAGCAGCTCTCATGGAACCAGCAGCTGGTGAGCGTGCGCTTCTCATGAAGCAAGTGGCAGCTGAAGAAGCGTCTCGTGGAGCACTTTAAGCCGCTTTCAGTGCACTACTAAACCAGCAAATCTCAACTGACTTGCTGGCCATGAAAGACTTGAACCTTCAGCCTCCAGTTAAGCTGCCGTGCTCCCTGAGAAACGACGTCAAACGTGCAGCTTTGTTTGGCTCTGTATGGCTTCCACCATTCATTATGAAGCACATCCCTCTCAAAGCTAAATAATGCAGCCGTCTAATGATTTGAACACTGTTGTAGCCCCTCCCCTGCGGTGACTTCCACACCAAGTTGTGACGCTGGGAAGGGTAAAAATAGGACTCATCCCGAGTCAACCCACTTTCCACAATCCCTACTCCAGGTTTTGTGGGGAGCCACCTCTCTCTCCCTCTCGGATGAATGAGGCAGCGCTCACTAGCACTGGTTTTTCCAAGAGCAGGATGAATTTCACGTAAGCCGTGAGATTGGTTCCAGTGTTTCCTCTGCCTCTGGTGCTGGTGATGAATGCGTCCTGTGTGGGAATACAGTGTGATTAACGGACACGGCCCCCAGCCTGATCCCTCCCTTCCCTCCTCTCCTCACCTGAATCAATCATCTGCATTGAAAGGCCAGCGTCTCGCGCCGGAACAGCTGCTCACAGCTCTCCCTTCTCACTGGAGCTTGAACCACTTGCTTTGTGAGGCGCTAAATATTAATGACTGGAACAAACACGAGTGTTCAGTGGAGCCACGGCCTCAACTGCATAAGGAGTCGTGTTGTGCGGAGATTTTAGACATCAGTTGCTCCTCCAAAGATGTTTTCTGCTTGGGATCACACAGAGAGAGAACTTGAAGGAAGGTCGAGGGGGCAGCAGCCACGTGCGAGACATCATCTGCTCCTCCTCCCAGCTGACCACCTCACCTGGGAACTGAACTGCCTTAAATAACAATAGCAATAATTCCGACTTCATTCATGAATTCAGAATTGTTTTGGCCACTTGTGTCGGCCATCCTCTTCTTTCAGTCACCACCTTCATCACCAGTGGTGAGGAACGTAGATCATGTTGAGACCAAGACCAAGGCTGTGTCCCATGTCTCCCCCTAACACCGGTACTGATCACTAGCTCTTGGATCTGAGCGCCCTTCACTATAAAGTGCCCTCCGACGACCAAGTGAAGTGACTGACGTCCCTCCGAATTTGGACAACACTCCATGATGTCACTCGTAAAGACAGCGTGTCATTGGCTGCCGTGCTGTGTTTTGTTTCCTGCATGTCCAGTGTCGGAGACAACGTTTTGGAAATGACAGCTCCTACATTTCTGCAATCTCTTGCATCGGTGCTGCAGAAGTCAATGCAGAAGAACTGTGTGCTGTGTTGCGGTGATAGATGTGTCAGAGGTGTGAGGATGCTAACGCTAGCCTGGATGCTAGCCCACTGTTGTTTGTTCAGAAGAAATCAAAACGTACTTATGCTTCTGTACTCAGGTTGGCCTCAGTCTCTGTATGATCTGGACTGCACATGGTCCTGACCACAATCTTAGACTGTTGGCTCAGCTTTTTCTTCACCACACCACCGTCACGGACCTTTCAGTCGGTCTCCAAGAAGCATCTCACCTCCAACCAGGACGGAACTGAGAACCGTGGAGCTGATCCTCATGACAGCCTCTGAAAAGCATCTCATCTCATTATCAGAACCAACACCCAACCTCTAGACCCTCTCCACCCAGGGGGTGAGAAGAAACTGCTGAAAAATGATGCACATCTTTCCTGTTAAGCAGGATGTTCAGTCAGGCTTCAGATACAGCTTTCCTTCATAGATATACAACTGTCTTTCACATGATGAAGGCATTTTATAATCCAGTCAATATGAACTCGGGAGCAGTCATAGCTGTTCTGAGTGATGTCTCATAGTGAGTCTTCATGTTCCAGGAAAGATGGAGAAGCACTTTAATCCTGGGCTCCAAGTGTCTGATAATATCAGCTATAATAATCATCATTGAGAAGAGAATGGAGAAGTTCTTGAAACAAAACAATGATAAAGAAAGTGACAGTAACTTCCTTGGAGGTTAAATAAAATATATTGTTTTTATTTTATGATTTAGATATGGTTTTATTATATTTATTTTATTCAGAATTTTATTCAGTTTTTCAGTTTGCATCATTCAGTTTGCATCATTTTTTTTCTTTTTTTCTTTAGTAAATGTGATGAACATGACTTGCAGCTGCTTCTGCTGCTGGTTGGACTTTTCCGTGACAAATATCTTTGCAATGATCACATGGTTTCATGTAATTTTTTTCATTTTTTTCATGTCAAGGTTTTGGCCTGTGTATTTTTCGTTTGTTTGTTTTTTGTCACAAACGAAATCAAGAGTAATGAATCAGTTCTATTACTTGAATGGGCCCCGGGTCCATTTGTTCTGGGAAAGGTGGGCCCCGAGATCAGACCGGTTCAGAAGCCCTGCTTTATTGTTTCCTTTTGCTGAAGCTTTGGATCACAAGCCGGCCGATAACGGAACTGTCATTACGGTCAGCATGGTAGCCCCTAGTGCTTCTGCAGTAGAACCACCCGAACGCAGGCATAACCCCTCAAGGATCCGTGTTGAGTTAGAAAGTGAGTCCGAAAGTGACTTTGCTTTAGGTATTTCACACGTCTGAGTCTCCTTAAGAACCTCGTAGCACCAGGGTCCCAAACCTCAGGATGCAGCTTTGTGCCCCACCATTTGGTGGCCAGTTTTAGCCGGGGAGTGGCCCCTGCAGGGCACCTCATCTTTGTCCATGAGGAGATGTGGCTGATGACATTCAGGCTTCACCTTGGAAGCCTCTCTATTACAGAGCAAAACCACCCATCACTGCTATTAATATCATGAAAACGCTGCCACACATCTGATTTTGACAACGGTACAGAAGGATCATCAAAATCTAGTCAGACTTTCACTCCTGCAATGCATGATGGGACGCCTCAAGACCGCACCAGACGTTTGTTGGAGGGCTCACATGCGCATCATGTGGAATGAACAACAATTCTTTTAATGTAAATAAATAAGACCACATCAAACAAAATGACCAATGGCAAGCAGCAAAACCACCAGACCTTGACAGGCACTGAACAATAGAAGCCCAGGAGTCATTTTAGAGTCTCTAGCATTAGAGTTCATTCAAACACCGACACAGCCGTGCACTCAGAGTCATTCCATCAAAGCTGAACCAGCTTGGAGCTGTTGTCCACCTCTGACCCATCCGCCAGCATTGATCCTCTTGTGGGAAACACAGTTGTCGCGGAGCCTCACACAGCACAACCACGACTATACGAGAGACAAGCAACGCTGCGCAACATCAAACGCCTCTCTGACACCTTAATATAGTCTCAAGTAGAAACGCGTGAAGAGATTGTCAGGGAAAGCACTTTCTTAAGGGAAATAACGGCGCTCATTCCCTATCGGAGCTAACTGTCAGCCAAGAATATTAGCTCCACGATGGCACCTGACAAACTCATGGAGCCAATCTGTTCAGAGAATATATGATCACGCTGCCTCTACAACTGCATTAATATGAGCAGCAGAACACCACACTCCTTCATCACATCTTCATGTCCTCCTTCGTCCTCTTCTTCATGCCCAACATTCTTGGTCCAGCTCTTCTCTCCACATGTCCAGACCACCTGGCCTCCTTCTGGCTCCAACAGGACCGAGCCAAACATATGTAACAACATCATGAACTGTCCTCGGCACGAAACACTTCGACACATCCGCTCCTGAGGACACACAAGGACAATGGGCTTTTAAATGCCGTCTGCCGTCACAAACACGACTCCTCACTTTAGCGTGTCTTCTCTGACACGATGTTGTGGATATGGAAAGGTGACTTTGAGCTCAAGTGCACTCGGTCGTGGCTCTCTCGACCGGACTCAAAAGTGGGGTCCCTTCGCCTGCTGCAGCGGGGCACGCGCCACATGACCGGCTTGTTGGAGCACAGCGCAACACAGGAAGGTTTATTCTTTCACCTGACACTCTGGAGTGAAAACCACACTTCTAAATTAGGCTTTGAAATTGTCACGATTCAGTCTATTTATGGATCAAAGGACCACATCGAGTCACAACAGTTACTTCGGCATCAGGCGAGGGCAGCTTAATAGAGGCTTGCCATGGCAGTGCCTGATTATATTGAGGGGAAACAAGAAGATAAATGGAAAATAGATTCAGTCAGAGACTGAAAAATACTACAAAAAAGGAGAAATGTAAATATATATGCATACAAGTATTAATAGAACAGAATAAAAATGTAATCAATCCAGCTTTAATTGAAATACAAATAATAAAAACGAATATTCTACAAGCAATAACTGCATCATTTTGATGTCAGTTACCTGTTTGGTTTTTTTTACACAAAATATTGTCATTCTTTTTGCTATCCTTAAATGTTCTTAATTGTCACAAATCTTGATTTCACATCTGCCTTTTCCTCCTTTCTGTCTTTGTCTCTTTCTTTTTTTATCAAATGTTTCCTTTCATTTGAATGTTTCTGTACGCAGTAACTTATTAAATTCTTTCATCATTTTAAGTGCCATTCAATAATTTTCCTGCTTTTTAAGGTTATCTTTAAATAATGATCATATTTTCAACGTTTTGATCTTGTTTTCCTGATTTTCTGATAAAATCATTTCCATTTAGATGTATGTTTTAGTTGTATATCATTGTCTTGTTTATTTACATCATTTGATGATTTACTGAAGCTGTTCATAGCTACAACATGTGCAGAATGAGTCTGCTTGAGAAGGGTCACATGATCCTCCTGTTGCTGAGCTACTAACTTGCTGGGGAAAATATTGTGATACTTGATCTTTTATTGACATGTTAGGTGGGCTATATGCATATTCAATACACAGATACTCGGATACGCTGTGGCATTTGAGTTTAATACAACTAACTCTTTCTTTACACTGCAGTTATTTTGTGGATTCAGGAAGCTGTTCATCTCACAGTTGAATTAAAGTCTATGCATTATCTGATTCCACCCATGTTAACAAATAATACAGCTGCTTGCAGAACTTCAAGCATCACAATATATTGCAATGCATCGTATCCCCACTCCTGTATCGTGATACGTATCGTACCGCGAGATACTTGCCGAAACACAGCCGCACTCACCGGCTGTTCATCTTGCATGTTCCCACTCAGCTCTGTGCACTGTAGGACAAGCATGAGCTCAGCACGTCTCACATGCTTGTTACACATTTCTTCTGTCTAAAATGTGTAAAGACATTTGGGGATTCATCTTGAATGCTTCAACATGTGTCAACAAATGGAGAGCAGAGTGCCGAATCAGCACATTTTCAGAGGGACTACCCACAGCAGACTCTCAATCAAAGGTTTTCTAATTAAATTTGTGCATTCCAACGATGAAAACGTTCCTCTCTCAATTAGAGAGCGAGCGGCGGCGGCCGAGTTAATAGCCCGTCTGATCACGGCGGCGTGGGTGCGGCGGGGCAGGAAGCCCACCTCTCAGGGCCATGAAACAGCTGATTCCCTCTCCACTGCGTGATGACGGCGGCTGACCGCATCCGCTCATTGTAGCGTCGTCGCCACGGCGAAACCATCTGACCAGGCTGCTTTCCATCTGGAGCCCAACCATTACACTGCCATTTCTGCCCCTTCAACACTTGAACGTCGCGCACCTTCGGAGAGTGACACCCGAGCGCGACACTCCCGCGCGTGGCGCTTTTTAATCCCACGATAAGAGCTGAATCAGACCACCGGATTTGCCTGAGCAGCAAAATATCTGACAGCAGCACGAGAGGGGCCTGATCTGGCAAACGGCTCCACTTTCATTACCGAGAGTGGCTCTTAGAGGAAGGCAGCCAAACGCCACCTTCGTGTCAGCCAAATGGGCTCAGACGAATCCCATCCGCCACACACCTGCGCGGCTCTCCCGCTCCCCTGAAAGCTGAGACCGTAATTGGCAGGGGAACGATCCAAGACCTGATCTATGAAAACACACAACGGGCCGTCTGAAGCATTGCTGAGTCCAGAGAGCAGCCAGCACCGGGGTGGAAGCAGAAATGAATCGTCTTCACTTGGAGGGCGGTGGGTTTGTTTTCCTCTAGAGTTTCAGGTATTTCGTTCTTAACCTTTTTGATTTTGGGACCCATTCTTCTCAGATTTCAGAATGACTGATTTCATTTGTGTTCAACAGCCAAACCCTTTGAAATGACGTGAAACCATGTGGCCAGCGCAGAGATATTTGTCATGGAAAAGTCCGACCAGCAGCAGAAGCAGGTGCAAGTCACGTTCTGTTGAGAAAATTGGAAAAACTGTATGTCATGAATAAAATTCTGAGCAAAATAAATATAATAAAACAATGTCTAACTATCCCCAAATATTTTCTCCTTCATAAATAAACTTTAAAGAAGATAAGTAAAGTGTTCATGAAAGTATCGCCATAAAATGTTCTACTTAATTTTAAAAGATGCTCCAACAGGTGAACAGGTTTTAGTGTTGGGGTGCCATCATTTTCAAGAACTTCTCCATAGTTGGTAACTATCACATATTAAAGTCAAGCCACTGACACGCGACTGCCACCATATGTGGCTCATGCATTAAAACTGAGCGTCTCGCGGCCCAGCGGTGTAAAACCAAAAAACGGCCCTATGGTTAAGAATGATTGAGTTAGTGTACTGGGGTGGAAATAAGCCGTTCTTCTTACAAGTCTTGGGCTACAGAGGGGTATGTTTTTCAGGACGCGGAAACGATTTCTGAGAATGCAGGTGGTTCATTTTAGCTTACAACTCTGGAAGACTGAGGGGAGAGCGTTGGCTCTGTCTTGTTCTGTGTAGTCAGGGAAGAAGCATCAACATGAAAATCTAGAGTGGTTCTCCTCAGGATTTTCCCAGCGTAGCGGTGTGTCCCCGAGGGTGATTATGGTGGAGGTGTGTTGGCATTTTAGGGACAGTGTGTTCTCTCAATGCTGAGTCAGCAATTGGGAGAATCCTGCCTTGTGTACATTGTAATGTCTGGAGTGACCGATAGTCGCAACACAACACTTACACTGGCGTAAACATGCCGTCCGGATTCCCTGGTCCATGTGAGTACAAACAAGCAAGCTGTTTTTACGGGAGAATCCTGATAGAGAAATCAGAGCTAAAGGGGGTGAGATTCACTCCTGAGGATTTGACATTTTTATAGTCATCAAATCGATGAAGCTCAAACCTTGTTCTGGTCCACGTTACAGTTTGGGCTGGAGTGAAGGATTTTGATCGTAAATGTTGAATGTTCATGATAACAAATCCACACACCTCAGACCACAGGATTCTTATATTGAATAATCCATAACATTATTCTTTGACAAAGTCCTAACCATGATTGGAACAAACACCAACCCATCCTCACTCCCATGGTGTAATATACTGACGTTGGGAAAGTGGACTTTTGCGTCCTATTCTGACGACAGTGTGCATGTCCACAACACCAAACTTTTTCCTCCCTGTGTAGCGGTCTATGTGTGGGGTGTGGATTGCACACTGTGCATGCTGGGAGATGTTCAGAAGCCCTCTTTATTGGATGTCAGTGGCTGCATAGAGGAGGTCACCGTGACTGAAACGCAAGTCTGTTTAATGGGCTTTAAACAGCAATTGACGCAGTGTTGCGTGTCAAATGAATGGAGCGCCACCCCATGGCCAACCTAACTTTCTTTCACGTGACGTCAGGAGATGCTGTGGAAGGCGGAGCATGTGCTTCAATTGAAAACCTAATGCAACAAGCAACGCTGAAGGCTGCCTTCGGCGTCAGTATAGGACGCAAAAGTCCAGTCAATACATGACGCTGTGGGAGTGCAAACGAAGTAAGGTCCTCAGAGGAAAAAGACATTATCAGTTGAGTTCACACCACATCAAGGTGGAGAGACGCTCGCTCTACAGTCTGCACGGGGAGGAAAGTCGAGCGCAGAACTCTTCATTTGGAGGGAACAGAAATGATCGGTTTAACTGTCGTCCTTCTCTGGTGACAACAGAACCCAAGGAGCTTTTATTTGGACTTAAAAGAAACCTCTTAGCTCAGCAACCCTCTGCACCCCTGTTTCCCTCCCACTACAAATCTCCTAAAACTTTTTCTGCGGCCTCCTTCTTCTCTTGGTCGAGAGAGAAATCATTCAGTGAGCGTAATTCCTCCTCCTCAGATTTAATCAGCTGTATTAAGACCAATCCGCCATTAAGAATTCATGTCCACGCTGTAATAAATTACGGCTCACCTCTTTGTCAAACTCTCTGCAAAGCAACGGAAGAGGAAATAAATATTAAGCGGTTTTTATAGCAGAAAAAGGGGCTTCAAATGAATGTCCTATGCAAATTTAAATAGTTGGGAAACTTCAACTTTGAAGTGAGAACTGGGCTTGGGTTCTGCGCTGACTCTGACGTCTGCTGCTCAGGAGGCTTCACAAGCGCGGGACATATGCTGCTGCCCTCCCTGCAGACGTAACACCATCACACATCAGAGCGGCCGGATTACTGCTCGGGCTTGTCAGCGATGAAGACTTGAATTAATGACACATGAAAGCAATCTCCGCTCCCTGGAAGTCCACAGCCTGCAAGGACAATCGGAGCGGAATAAACACCCCGCGATCGCGAGCAGCTCTTCCGCCGACAACTAAAGACGGCAGAATAATCTGTAAATCTGCCTGCTCATCGTCGGGTCGGCTTTGTGCGCGTGGCGCGGGAATTCATTAGGCTGCTTCTGCACGGCACATAGACAATAAACAGAGAAATGAATGTAGATGCTGACCATCACTGAGGCCTTTTGTTGGAATTAAAACAGTGATGAAGATGATGATGAGGAGCATGGTGCTCTCCATGCACGGTGGGGCCTCACTCAACTCGGCTCATCTTTTACCTTAATCCAGATGACCTCGGCAGAGACATGTATGGCTGAGTGTGTTCACTCGCTACTGCATTTTGTCTTGGAATCACTTCAAGCACTGATGCTGTTATTTTAGCTAAATCTGAAGAAAGTTTGCCTCCATGATGAAGTGATGGGGCGGATAAAAAAAGAACAAAAGTCGGCAACACAGTCCACTTGCTACTTGGAATGAAAAGGACGTACAATAACTAAAGTTTTTCTGGGTTTTTCAGACAAGTTTTTCCATCATATTATTATAACGACAACTGTCATAATTGGTTGTGTTGCCGATTTGTAGTGAGCTATTGGTGATTCAATATTCACCGAAAACCAATTGTATTGCGACTGTACACGGAAGGTATGTTAGGTGAAACACTTGCAGTGGCGGATAATACAAGCGGCAGTCAAGACCCTAGCTCTGTCTTCCAGAGGAGCTTCCCTAAACACACCTCCCTCTTCCACACTACAACAGTAAAACAGCTACAGTACGTCATGTTCTGCCATATTCTGTACCCCGATTTCCTGATTGCGGAAATCATCGGGCCAATCAGAAGACACAGCAAAGTCATCATCAAAGGACAAAACAGTTTCAGAGATGGTAAAAGTAGAGGGGGCCCACTGTATTTTGTCACTTCTTCACATGTTCACTTCTAACCTGTTCAGAATATTTTCAAAATTTAGAACGAATTTTTGCATATTTTCTGTCAGCTGCCGCCATCTTGTTTTCATTGACACAGGCATCGTGCTGTGATTGCGCAACAATATGAATCAGGCTCCGTCCAGAAATATGGCTAGCATCAGGCCCAAACTGAAAAAAAAGTACCATGACGGTATGTTCGTAGCAAACACGCTTTAAGCGACAAGAGTGTTTACAAGTCAATGTCGCACTTGAATCGCATGTGATGAACTGTTGCAGTACATTATGGGAGCGAGGATAACCAATCAGAGCCCAGGCTTTTCAGCGGCATACAGTGCGTAGAGCGTGGGAAAATTCATCAGTAAGAAGCAAGGGACCAAGCCAGGAGCAGCTCTGTAGGTTCTGATGGACCCAGACATGGTGGGTCCAAATCTTGACTTCCAGTGAAGCTAAGGAGCTGCACTTCTGCCACTCAGATCCGCCATGATGACCGCCCACTCACTTAAGTCCCGCCCCCCCAGGAGACTTGAGAGGCCGGGGATGTCGACATGTTTATTTTATATTCTCCACTTGGCGACACTCAACGCACAAATACGACACTTCATGACTGAGACTGTGGGCCCCAACTGGCCCCGGGCCAGACCTTGGACTCGCCTGCTGAATATATGGGAACCACTCGCCTCATATATAAAGACGTGTGAAAGGGACGCGTCAGATGCACAGCGTGTTCAAGCTAGCGTTAGCAAGTCGGGTCCTTTCAAGCTTCAACAAAGGTGGTTTTGAACCAACCCATCGCCTCAAAACACAAAGAGGATTTCTCAGGTAGGAAGAGACATTCACGGTTCACGGGTTATAGCAGCAAGTGGAAACGCCGGCGCGGTAATTGCAGCTCTCTCCTCCATCAATTATGATGAATAAAATATGATGTGGGATGTTATTTAGACAAAGATCAGGACATGACATTGCCACACTGTGTAAGTAAAACGAGTCTATCAGGCCGGGTGCGGCACAAACATGACAGAAGAAGGTCACTCGGAAATGATTCCAAACATGACCATTTTTTTAAAAGATTTCACATCGCACCAAAGTCATTTATATGTTAATTTGGAAAACACAAACAGCGATGGCCTGAAAGAGGAAGCAGGTTCTTTAAACAGAGCCGGCTCAGAGCTGCTTCTGGCCTCTCGCTCTTTGTTCCCACGAAAAAGGCATCCATTATGCATAAGCAACAAGAAAATGGCTAATGAAGATTTTATAATTGATAAAATTTGCAGCATCAGCACGTGCCTGAATTATCCAGAGGCCGCGCTGGGAGAGGGGGTGAAGTCATACTCAGCTGAGGAAAACATCACTTAAGAAAACTGAATTTATGAGTTTAATCAAATCATTCAGAAATGTGCATGACAAAATATTGCTTCAATATTTCATCGCTTTGATCCACAGTTGTCCAGATGAGAGTTAATAATTAATAACGGCTGTATCAAGAATAGAGCGAGAACAACTTGGGGTGTTTTATTAGTGACAAATGAATGGGAATAAAAGGAGAATAATTTATGAAACAGAAGCGATAAGTTGTTCTTAAACTCTATTCAACAACGGCCCTTTTGACGCCCATGGTGTTCTCTAAACCGCCGTGCACGACATTGTTCTTTTCAGGGGGTCTGTATAAGTGTTACAAGCAATTGCCACAGCTGATACGATCTCAGCGCACAAAAATATCTACGCTGCGCAACAAAAATTCATCCTGAATTCAATATAAATGACTGCAAAGCCTGGTGGCATTACGGTCGAACGGCAGTTATATTTACAGATCAAAGAACCAAGTAATCCTCCATCATCTCAGAAGTGAAACTTAATTCATCATCATAAAGTAAATGTTTGAATCAGACTAAATCCCAAAATTCTGTTTCAGACCTTTAGTGAGTTTGTGAGGCTGTGACGCCTCAAACCTCACCTTATCTCCTCAGGCATGGATCAGTTATTTAGGCCAAGATATAAATTCAGAGATATGAAATCAATCTACGAGCTGCCACACACAAATTCACAGCCTCACTTCCAGACACGCTGGATTCCGCTGTCGACAGCTGGGGATCACAGCCACCCGATGGACTCGATGGATTCTTCCTGGGATCAAATGTGACTTGGAGAAAGCAAAGACCTCCAACAGCATGGTTATCTGCGGTAGTTAAAAAGACTGTGTCTCGGAAAATAATGCATTGGGTGCGGTCAGTGGTGAAGGACTTCACGTCCTGTAGAGACATTAGAGCTCAGTCATCCAGAAGAGGCTCAGAGTAGAACTGCTCAGAATAATAATAAGATGTTATGTAACCACAAGCCGGTTTCTAAAGGGTTTTAAAGAGAGTTTAAAGAGCGTTTTAGAGGCGGACGCCCCTTTGCTGCGTGCTGGTCAGCGGGGGGGTCAACTGGGAGGATGCCCCAGGGCAGACCCAGGACATTATTGAGATTGTTTTGACTATTGTGGTACATTATGGGATTTGCAGTGTATATGTGAAGAGAGTGCCCTCTTATGTACCTATTGATGTCTTTAACAATTTCCTTTTTTATCCTGCACGACTGAAATCTTCTGTCTGCGTTGTGTCCATATTTGATCCGTTTCAGATGCCTCTGTTCTTTCTCTTGTCTGTGCTATAATACATGACATTCACAGGGCGATTCATGGAGAGCCTGCTCTCTTTCTGAGGAGAGCTCCGAGTGCTATATTTGATATTATTCCCTCGCCAACAGAAAAACAAAGCAGTTGTTTTATCTCAGTGACAGATGTCCTGACTGGATTGAAATTGATGGCAGCGTGTTTGAGCGGCGAGCAGATGAGCTTAGTTGGACAGCTGCAGGAGCTCATGTCAGCGGCGCGCTGCCCTGCGCCTGACGTTAATTGCAACACAAACATGGGGAAAGGGGCGAGACTCCTGCAGCACCTGAAGCCTGGTAGACACCTGCTGTTTTCTGGCCTGTTCCCTGATGGACACTGACTCCAGAGGTCCTCGCTGCAGGACAGGAGCTGCTCTGACTGGCCTGACCTTTCCGGGGCTGGATGATCATGCTGTCATGTGGTGTGAAGCAGGTCCAGCCTCTGCCACCTATTTTCCGACCTCAGGTAAACTTCAATGCAGACTCTCCACCTGACAGGCACTTAAGCCCAAAACATCAAGCACTGATGTACGACTTGGACTCCTGCGGGGGGAATATAAACGCCGGTCGCACAAGGTTGTTTCTTTCCTTTTTTTTTTTTAAGCTTAACATTATATGACTGAAGATATTATAATTAAGACTCCTGCTCAGAACGATTAGGCTCATCTGCATAACGCCATTAGTCATTTCAGGCTGTGCCGTCTGGAGGTCTAACCCGGCGTCTTCGGTGGAGGCAGAACAATCTCAGAATAGATGCTGCAGGAGCCCATTAAAAAACAAGAGCTGCTAGGACTGTAAGTGCAGAATAGATGCTGCAACTGTGAAATGAAGAGCTGTCGCATCCAGCGAGCACTTTTCTGAGGAAAGGAAACACTTGGCACAGCAGAAATAAATCATGTGCTCATGTTCTTGGACTTCAGAGGGCGACTGCGCCTTTCAAAACAGTAAAGGGAATTCTCCGTCTGAATATTCATCACTTACAGACGCCACTGGTCAGTGTTAGTATGATCTACTCAAGTCACATGAATTACACAAGCGCTTCTTAAAAGGGGTCTTTTTGTTCCAATTTGAGTTTCGTTCGATGGAAGATTGGGCCGACGGAAGTGTGTCGCCGCAGTGAGACTCTTTGACAACCAGTTTGGATGTGTCAAACCCAAGCCACGGGGGCCGACTCCGGTCATTAGACACGACCTGCAGTCCATAAACCAAAGTGCAGGGGAAAAGTCAGAATGTTGTTTCCATCGCACATATCTCCCATTCAAATAGGCTGGGAGGCTCCTCCCGTCTGTTTTCTTCTCCTTGTCCAAAACTTTGTTTCAATGGAGGAAAACGTTTCCTTCCTTGGAACTCCTGTCAGAGTCATGTAAGCAAGCAGAAAGGGTCCCCACGGTCACATGACTTAACGGCACAGTAGAAATCAGGTGACTAAAAAGGCTTCACACTTCGACAGGCTGGCAAGTGCAGATTAAATGTCAATAATCAGTCTGGAAAATTCTTACAGTTGATGCAGGTGAAAGGGAAACTGGTGGAAGATGGGAAATCTGATGAAGGTGTCTGCTTCACGGTGAAAACCAGGTGGTCCACTGTGACTCTGTGGTAAACTAGGACTGTGTGTGTGGGTTTAGAAGCTACCTGCAGAGCAGTTAATCTGAACGCTAGCCTTCTGAAGTCGTGACTTTTTCCAGTCAAAGAATGTTGTTGACAGATGGTTTGCTAAATGAATTTTCTGCTTCAAGTAATGTCTCAAGGTCACAAGTGCGGTGGAGTGAAGAAACAGCTGAGCCAAAAGCTCTCGATTTACCAGTCAGTTTGACTCGGGTTGTGGCCATTGGAAACAGATCACAGTCAGGATTCTCTCACAGAGAGAGGTGGAAGCAAGAGAGACTCGGAGTAGAGCAGCTGATCCACAAAGAGAAGATATGTGAGATGGCTCATGCATCATGTGTGAAAGTCTCCTGCCTCGGGAGTGAGCTATCAGACTGGGAGAAGGTCCAGGAGAGTACGTCTCTCTGGGCCTCTCTGATTCATCTGCTGCACCTGCGACCTGAATTTTTTTTAATCTACGGAGACTCAAAACAAGCCATAGCTAAGAGAACACAGCAGTGAGACCCCACGAACCACTCGCCCCCTACAGTCACATGATGGACAAAGCAGGTACAGCAGCATGCTGTGGTGTGAATGTCAGGAAGATGAGAGACACTCAGCTCACATTTTACACCTGACCATCGCTCCAGATACACAATACAACCAGCAGCGGCGACGAGGAAATGTGTCAATATCCCTTCACGCCATCGACCCCGGGCTAAATTAGAACGCTACAACAAAGGGTTCATGTGGCGCTTTCATCCGCTCGCAATTCAATCTCAGCAGCGCTCGCCGGGACCGAGGGTGCGGCGCGACGGGGAGCGGGCAAGTGAAGGAGACCAGCAGGAGATATTGACAGGGGGCTAATAGTGTGGCTCCAATGAGACCTCATCAGGAGTGGTGTCAAAAAAGACCGAGAGGTTTGTCTCACTTAGCTGTCCTCTTTCAGATCTGAAAGCAGTGGAAAGTCTCAGAGCTGCAGGCTCTATCTTTCTTCCACAAATGGATGGGGGTCCGTCTCAGAAGGAGCAGCACGGTGACGTTGACAGAGTGGGACATGTTCCTTAAGATGGACCGAAGCTTCTCTGACAGACCCAGATGGAACTGGCCTTTTTGGTTATGAGTCCAAAATAGATATTGTTTTCTTGTTGTTGTTATGTCTGTCTATCTATCCATCATCATATAAAGGGAAAAGTCAAAACTCAGACTCACTGTTGGTTATCGATATTCACTTTCTTTCTGTTAAATCTCCTCAAGTCTCCTTTCGAGGACGTCCTCATTCATGAGCTTGGAACCGTTCCTGTCTTCATAATGAAGATTTGGTGAGATATAAATCCCTCCAGATGACAGACACACACATTAAGGACCAGTGCAGTTCTGTCTAAGACTGAACAGAACTGTTGTTTTTGATCAGAATTTTTGCCAAAATAAAAAGTCGGTTGTTTCAGAGAGACCGAGAGACCAGAGAGAAAGATGGACAGTTGGTTATTTAGAAGATGATTCAACCGTCAAACTGTCACTGCAAAACATGCAAGGATTTTGGAAAATTATTTTTAATGGGAAGACACCAGAAAAATATGAGCAAAAATCTATGCAGCCTCACAGTTGGTGCTGAATTGAGGGCCCTCTGCCTGGTGTGTCACCACCCTTCAGGATGAGTGACCACATCAGCAAAGAATGACTGTAAAATTGTTTATTTTCTGAGCGTGAAGTGGATTTAAATGTTTTAAATGTGATGGAAATGTACTATCTTTGGTCGGACACGTGATTTGTGGTATGAACTTCTACTTTTATTTATGTTCTGCAAACTTTTATTGGTTTATAGATAAGTTTTGTTTTTTTTTTTTTTTTTGTTTGTTTTTTTTAATTTTGAAAGGCTGAAATCCACTTCACTGATTCACTCGCGTGATTTTAAACGCGGCGCGCTTCCGTTTTACCTTTTGTTCCTCTGCGCCTCCTTCTTGCCCATGACGACCGGAACACAGTTCGTCAGCTCGGTCCAGTCCGCGTGCAGCCCGCAACTCCACCCGGTGGAGAAGCGGGAGAAGAGCCAGGACTCGTCCTTGCCCGGCCGGTGGCACGTGCACTTCTTCTGTCCCGGCTTGCAGTCGCACGGCTGCTCCAGGCGGATATTCCTCACCAGGTGCCGTCCGAACGTGGTCCCCCCGGTCTTCTGGATGTGCAGGAACACGATCACGTCGTCGCCCTTGATGTTGAACTCCACGTGCCGGTCCAGGTCTCGCGCGGTGAAGTTGAATTTGGAAGGCAGCTTGGGCGGACCGTCGTCCTCCAGGTCCTGGTCCCGGTAGTCGTCGCTGTCATCGCTGTCCGGGTCCGAGGAGGAGGAGAGCAGGCTCACACCCCGCACCGACTCCTCCGTCCTGAGATGGCACGAGTTGCCTCCTGCAGGACAGATGTACTGATAACCGATCATAACAAAGAGCACGGCCAGAATCGGAACCAAGACGAGCTTGCTGGATCTTTCATCCATTGTGGTGGCGTTCAGTCCATCACTGTCTCAGATGCCGTGACGTGGGGAGAGCCACATGTTGAGCCGCGGAGCCTCCATCTCTGCCCAAATGTCGAGCGTGGAAAGCCTCCAAGTCGAGAGTCATGCGCCCGCAACTTCTGAGGAGCCGCATCCGCGCCAAGTTAACGCGCCCTCGGCGGCACACTTCGCCCGGAGCTCTGGCCTCCGGTTGTCATTTCTGTGGTGGAGAAGCGAGGGAGGGACTGTCGCAGGGCTCCGTCTGGATCCTCCGGCAGCATCATCCAGTGGTCCAGCCGCGCGCGCCGGAGAGGAGAGAAGGTGCTGCTGCTGCATCCGCGCAGCACTGATGCTCCTGCTGTGGTTGGGCTGAGACTGAGGCAGCGTCCCGTCCCCTCATCCCATAATCATGTTCCACAAACCTTGGCCCGTGACTCACAGCCAGGCTGCAACACCACACTCTGTCGCACCTCCAGATCCCAGCGCACTTTTAAAACAATCACGGTTTCAAAACTAAGCTTAAAACGAGGGATAAACCAGGCAGAAACAAGTGGGTCTCCCCTCATTGGTCGAGAGAAATAAGCAAAATGTGAGTGTTCTGTGACATGAACACACCGTAATTCTGATAGAAAAAAATCCTAATTTCAGATACAATCCATTATTTGTAGGATTTTTAATTGCTTTCTCCCCCCACACCCCAATTTCTATAAGACGGGTGTTTGTTCCAAAAAGTATTCCAAATAAATAAATAAATAAATAAATAAATAAACTGAAGGCAGTGGAAATGAATAAATGATTTTCATGTGGGTTCAGGACCTCATTAATAAATGAAATAAAATATGATGAATACAGTCAATAAAAAAATCGAATAAAAATAATGCAAGTCCTTAATGTGTGTATTGTTAAAAATAAATAAATAAATAATAATAATTTTAATTATTTGGTACATGAAAAGACAATAACTTAAAATACACTTTATATTTCTGTGTCTGAAATTGTGGTAATAAATATTCAAGGGAGCAAAGGTTTGTGTCTTAATTTAGGAATGGATGACCTGCCCTTGAACCAGTTGGTCCAAAATCTCTGGCTGTTGTAGATTATGTGAACCAGCAAGTTACAAAAAAAATGCAAACAAAAGTGATCTAGAGCATGGTGACGTTCGTGAAACATGGATGCCAGACGATTTGCTGAGGAGAGACAGAGTTGGACCAAGAATGTTGGAGATGAAGAAGAGGTTCATGAAGAGGACAGGTGTGACTATGAGATCGGTTCAGGTTCAGGAGGACTTGTTCCGGCAACCCCTGATGGGACATGAAGACGGAAAGCTCAACAAAATCATGTCCAGCGAGGTCCTTGGACCAGAGCAGCATTAATGACACTGTATTAGAAAGGCTTCACTGCTGGTGTCCCACGATCATCTCAGCAATACACTTGGTGTCATGTGTTAGTGTGGATAGTGTCTGAGCCGGTTGCTAACAGGCCTGTAGAATGCACTCTAGGAGTTCAAATGACGCTGACCTCAGCACAGACGCTCTCAACTCACAGTGAAGGAAATGGTCCAACTGTCTCCATGAATCTGATGGGTCCTGGTTCTCCTGAATAACAGCATGTTATTGTAACGTGGAAAAAAATCACAATAATATCTTTGTTTAATTAACAAAAAATAATTATATTATATTATTTTTTTCAAATCAAGGGTATTTTTTTTCCGCATCAATTTTGAATGCATGTTTTGAATCAAGCTGTTTTTGTTCAAATGTGTAACTGCGTTGTTAAAATTGATCAGACACACATAGCTGAAGTTGGTTGATTAATCACAGGGGAAACTTTTCTAACAGATTAACAAACACAGTATGCAAAAAGAAAAAAATCACATTCTATAGTTACAATTGTTTACAATTACAAATAATAAAACGAATCATTCAGAAATCTATAAATACAGTGTAATAAATAATTCTATTATAAATTCGTAAATAAGCTAAAAAATAAAACAAAAATAAAGATAACGTGTCCTATCTTTTATGATGGTATTTAAAACGGAAGCAGGGAGTTACCGTGCATTTAGCAGAAAGACTCTGATTTAATTTTAACTACTGGTGGGAAAACAGTTATGCTGCGGCGTCATGTTTATTAGGTGACTCCGCAGATGCCTGAAGAAAATGATTCAAATATGCTTTTCTTATTCAACAATCAGCGTTTGCCGTATTCAAACCATAGCTCGTCACAATTTAAAAATGTTTTTGAGTATTGACAGCGCCCATTCTGTGACGGTATAACTGTTCGAAGGAGTGGAACCAGTAAGGCATCTCGCTAGCCACGTCTGTTGCCACTGACACGGTCGGCTGTTAGCCCCGCTGCTCTGTGTGAATGCGTCCCAAACAGGGTGAGAGGTTTATAAATGGTAACACGGACTTTATTACCCGTATTGTTTGGACGCCCTTATCAAGTCAGTTAGTATGATTAGTTGGTGCTCTCGCCATCAATATATGTTTTGTGAATCTCGTGAACGGTAAAGTTTTATATTTGTAATTGACTCGTGAGATGTGACGTCAATGATATTAAACAGTGTATAACCATATCTCACATTTCTATTGGATTCCGATTGCTTCCGACTTAATTGCTGCCGCTATTGTGGCCGACCAAGAATCTCGCCGCAACTACGTGGCACGGTCTGGCACCTCTGAGAGAGTCATTTGGGCTAAAAGTAGCGGCTGTGTCCTCGTATTGTAGGTCTTTGCTTTGAGAAACATGAGGGCTGTTTTTGTTCTGCTGCTGCTCATTGCTCCACACCTCACATCTGCATCGAAAAGTGTCACTGCCAGCCTGAAAGCCAAGTGGGACATGACCCCCTTCCTTCTGGAAACAAGGTGAGTGTTGAGATTTTTGATGACTGGTCTACATCATCTGTTTTAAGTTGTCCGTACACCCTCTGTTGGTGACTAAATTTGCAACTTAAGACCTGACCACTGTGTCCTTTGCCCCTCATGGCGGCTCCCCTGCACCCTGGAGGAGCAGGAGGAACCAAAAATATAAAAGTTGGTTCATTCAGTGAGGAGGGTTTGCGGTTTGGTGGCCTGAATATCCAGTCTCTATCCTTTGCAGATGATTTGGTTCTGATGGCTTCATCATCGCGTGACCTACAGCTCACGCTGGATCGGTTTGCGTCCGAGTGTGAAGCGGCTGGGATGAGGATCAGCTCCTCTAAATCCGAGACCATGGTTCTCAACCGGAAACAGATGGATTGCTCTCTCCAGGTTGGGACTGAGATCTTGCCTCAAGTGGAGAAGTTTAAGTATCGCGGGGTGTTGTTCTCATGTGAGGGGATTAGGGATGTGTAGATTGGTCAGCGAATTGGGGCAGCAGGGGCGGTATTGCAATCCCTTTGCCGCACTGTTGTCCATAAGAGAGAGCTGAGCCAGAAGGCAAAGCTCTCTATATACCGATCAATCTTCGTCCCGACCCTCACCTACGGTCATGAGCTTTGGGTCATGACCGAGAGATCAAGGTCCCAGGTACAAGCGGCTGATATGGGTTTTCTCCGAAGGGTGGCAGGCGTCTCCCTTGGAGATAGGGTGAGAAGTTCTGTCACTGAGGAGAGGCTCGGAGTAGAGCCGCTGCTTCTCCACATTGAGAGGAGTCAGCTGAGGTGGTTCGGGCATCTCATCGGGATGCCCTCTGGACACCTCCCTTTGGAGGTGTCTGGACACGTCCAGCTGGGAGGAGACCGCGGGATCGACCCAGAGATTATATCTCTACGCTGGCCCGGGAGCGTCTCGGGATTCCCCAGTCGGAGCTGGTGGATGTCGCTCAGGAGAAGGGCGTTAGGCGTGACCTCCTGAAGCTGCTGCCCCCGCGACCCGGCAACAGATAAGCGGGCGACGATGGATGGATGGATGGATGGATGGATGGATGGATCATTCAGTGGTTGAGATCATGCTAAGATAGATGGGGTAAAGGTGAGAGGTCACCATCATTGAGCAGTAGCATGCAGTCATGTAGGGAATAAGTCCCATAGACTCATGTGACTTTGGTGAGATGGTGGTGAGAAGGTTGGAAAACAGTCCCCATGGACCATGATGTTTGTTGATGACATAGTCCTGGAGAATGACAGCAAACTATGAGAGGAAGACAGGAAAAGAGTGGTGATATGGGGCGTAGATGAAGGGGTGTGAAGAGGGCAAGATCAGGAATGAGTTTATCAGAGGGATAAGGGGAGAAGCTTGGAGAGACAGTGTTGGAATAAGAATGTTGCAAATAAAGGAAGGAAGATGAGGTCCGTGATGGAGGAGAACATGATGGCCCAGGACTTGTGGGAGAGGAGCGAAGAAAAGAAGACAATTAATAATCATCACTGACTTGGTCTCATTGCACTCAGATTTGCTGCACTATTGTGACTCCTGTCTCTACAGTGAATTTATTGGAGAAGATGGGAATGAGAAATTCTGGCAGTTTGTTGATACAGTGAAAGAGCTCACCGTATACAAGCAAGGAGGTAAGTCATTAGACGGTTGCACACAACGTGCGCTATCTTAACGCTTTCTAATAACTTCTGCACCATGTTGCCTGCACCACACTTCTTGTTAATATTGATTTGCTTTGCTTTGCAGAGTCGGTCCGCTCGTACTACAACCTGGTCATTAAGAAGGCTGGACAGTTCCTCACGGATCTTCAAGTAAATCTGCTGAAATTTGCTCTCGGCCTGCGGTTTTATTCTCCTGCTGTCCACGCGTCCCAGCAGGTGGGTTGCAGTTGAAGATTTTATCTTGAAAGCGCACGACACAGCTACTCATTGTGTGTCTCGCCAGCCATGTGCGGCTTTAATTGGTGGCACTAATGGTCTGTAGTACGAACACGCAAACATTTCTGCTTTCACCTGAAGTAACATTTTTTCCAAGAGCAACCACTGTCAAACCTGGCGCTGCATGTTTACAGCGTTGACCGCGGCACACACTGTCAGGTCATGATAGCTCAGGCTTTTCTTCCCAGATCGCGAAAGATGAACCCCCACCCGAGGACTGCCCTGCTTTTGTCTCCATCCATGGCCAACATAGCTGCAGCACAAAAAACATGAAGAAGCTTTTGAAGGCAGCTTCAGACAGGTGAAGTCGGGACCAACAATGCTTTAGCTGCATCTTATTTTTCGATGCATACAAATATTTAAACGACGTGGTGCACCTGATCACCTCTCGTGTTAAATGGCTTACAGATCCAAACCTTATCTGTACAAGAGCGATCACATCTATCCTGGTCTCAATAAATCGGAAGTGCCAGTCGTGGTCCTGTACGCGGAGATAGGAACGAAGAAGTTCACCTCTTTCCACAAGATGCTGTCGGAGAGGGCGGCAGCCGGCTCGCTGGTTTATGTCCTCCGGCATTACGTCGCGGTGAGTGCGCTCATTTTATATTGTATTTAGCAATACTTTGTTTGGACAAATTTGCTATTTTGTAGGGGAGCACCGGTCGTCTTTTTTTTTTTTTTTTTTGGCAGATACTGTTTTTTTGCCAATTGTTTGTCACACACAAAAGTCACTGTTTTTTGTACTAATGACACAAATCTATTAAATGACAGTAATACTGAACAACACTGTATAGAAAACACTGCTACTTGTAAAGCAAAATAAATGACAAACAATATATACAAAGTGTTTAATATAATCTAAGTGCAGACCTTCAATTTACTTTGTTTTTACTTGGATGCCTGCATGGTAGACTGTGCGTCAAAGATGGGCTTTTTTTTTTAAACTCAATCGCAAGTAATGTGATCAGCTTGACTTCCTTGTTTTCGTGACGTGTTGTGATGAAAAACACGGCGAGTGAGAATCGTCTCTGACTGTACCTGTGAGAGGCTGGTGCGGAGGATTGAATATCGTGTCAGAGGTCAATACTGATAAATCTCAGTCTCCAATTGCCAAAGCAAGTGAGATTTGGAACTACTTCATATTTACTAAAACCACCATTAGTAGCTCTTAAAGATGCGTCAGACATCTGGGCAGAAATGGTCTGTTAGGAAGAATCAAGGTTGTCTGCGAGAATGAATGAGGAAGCATGTGTTTCAGTTATCTGACTGGATTATTCTGCTGTCACAATGTGCCCTAAATCGGCTTTAAATTCACTTGAATTAACACAGATTTCATTCGATAGTTATCGTTCATTCTGTTCAAAAAGCATGTCACGTCTCTCTCTTTTGTCTCGACTGAATTCGCCGCACCCTTATTGTTGTCCTCACCTTGACCTTCAGTTATGTTGCCTTCGTGACCACACAAGCAGTGTTTCATTAAATAGGCAGCAAGGAAGCGACTGTATATAGGCTGTTACTCCGAAAGTTACAGTACATTCTTCTCATCACAGAAAGGTACTTAACTTCATTATGCTTGCTTTAGTTCCAGCTGCTGGGTTTAATAAGTGGCCTGTGCCCCCTCTTTTGTTTAGTCTGGTTTAGTGTTTTTGTGGATGATTTTTTCCAGAGACAGCTCATTCATTTGAGGTCCTAAAAAGGCAAATTCTCCCCTCTCTCCAGCTCCAGCTCCTCTGGGAGAACACCGAGGCCTATTACAATTGAGACCCCACCATGGTTGTCCAAACTCATGCCTGGCACAACACAACAGAGAGTACAAGCACTGCAATTTGAGTGGTTGTTGATACTGCTTACTGCTTTACGTATACAGTGCTGCCTCATTTATCGCAGGGTTACATTCCAGGACCACACGCGATAGTTGAAGCACCATCATGGAAGGAAGTAGCTGCGCCGTAATATAACCATGAATGAGCGCGGGGTAGCGCAGATCATCAGTTTAAATCAGAGTATCTGGGACTACTAGTGTCAAAAAAAATCCTCTAGCGTCTGAGTTGTTTGTCTGGCAGCAGCTAGAGCGAGTCATAGATCAGCTGATCAATCTCATCCGGTCAGTCGCAGGGCTGGATCTCATCAGATCAACACTGTCAACTGCTGAGTTTCTGGTGTTAAAAGCACAATCCAAACGTCGAGCTGCAGTCCCTCCCGCGATCCTCGGTGCGGAGATTCGTATAAAATACAACCATTGCTGTGTTGAAGCAGAGTAGAGGTCCACCCGGTGAGTACCTACATCTGGGGGTACCTACCCGCCTACTCTGCATACCTGCGATCCCCCTTATTACTTGACAGCTCTGTTAAAACCCACTATGCAACTGTATCCATGGAATATAGTGAAGGAGGCATCTGGTGCTGACTACAGCAAAATACTCCGGCTGGTATGGGGACATCCCTAACTGTAATATTTTCATTCAACCTGTGGCAGTCTGCGCAATGTTGTGATGGGCCATGTATGGCCCCGGGGCCTCGAGTTTGGCGGCCGTTTCAGACCATTTCTTATTTCCCTTATCAAAACTCCTCACAAAAACCTGGCAGAATTTAAGGCGACACCAGCAGCTGTAGTTAGATCACTAACACGATTTGCTATTATCACAGCTCAGCAGATGAAAGTTGCCCCCAGACATTTTTTGTACGACCGACTTTTCCGACTCAGAAACCTCTGGCTCTTTTTGCAGTTTGGAGTTGGATTGTGGGAGACGGAACAATGTTCCGATTGACTAGTACGCCAAAGCAAATGTCAGGAGAAAAACGTATCCTAGGAAGTTGTTGCAGATGTAGAAAGGCAGTAAAACTTTCGAGCCGAGTGGTTTATGAAAATGTGATGGTGGTTTCATTTAACAGAGTCCGAAGGCACAAAAGATGCATTTATCCGGCTTTGGAGTGGAGTTGGCGATCAAAAGCACCGAATACAAAGCAGTGGATGACACCAAAGTGAAAGGTCAGTCTGTGACTCCATCTATTATATCTGGGTTTAGTCTCACTAGAACAAATCGTTCACAGATTCAAAGACGGCGATAAATACGGACGACGAGGATGCTGATGAAGTTCAAGGATTCTTCTTTGGGAAGTTGAAGTAAGAAACCAGACCTCAACATCAGACCAGTCTTTGCTGGGCTTGCTCCTGGCCGGCTCAGAACACGGTTTTAGAACGCTCCTGCGTCTGTCCTCTCCAGGAAATCTCACCCTGAGCTCAAGGAGCAACTGGTGGAGCTTCGGAAGCATCTCATGGAGAGCACCAATGACATGGCGCCTCTCAAAGTGTGGGAGCTGCAAGGTGCGTTCATGACTGGACCCTTATCATGAATGTGGATCTAGAGTAGTTATATTCAAACCCGAGGTGGGACTTCATTAGAGAAATTTGTCATTTTAATATTTCATACCAGAACGATCAGATTTAAGCTTAGTCCGTCCGTCTGGGTGGAAGTGCTTCGAAGATGAGCGGCTCTTTACTGCATGACGTGCGAAGAACATTGGCTCATTGAATCTCATTCGTCGTAGCTGTTTTGGTGATGAGATCACATTAGATAATGTGGTGGAATTGGCCTCTGAAAAAAGAAAATTTCCTTGTGATTAATCTGATTTGTTTTGCATCAATGAATTGTGTTTTCTCGTGCAATTAATTAATCAAAATTAAAATGTCAGCCCTTTTTATTTATTTATTTATTATATAGCTCTCCTTGCTTAGTGCAGAATGATTCATGAGGATGTGGATGTTTTGTGTGGCTCATGGACGACTGCCGGTGGAGGAATATGGCTAAAATGAATTGCAGACCATTATTACTGGCCCCTGGTCAAACGCTGCCCCTCGATCACATTATAGGTCCCATAAAGTACTGCAACCACTGAGGCTTGTTGTGCTCCTAAATCCCAAACTCTCACTCTTATTACGCCAGGAAGTGAAATGGAAGTTATCGTTGACGTCTGTGTGAGGGTAGTTCAGCACACTTCTGCTATCGATAAGAACACAGCAGAACATGCATAAGAAACAGAAGCTTTCAGAAAAGAGACGCCTCTGGGTCAGCTGCTCTTGATAATTCACTGCAAGGTTTTTAAAGTTATTTCTTCATTTGGTCTGGTAATTGACTTCAGAGTGGAATTCGTCTTCATTAGAGAGACTCCTCTGGACTGGCGTCGCGGAGCCCATAGATGTGGATTTGAACTGCGGGCTGTGTCTTATTGAAGTGATCATTACATGAAACGTCTCCCGCAGCCAATTTCATTCTCAATTCATTTCTTCTGCACCGTTCCACTGATTGACGGCCGCAGATCTCAGCTTCCAAGCAGCTGCCAGGATCTTGTCGGTGCCCAAGTTTGACGCGTTGAAGCTGATGCGGGACCTCAGTCAAAACTTCCCGACCAAAGCCAGGTGAGATGATGACTCCGTTATTTGATGGTTGGTCTGATACACTGGCCAGCGATATGAGCTCCACCCATGTCGTCCAGACAAACCCACTATGGCCTCTCAAAAGTTCCCTTGTATTGGCCCAGGCAGCATGCAATAAGTGCAGAGCTGCTGAGTAAGCGTTGAATGTTTACAGGGAATTGACCACTAACATACCATCTCGAGAGCCCCTCTGGTTTTGGAGATTAAAACTGGCATTTTACTGCTGACCGGGGACGCGGTAAAAGCTGATGGCGACTGTACGTGTTTTACTGTTCCCACAGATCACTGACGCGAGTGGCTGTAAAGCAGGAAATGAGAAAAGAAATTGAGGAGAACCAAAAGGTGAGATATCATTTTTGAGGAGAACTAAAGATGTGGTGGCAATTGATGAGAAGAGATAGATACATTTAACACATTTTAGTTTTATAGAACGAGTTTCCAACCCATGTGCGGTGTATTTTAGGTTACAGTTACGGCTGTTTTGTGTGACTTGTATTTTAGTTTGTGAGAAGACGCTCGGCAGATTTGACATTCAACTAAACTGTGCGTCTGCCCTTTCAGCATCTCAGCGAGACGATCGGTGTCCAGCCCGGCGACGGGGAGCTCTTCATCAATGGAGTGCACATTGATCTTGATATTCACAATCCTTTCAGGTAAGGACACAGCTGGGCAGGCAGTGTCCTGCGTGTACCCACTACAGGAAGCTTCTCTCCAGCAGACCTGCTCAGTCAAAGGCTGGCGATCATTGATGTTAGCCTCCCGTGGTTCTGTTTGCTGGCAGTGTTTTGGAGGTCCTCAGAGGGGAGGCCAGAATCTTAGAGGGTCTTCACAACCTTGGGATTAAAGGAGAGCATCAGGGCAATCTGTTGAGGTTACCAGTGAACCCCGTGACTGACAGCTACGCCTTGGACATCAGACATCCTTCCATACTGGTGAGTTTTGTTTCCACCAGATCTCAGATCTCATTGATACATAGGTCTCTAGAAAACATGACCTCTTTTAGGCTGGAGGAAGGCCTACTGATGTGTTAGGGCAGATGCACTGAACAAGCTTTCACAAGCGACAACCTTGAGAATCGGAGATCTGTGGCAAATAAAAGGTGTTTAAAAAAGCCTGTACACTATCCCCTCTGTCAAGTCACTACTTTCCACTGAAATGAGCCGGTGATTTTTTTTTACTTTGTCTCCATAATACTTGGCTGCTGGATGTTTTTTTTTTAACTTGAATGACACTGTTGGTGGAGGGGATTAGACGGCCCACATGTATCCATTCGAATATATCCTCTTCATTCATTATATTTCATTTTGCATCATTCATCAATAAAACATGTTAAAATAAAATTGGACACTGATGCAAAAAGACTGCTTCATAAAGTACAAATCAGTCAGCAATACAACAAGTATAAATGAAATAATCTTCATAATAAAAATAAATAAATAACAAGTGAGAATGTGTAGATATTCTTCTGTAATCCTGAACTCTTGAAGATGCTGTTGTCTTCTGCTGTTCGAAGTGGCATTTGAAGTTCCACATTTAAAGTGTTGAACCCTGAGGAACATTTCTGTATCACTCTCCTCCTGACTGGCCCCTTGGTCGTGTTAAAGGCGGAGCTGCATTCCAGTGGAGATTTCAGTGGGGATGGAAACAGTAGTAGAATAAAAGCTCAAAACACAGACCTCCACCGAGTGGGCCAGTCACTCTACATGAAAACCTGAGCATCCTCGACTTGTCTCGATCTCACCCTGCTTCTTCTCTTTGTGTAGGAGCCACAGTCCTAATTGTCCTTGTACATTTTCTAATAATTTCATAGAAAATATAGAGTCACTATCTTAGCAGCCCAAACAGCCATCCTTCCACAACAGGTCTTTCTGAGTTAATATCAAGACCCCATTTCTATTGAATGATTTTACGTTAGAAAAGAGGTGGCTCGACTGAAGCTGCTCGGCAGGATGTTGTCAGAAATCGAACTCAACAATCCATGGGCGACTGTGTTTCACATTTGACATGCTTGCTGGGGCACCATAGAGCCCAAACTCAGTCAGTCAGTTGTGCTTTATGTGAGCCATTTAAATCCCTCAAAAGTCTCTCCATATTAGATTCTTTCCAGCAGCGCGGATGAAAAGATTCAATTCAGACAGCAGAATGTAATTTTCAGGGGTGCATTAAATCTTATTTCAGTTTTGTTCCCATGAAAGTGCTTGCGTTGGATTTCCAGACGGACTGGTTTGGCTGGTTAAAAATTAATTAGTTAATTATGCACGCTGAACCTCATGAAGCCTTAAACGCCTCCATTTTGCCTTTGTGTCGGAACAAGCATGAGAGATGGAGAAAGAAGTGGCGCTTTCACTCATCCGAGACAGCTGCCGCGTGGACCGCAGCGGAGAGCGCAGGGCAGATTTGTCAGAGAGATAATTGATGGATGGCAGTCAGATGACTGTACGTGCCAAACTCTCCGCTGACAGACTCCCTCCATGCTGCACCGTTTTAATGTGACATTAGCTTTAGTAGCAGAGCGGGCTGAGGGCCAAAGTCTGTTGTGGTTCAGTGCGTTAGCTTTCTTCGTTTTCATCGACTCCTGGAATGGTGTTCCTAGGTACGTGATATGACTCCACTGGCTCCATATGAACTCTCCTTGTCCGAACTGATCAATCAATGCACGCAATGTTTCGAAATATGGCTTCAAATTCCATATGGAATGACAGGTTTACTAGTATTTGCTTTTGACCCTGAGGGGCTGATTGCTCATTCAAATTTTCATTCCATTAAAAAAAACAAAATTGCAGTGTTAGACTTCCAGGGAATCACTGTAATTTTTGGTGTGGACCTGTTTTTCAGTGGATGAACGACATTGAAAATGACCCACAGTACAGCAGCTGGCCTGCAGGCCTGCAAGAGCTGCTCAGAGCAACCTTCCCCGGTGTCATTCGACAGATCCGCCGCAATCTCTTCAGCCTGGTGAGTCCACAGCGTGTGTGTTGGATTCCATTTGTCAACATGAACTAAGTGCTAAACAGACCTCGATCCTTAGAAACTTCTCTTACGTTAGTTACTTCATTCATCCTTTTATGGCATGGCCAAGTTTTCCTGTCGTATTCCCTCCTCCTCATGTGAAGAATTTTTGGTATTTGCAGTGAATGGATTAGATACGTGTTGAATGTATTGAACCAGTTTGTTAGCAATGGTGAAAGATGCTGTACTGGATTTTGGAAGTAAAAGTAGCAATAAAACACGATATCAATGAATAATGAAATGTCTAATGAAAGCATCTTGGGGTACATTTGAATTGCAGGGACGTATGTGTCCAGTGTTTAAAGAGATCAGGATCCTGGAGTCTATGCTTGACCCCATATTTGATGTTTTTCTGACTGACTTTTAAAGTTTGTTATAGTTACTGTCATCAACGACTTGGAGCTCTGATTGTTTTTAACAAGCATCCCCCCCCTTTTTTGCCTGTTGTAATGCTAGTATTGTTGAGAGAAGAGTGACAATTCTGTGTTTCCACCAAGCGCACGTGCAAATACTGAGCAAGCATGTGAGACCAGGGTCACACTGTTTTAGTCACACTGCTCGCTGTCATCACACACTCCCCCCCCAAAAAACTATAGTGAAATGGGAAGCTGAATTACAATAAGATAAAAACACAAGTTTTAATTATGAAAGGTAAACCTCTCTCCAACCAGCAGTGGTCCGTCTCTTCATTTGTCCGGCTGGAGTGCATGACCTGACCCGCACAGGCAACGTTTGCATAGAGCTGAACCTTGGATTCGCACAAAGCTTCTTTCGGTGGTAGCCAGGGGTGTGAATTTAACAAAGTTACAGTGGAAAGCAGGAGTGAAAAATATGGTTCCTTTATCAGGTTGTGCCTAAAATGAGTGTGTCTAGTTTCCAGTCCAAAAACCTGCCCATTCTCCTATTCAACCATGGATTTTCTCCGTTAATCATACATGTGACATTCTCATTGTTTCGCTGGTTAGGTGTTGGTCCTGGATCCGGTCCAGGAGGAGACTGTGGGTCTGGTGAAACTGGCTGCTTTATTCTACAAGCACAAAATCCCTCTCAGGTAACGTCCTTCCTCAGCGCACTCTGGCCCTGCTCCGCTTTATTTTTATTAAAGAGTCTCATTTCTGCAAATGTTTCATCTACTTTTTGCAGAATTGGATTTGTGTTTGTTGTCAACACGGAGGATGAGATTGATGGATTCGCTGATGCGGGGGTTGGGTTTTACCGACTACTCAATTACATTGCAGACGAGTATGATCTGTCCCAGGCTCTGGTGTCAATGGTCTCGGTGAGTACAGGAGATAAATCGCTGTTATTGCTGGGCTTACTGGGGCACTGACTCCGATGCACTCCTTGCATCTTCTGGTGCCATAGTTTCATCAGCATTGGCCACGTTGAATGTGATCACTTGATAGGTGTGGTGTCAGGGTTTCACTTGGAGTTAAGTTACTGTCACTGATGGAGATTTACTCAGTCTGATCTTGCATGAATCAATCCTTCAGTTCTACAACAGAGTGGACGTCGGGGAGACGCTGTCTGCCGACACCGTCGTCGCGTACCTGAAGAGAAACTTCCCTAAAGCCAGTGCTGAGCGGATTCTGGGTTTGGAATCAGAGTACGATGATAGAAGAAAGGTGCGGGAATACACTCCAACTTGATTTAATTGTTGCGCTGCAGCACAATGATGTAGCTGATTTTACTGCCAGGATGGTGAAGCCTTCTACAGAAAGAGTGGCCTCGGTGCTCTGCCGCTGGCTTTATTTAACGGAGTGCCTCTGAGTCCAGATGAGATGGATCCCGACGAGCTTGAGAGCATCATCTTGCAGCGTATTATGGACACCACCACCTCCTTTCAGAGGGCCGTTTTTATGGTAGGATATGACTTTTCCAACACCCTAACTGATGCTTCCTGTTGGGGCCAATGAGTGCAACGTTATGGTGAACATGGAGGCGTGAAAGGACAGAGTCACAATTATAGCTGCTCTTGTGTTAGCCGTGAGTCCCTGATGCACTTACGGAGCATCTGTTTTGTGCTTAAGCTTTGGTGAGGTTCACGCTCCTGAAACGCCATGCTCCATGATGAGAAAAAAAAGAATAGGTTCTCTCTACTAATGCCAGAAAAGGTAATAGAGTTTAGAAAGAAATATGGTAGAAAACCGGTTTAGAAAATGAGTAACGAAATTTTTGTCATAAGGCTCAGTAGGTGTCGCACTCAAAACCACGCTGTATTGATCAGTGAGAGTGCGAAAGCTTCTCAGCTCTACCCAGTTTAGCTGAAAACACCCAGACATTACGCTTATACATAGGCAGAAAAACTGAAGAATAGAAGTCCAGGACTGAAAGTTCATTTTTGTATACATATAAAGTAGTTCAGATTCATCATCTCTGTTTGATTATTCTTGTCATGATGCACAAGCACAAGAATTCTGCAGCTGTAACGTCAAAACAAACCCTCCTGGATATAGCTGTTGTCATTAAGCGGTTAATACACCTGACTCTTCTTCCACAGGGTCAGTTAACCGAAGGCTCTGATGTGGTGGATTATCTGATGGATCAGGACAACGTGGTTCCGAGGATGAATCCTCTCATCCTAAGCACAGATCGGAAGTTCCTGGACTTCACCGCATCTCCCGGTAAACATATCTCTGCATCAGAAGCATTATGAATCCCTCCCATGGTTCTTTGTTTCTCATCCTGTAGTTGTGGACGACTGGGAGGACACAACGATGTTCTCATTCTTGGACTCCAGAGACAAAACTGCGGTGATGGCGAGGAGGATTAAATACTTCACTAATAATGGTGAGACACAAACCTGTTCTAGAAGCTTAATGTGGATTGTACAGCGTTGAGGAAGCTCAACTCTGAGTCACTGGCTGATGACGAAGCTCCTCTCTGTTGTAAGGGAGATTTGCGGAGCCTTGTTTGAGAGCTTGATTGAGTCAGTGAATTGGTGTTTTTCCGGCTCAGATGAGGGCGGGATGAGTGCAGTGACTGTATGGATAGCTGCAGATTTCCAAAAAGCCTCTGGAAGAAAGTTGCTCTCAAATGCCCTAAAACATATGGTGAGTGTTGGGTGCTGTTTTCTTTCAAAATGTTTTCGTAACGAAGGCTAACATATCATACACAAACAAAGCCTCTTTTTTTTTTTTTTTTTTTGCTGCGACTCATGAATTCTGTGGATGAAAAGGAATGTATATTTATTTATTTCCTGTCATGAGGCTGCGATATTTGTGTGCGTGTTTGCAGAAGGCCAACCGCGGAGTACGTGTGGGGGTGATAGATAATCCCGGCAGCAAACCTCAGGAAGATAATACGGTGCTGTACCGGGCTATCTGGGCCGCTCTGCTCACTCAGAAGAATAAGGCTGCGGCTGAGTTTGTGCAAAAACTACTGAAAGAGCACAGCAGCCAGCTCCTCCAACAGGGGACCAAGATGAAGGACTTACTGATGCAGGTAAAGAAGGGATTAGAGACTGCTCGGCTGTTTTGTGCACGACGAGAGATAAGAACATTTCATTTGCATTTATTTAATTTCTTTCTGTTCGCGAATTGCCGTTTTTGCTATTACAACTGCCGCAAAATGTTTGTTTCAATCCACTACCGTTTTTGGTGCGAGATTAAATTATGTTCAATTTCCGTTTTCTCTTGTCACACATGGCTGGTAAAACTGGAGATGCTTGAAAGCAGAACTGGCGCCTACATGAAGAGAAAGCCATTACAAGTGACTGCTTTTCTCTCAGGAATCAGTTTTGCTATTTAATGTGCGCTGGGAAACGTCAGAACTGGGTCTGATATCTACCAAGACAAAGCTCTTGTTTTAGTTTTCAATGTCCAGACCGCCACCTGCTCTCACTAGATCAGGGTAGTGACCCAAAAGAACAAAATAGCCCATTCAGTGTTTTGGTGATAATCTGGAGAGACTTGAAGTAGAGCCACTGCTCCAGTTGAGGTGACTTCTCCATGATGAGAAGTTTTGGGCACCAGATTCTTTTCATGATGTGGGAACATGAGTTGGTCCAGGAACCAAGCTGTTTTAGTGATGTTCTGACAGCAAATACCAGATGCTGAAGCCTATAGTTCCTGGGGAGGTGCAGGTTTTTTTCGATTGCTCCTCAGGAAAGATTATCTTCTCTCCTCACCTCTGAGCTGAGCAGAAAACAAATCATTAAAGAATGAATGACTATGAGGGTCATCGGTTGTTTATCACAGTTTAATCTGACCTTAACTCCAGAAACTCAAACTGATTACTTGTGATGGTTTCATGGGGTTTCAAGGAGAGTGAATTGATCGATTTCTCTGTCACTGCATTGACACCTGGGAACACCTTGGTTTTACCCCAGAAGTGCAGGAGGTTTCTGGGGAGCGCTGGGTCTCTGCTGCTGCCCTGTTTTTTTTCATTTTGTTACATTATCAGCCATTTAATGTGTCTGTGAATTTAGGGTTGATAATTGGCAAGAACCTTACGATATGATACACATCTCAACACTTGGGTCATGATACGTTATGCATCACGATACTTGGGTCACGATACGTTATGCATCACGATACTTGGGTCACGATACGTTATGCATCACGATACTTGGGTCATGATATAATACACATCATGATACTTGGGTTGGGATACATTATATGTCACGACACTTGGCCTGTGATACGATAATATTGCGTATCATAATTATTATAATATATTATTATCTATTCAATTACATTAAAAAAAAAAAACCAAACATCAAATATAGTGTTACATACATACATTTAATTTGGAAATGGGAAGTGCACCATAAATTACTGTTTCTTATTATTATTACTGTCATTGAAAACATGAGCAATGCTTCTATTTCTGACAGCACAAAAATGTCTTGTATTTTACTTGCAATTTGGCTGAAATATGATTATTATTTTCATGAAGAAACCCCATCATGTTGAGAGCTGTTGTATCTGAGGCCACATTATCGTGATGTGCTGCTGTATCGGTCTGAATGCCATCACTGGACTGAATCATGGAGTTTTACCCCACACTGATGGACATATCTGCTCAAACTCAGAGATTCATCTGCCACGGCTTTCTTGATTCAAGTGCAACTGTCTGAAGCAATGATGATGGATGAGGCCGTTTCTCCCCTCCTCTCCCTGAACAGCAGCTTACTGAACACATTTGGAGCACGCGTGATGCTCCCCAGCCTGCGGATGTTGAGGCGAGCAGCCCACTGACTGTCAGTTCCACTTGATGTATCACAGGGGCCAGCACGCGCCGGCCTCCACATGCTGTGTCTTTAATTTTAAATTGTTGCTGGATACCAGGTGTGCATTGCTGGATGACTAGCCAAGCACCGAAGAAGCGCTCAGCCGAGCGTAGCCGTCACTCTGTTCCAGCGAAGCCTGTCTGCACACATCTGCCGGCACCGGCAAATTAAGAAGTTGATCTTTCCCTTATTAGTGATTTCAGTCCCGCACATCAACAGTGAAATCTAGCGTCCTCTCCTCAGCCGTGTGTGGCCCAGACAATAAGAAGAAAACGCTCCTGAAGTGGTAAAGAAAGATTGCGAGTAGTGCGAGCTGAGCCTGAGAGTCATGGGACCCGGTTTATTATTGGCTGCCAGACAGAGTTGCTGACTGGATTGTGCTGACATTATTGGTATTTCACCTGTTCTCTGGAGGAGATAAATGTTGGAGAAACTAATAACCTGACTCCACAAGTGCTTCTCGCTCCCTCGCCTAATTTGTTATGGACAAAAATGGCTGCTGTTTAATTAGAGGTTTCCTGTATTAATTACAAATTGATTCGTCTCATGCTGGCACGTGTGCGTGGAGACAGCCTGGTTTCTGGCCGCCATGTTTTCTGTTTGCAGCGCGGCGGTGGTTTCAATATTATTGTGAATAACTGATCAGCGTTTCCCTCCTATCATTACTCATTCTTTCTTTCTCCAGCCAGAGCGCGGTTTGGTTTTGGACAGTTCCAGAGTCGAAATTTCACACCGCCGAATGAGTCAACTGTTCATCCTTTTGTTTGTGCTAAACAAACACTTTGTGTGGCGCTCCAGGGCATGGACAGAGATGCATTTGAGAAGAAGTTCAACACAATGGAAGTGGATTTTATCCGCAGTCAGCAGCTCTTCTGTCGTGAGGCGCTGAAGCTGAAGCCTGGCGAGCGAGCCGTGATCAGCAATGGCAGGGTGAGTGCGGCACCAGCAGTCACACTGGCTTTTTAATTGAATTAAGATCCCCAACAATGATGCAAGTCAGCATGGAGCGCTGCCTCTGCTTCCCTCACCGGAGCTCACTGGTGGCACTGACTGCTTTGTGTGGGCGTGCGGACAGGGCTGATGTCAGATATCCTAACAATAACCACTGCTAAAGAGGCCATCCTCTAAGATATCACTCGCAATTAATATCATTTTGCTGCAGTGAAGGGCCTTCATTCCCGAAATAGAAGCGAGAGAAAACCCAGACAGCCAGAAAGACTTTTGGAGTGACCACATTTTATTTCACTCGTGTCGGCTGTAGAGATAAGAATAGCAAGAATTGGGATCTAACCCAATCATTTTCCGTGTTCTAGATCATCGGCCTCTTTGAAGAGCAAGAGGAGTTTACTGTGGAGGATTTCCAGCTCCTGGAGAAGATTACACGGCAAAGTGCTGCTGAGAAAGTTCAAGCTAAAGTTAAAATGATGGGGAGGAAGCCACAACAGTATGTATCTCACTGCTTTACCCGTGCACACACACACACTCGTGGTCAGGTCCTGCTCCTGCCGTGCTGGTCTCTCTGCAGACTTAAGTTCCTTCTGTACGACACGTGACTCTGATCTCAACCTCCTTCATATGCGCCCTGAGAAGAGATCCAAACATGTTTTGGGCTGCATTAACATACAGACTTGGTGTCAGATCTTCTTCTTTGGCTTTTGGCATTTCCCCTCAGTGTTGCCACATCAAGTCGGCCTCCTCCACTTTTACCTGTCTGAATCATCTTCTTGTCTCGCCTCCTCCTCTTCATCTCCATTATCCTCGGTCCAACTCTCTCCACAAAACAACCACCTTTGTCTCCTCCTCATGTCCCTCTGATAGACTCATTTTAGACCTGGTCCTTCCTTCTGACGACTACCTTAATATCTTCATGTCTGAGTCTTCTAACTCTGACAACACTGATATATATATATATATATATATACATATACATATATATAAACTCCTCGGTACAGTTTGTTAAAGCACCCCCCCCCCTTTTTGTGTTATGTGTCCATTTTTGTCTGTAGCTCTTTCTCTATTAAAATAAAATCATGGTTCTTGTCGGCACTTTTGCAGCATAGGAAAGAATCATGCAGTGTAATGTTCCACCCCTAATGGTTATTTTCCATTGTTTTTGTTGAGATATAGTCAAGTGTGAGTTGTAATGACAGTGCAGACCCGCCGTTGGACCAGTAAGGCATCTCTTTCACCCTTGCTGCTGCTCTCAGCTCCCAGTTGCCTCCACCTGGCTGCACTCTCTTCTTCACCTGCCTCACAGATATCTCAATGAAGTGTTAAGTGAAAGAGGTCCTTGTCTTGGTCTAAATGTTACGACTGTTTTGCCTCAGAGCCAGTGATTTGATCATGAAAGTCGACGCCCTCTTGGCGGCAGCCCCGAAAGGAGAGACCAGGAAAGATGTCCACTTCACCAAAGTCAACCACAGGTAGGATGAGTTCCTGAACCGAGCTACTATTTTAGACTCAATATTTTCACCTTTCTTCTTTTCGCGTTGCTTGCCATGCTGGTTAAAAATGCCCTCATTTGTGCTCTGCTCTTGTCAGCGTGCTCCATCTGTCGCCGCGAGAGAATGAGGTCTATTACGACGTGGTCGCTATCGTCGACCCGCTCACAAGACAGGCGCAGAAGATGTCCCACCTTCTGATGGTGAGTTCTATTTCTCTCTTATTCTCTTGCTCACATCTCTCTGAAACCTCTCTTGAGAGCACTCCTGACTCTGAATGAATCATCTGTGACGTAGTACATCCCTGGAAGTTACCGCAGTGCTACGTTCTTCTGCAAAATGAAATAACGTGCATCAAATGTGCGAAACAAAGCACCGCAATTCAGCAATCGAGAAGATTTTCTGGCACTGCTCAGGAGCTCTTGGGGAAGAAAACAAGACAGCTTTCCCTTTCATGCTGCAAAGTAGCTGCTCAATACCAGAAAATCGGAACGTCACTTTATTTGTTTTGGAACGACCCAAATACTCATGTTTACTTGTTGGAACCCAGAAAGACAGAGCGGTCAGAGACGTGGTTCCAGCTCATTAAAACATCTGAGAAGTAGTGTGTCCACGGCACCGGCAGCACGTGCTCAGACTGGCTCTCTGCTTTTGTCGTTGCTCCAGGTGCTCAGTCAAGTGGTTAATGTGAGGCTGCAGATATTCATGAATTGCAGGGGCAAGTTGTCAGAGATGCCCCTCCAGAGGTAAGTTCCTCCTCCGGCAGTAATTAAATTTTCCTGTTTGGGTTGTTTGTATCTCCTCTGACCATTGACCGAGAGTTTCTGCCGCGCTTAGCCCCCTTGTAAATTTTTTACTGTGCTGATGGAATCTACTTAATAACACCACCTTATTGCTCTGAGCCTCGGCTTGCGTCCCGGCTGTGCTGCGGTTTGGAAGAAAAACAATCAAACCTGGGCAAAAAGACACAAATGAAACACAGCCATGTAAAATGATTCGAAATAAACTCACTATTTTTTTTGTTTCTTATGGAAACTGTCCCAAGTTGGTCATTGTTGATCCCATCAGTCTGATGGAATGGATGTGTAGCCTTATATTTACCTGGTTTCTAACCGCTCTTTAGCATCCCTTGATATAAACAGGTACGGATATGCTACCAGCCATTTGACAGAGTTCCTCAGGGATCTGTGAGCGGCTCATGCTGCTTGGTTAGTTTCTAATGGCGTCACTGGCTCGTCCGGTCACATGACCAGCTCCTTTTAGAGACCTCACACAGGTTTTTTTTAATTGAACTTGGAAGCAAGTCCTCCTCCACTTCTGTTGTGTCATGTGATCGACACTCTCTAGACACTTGATCGAAGAGAAACTACTCATAGTGTTTTTGGCAATGGGTTTTCTGCTGAAAACTGAAGGGAACGCGGCTGCACCTCTGCCACGTCTCCATTGTGTCACATCAGAGGAGCATGGCTGGGAAGGTACGACTGCTGCAGCGCTTATAGGCGGCATCATGTGTTGCATACTCATAATCTCTGTTTGTCTTCCAACGACTTGCTCTCCCTCTGTCTCCGATGTCATCAATCGCTTTATAGTGCCATTTTCACAAGACTTCTTCACTCATGTTTTATTCAGGACAGAGACAAATGATGAATTATTAACTGCCTGATTTGGTGTGTAGTTATTAAGAACCCTTCACAGTACTACAACTTTCACTTGGAAGGGACTGCACTTGCCGAGCTGTCGCAACAGAAGCCGTCTCCACTGCCCCAGAAACAGAACTATTGTGCAGCACGTCAACATTTCACAAGTGCTAATGCTTATGTCTGAGGCGGATTGTTTTGTGTGTGTCAGTCTAGCCAGGACAGAGCATATTTTTATTGTCTGTGTTTGCAGCTTTTACTCCTTCGTGCTGGAGCCTGATGTGGTTTTCCTAGCCAACGACAGCGTGTCTCCAGGACCGCTCGCCCGTTTCACGGAGCTGCCAGAGTCTCCTCTGCTCACCCTGAACATGATCACTCCAGAGGGCTGGATGGTGCAGGCTGTGAGCAGCCCCCATGACTTGGACAACATCCACCTCCAAGATGTAGGCTGCCTCTCTGCCACCGCTGCCTCGTCTCATTCTTCTCAGCCCGAGTTACTGTTGTGATTCCTCACTCCGTTGTAGGTTAGCGGGGTCGTGGCGGCGGAGTACGAGCTGGAGCACCTCTTGGTGGAAGGACACTGCTTTGACCTGTCGACTGGCCAGCCTCCTCGCGGACTCCAGTTCACGCTGGGCACGAGTCAGGAGCCGCTGATGTATGACACGATCGTCATGGCCAACCTGGTAAGAGGCCATACAGAGACCCGGGGTGACTGCACCTCATTTGGCAGGCATTTTTAGGTGACACTTCCTGACACTACTCTATTAACGGTGAAGCTGGAATGGGAGCCGGGTGCGCTCACCTAAACCACTTCAGTTCTTTACCAGATTAAAGTGAGAAGTCTCTTTCTGCCGGCTCCTGATCCGAGTCTCTGGCGGTCACTTGTGCACTCCTCCTTCCGACACAGGATCCAAGTCTCCCAGGATCTCTAACTTGACTCGTTCTTTCGGCTGCTGAAGCAAGTCTTTCACTTCACTCTGTTGTTCTCTTCTTGTTCTGGCTCACTATTCATGTATTTGTTGCTCTCTCTCCTGTTTTTTAGTCTCATGATCCAGGTCTGTCACTCACTGTTTGGGTCTGTAATCTAAGTCTCTTACAGTCTCTCATTCACTCTTTCTTCTGGCTCCTGAACCAAGTCTTTTGCTCTGTCATTCACTTCTTCCTCCAGCTAATGATCCAAGTGTCTCTCTCAATCTTCAGACTTGTGAGCCAAGTTTCTATCGTTCTCTTGTTCTTTGGTCACGATCCAAGTTTCTGGCACTCATTTGTGCATTTGTTTTTCAGTCTCATGATCCAAGTCTGTCAGTCACTTGTGTGCTACTTCTTCAGGTCCTTGATTCTTTCAGCTCCTGAAGTATTTCACTCTCCTGTTCACTTGTTCCGCCAGCTTAGGATCTATAGTTGTCTGTCTCTTGTTCACTCATTCTTGCGGCTCCTGATCTTGTCTGTCTTTGTGCCTCTCGTCCTGAGTCGCTGCGATAGGCTGCAGCCCTATGCGACCTTGTAAAGGAGCGAGTAGAAGACGATGAACATGTGCTGGGGAGACAAACACTTTCTGAATGTTATCCTGGGCCACTCATGGCCCCCCAGCCAGACTTTGGACCCACCGCTCTTGGTTTAGAGATTAAATTAACAGATACTTGCGTCATTTTTTGATCTTAAAAATAGAAAAAACGTTTCCCCTGCTGGTTCTTGTTTTGGAACAAGGTTGTGCCTTTTCAATGCATTTTAATGTGAAGCCTGTGCATCTGTTTTGTTTGCAGGGATACTTTCAGCTGAAAGCCAACCCTGGCGCCTGGTCGCTGCGATTACGAAAAGGCAGGTCTGAGGAGATCTACGACATTCTCTCGTGAGTCGCCGCACGCTTTCTCTCACACAAGCGTCCGCCGTCATTAAAGCCATCACCCGCTCGCAGCGCTCGGGTTTGAGTCACGGCGGCGCTGCAGTGCTGCTAACAGTGGCGGATGAAGGTTGTGATGAGAGCAGGGACTCGTGTGGAGCTGGGAGGAGAGACGGGCAGGTGGGAGGGAGGGGGCCTCAGTGATTCAGCCGGTCACCGCGCCACATCTTCTGCCTCCGTCTGCAGTGCCGCAGTTCCACTCAGACCAGCGTAGGTGTCAGGAGTTATGTATACTCAGCAGCCTGCGTCGGTGTTATTTCATCTTCCCCGATAAATGGAGACCCTTTTCATAAGTAGTTTCACAAACTTGATGGTTTCTTTCGGACTCGGTGAAGAACTGTAATTGCCTGCTGTCAGAGCTTATATCCCTCGCGTGCCGGCGCCACAGCGTACAATGCTAAGTGCTTCCCTGATCATAGATATTGTCCTCCCTGGCCTTTTGCACACAAGATTTAGGACACATACAGCCCTCGGTTCCGCTGGAATCATATCAGACAAGCCAAGATTTATCCCCCAATCCTCCAGGTGAAGCTAAGAGGTGATGTCATTTTTCACCTTGGCAGTGTCATTATTCTTGTGGTTAGCGGCGCTCTGCTCCGGTTAGGTGGCCGATCGGAGCCTGTTGGGAAGTGTCTGTGCACTCCACTCCCCTGAGCCTGCACTTTCCTGTTGCGTGCAGCGCTGCCACCGCTCCTCCGCGCTCTGACAGCGATGAATGAGACGGCCGAGTTCTTCTTCTCACAGCGGGGATACAGATTGATCTCTGGTGCTTTCCAACACAAACCTTTAAGCCTGAGTGGAACCGGGGATAGCAGAGGGGGGCCAAACACAAACTGCATTTGAGCAATTGGGGGAGATGCACTCTGTGCCCTGCGAGTCGGGGGCATTCATCTTCGTGATAAGGTGAGCTTTTTGTCTTTAGTAAGCAGCAGGGTTGTAATGGCTCGCGGTTACACGGCCTATTGCTCATCTCTGTCCAAAGTTGCTCCCTTGTGTTTCACCCCCAGTCTCCTCCTGCCAAAACACATTCCGCACTCAGCCAGAACACAATTACAGAGAACAGCTCGTGTTTCACAATCAATGCTGCAAAGACTTTCTCATTAAAACTACAAGTATATGCAGTCTGGATGGAAAGTAGCAGTGGCCTAAATAATGCCGCGCTGACTGCTGGTAATGATGACGGCCAATGAATGTGGTCAGTGTGACCCGGCGGCCGCTCGCTGTTCAATTTGAATCCAAGTTGTTAACCCCTTATGGAAGCTTCAAGCAGCACCTGACGGCAGAAAAGCGAGCCTTTCCACTGGTATACCTGTCAGGATGGTAGACCCCCGCGCCTCTGCTGGAGGAGTCGCTCATGCTTCTCAGTACACATCACTGCCTTTGTAACACAATACAGTGATTATGGAGTTAGCAAGTCATTTGGAGGCTGATTTTATTTTATTAACAGGCTGGTTAGGGAGTGTTGTGGCACACTTCACCTGCTCATCGTGCGCATCGCCAGCCTTGTGACCGCAACAGGCTCATATTGTATGGACGGCCGGTGAGAGTCAAACGTGCATAGTCAAGACTCCGCCCCACTTACCGCCGCCATGCCACAAGTGTTTTTTTCTGAATTCTACCTCTGTATCTGTGTGTTGTGTCAGTGTAGTTTGTCAGCAGCAACATTTAAGAGGACAAGACAGGGGTCAGACGGGCAACATCTCAGCTCTGACTGGAGTTTGACCTCTGACTGTTGTAGAGACTGTGACCGTTTGACCTGTGGGAATGTGTGGAAGTGACAGGTGACCCTCTTGAAACATGGCCACCACCATTGAGGCACTTCAATGGTGGTGTGCCTCAATGGCACACCACCATTGAGGTGGTGTGCCATTGAGGCACACCACCTCAATGGTGGTGTGCCTCAATGGCACACCACCATTGACGTCCATGACGTCAATGGACGTCAATGGTGATTTTACAATTTTCTTGTAAAATGCAACATTCTGCTGAATTCATTTGTGGACTGCGTGTGGCGGTGAAACTACACTGCTGCTCTCTGAATGAACTGTTCCATCAACCCTGACTTGGATCTCTGCGCCGCAGACATGACGGCACTGACTCACCCGCAGATGGCAGCGATGTCGTGGTTCTGCTGAAGAGCTTCCACAGCAAGATCATCAAAGTCAGGGTGAGTTTCTCGACCGTTTAGAGTGTGTGATTATCTGGAAAGGCTTTCACATCCTCTCTCCCTATGCAGGTCCAGAAGAAGGCAGACAAGATGAATGAAGATCTTTTAAGTGAGACGAGCGAAAGCAAAGGATTGTGGGACTCCCTCTCCAGGTAACCTGTTGTTGTTCATCTCCGTTCTGATTTGCATCAAAAGCGGCGGGACTTAGAACATGGCCGTGCCTTCTGTTGTCAATGATCATTACATTACGGTCTTCAGGAGCTCTCACTCCTCCACGGGATCCAGGGTGCAGTATTACGCTGTCAGGTCTACTCTTGCCAAAAATATGTGCTTCTGTAGGTATGTGTTTGCAGCACCGGTGTGCCTTTGCTAACTGTGTGATCCTGTCTCCTCACTTAACGCTTGCTGTGTGAAGTGTTTGGAGCACTTTTGAGAGAAGGTAGGCAGCGTGGCAGCAACCCTTTTAACACCACAAACCCGTCCGTCATGTTTATCAGCATGCGGCGTTATCTGATGCCTGCGCTTGCTATTCCAGTCGCCTCCATCTTGCAGTGAATATGAATTTTTCACACCTGTTTCTGTGTGCGATCGTCGTTGCTGCTGTGTGCGCCTGTGTCCCGACGTCCTCGCTGTGATGTGTTTTAGCCTTAAATTGTTGCCTCGTTGAAAAGAGGTTGACGACATCATGGCTGAAATGGTCTGAAGCTGAATGTGAACTGGGAGGAGGATCAGCTGCTCCGAGTCTGAGGCCATGCAGGGTTTCTGCTCTTGTAAACGATGGTGGCGCTGTGGCTTCAATGAGGGTCGACAGAAGAATGACCTCTTTTTAAAAAACAAACTTTCAACGTATTAAAACAAAGTGGAAACATCCAAACTAGTGGAAAACCCATAACGCATCATGGACTTGGACATGAAGATGGTGGTTTAAGAGATGGAGCGCTGAAGGTCGGCAAAGAGATTCACTTCACTAACACACTGCCGCGTCTGGCATGAGGTGAAGAAAGAGCTGAGCCAGAGGACACTGACCAGTGGGTTTCTCCTTTCACTAGTGGTCACCAGTATTGTATGTAGCTGAGGAACAAGAGTCATCCAGAAGACAGTCAGAGTAGAACCTCTGCTTCTCCGAAACCAGTTGGCAGCTCTGGTCCTGGACTCCAGCAAAGCCAACCCTAATGAAACTCAACACACAATCGGGCACACAGGTCCCAGAGTTATTGTAGCCGTGATAATCACCTAGCATCTTCTTAAATGAGGGAGAAGATTGCAGCGGAGCTGGTGAGATAAAGAAGCTGTAAAACCTCCCGCTTTATTTGTTAAATCCATAAGAGTCTCGGACTTCCCTGAAGTGTTGGAAATGATTATGACCAGACTGAGAAATCAAATCCTTACTCTCAAACGGGTCCCTGATGCTTCATCTCAGCTTTATGGTGTTCCTCCACGTGCTTGATTTTTTTTTTTAAAGCCCCACATGTTAGCAGAATGCTAATGTCTCCCAATAAGCAAGAGTTTTGCCTGCAGATGTGATCAATATTCTGTAAGGTCTCTGAAGCGCGCTGCAGTGCTGGAGGCCCTGAGTAATATCCAGCAGTCTGTGGGCATCAGTGGACCACACGCGTGATGTGCCTCCTCTGAGGCTCGGCTGGAGAGCGCTACCTTTGGAGTTTGACCGGCGGAGAGTTGGCTTTAGTGGAGACAAACAATCTGCTCTGTGCTGTCACACCTCCCTCACTCTCGCTGGTGTCGCTGCGGCGCCGCGGGCCACAGGATGTGATGGAGTGTGGGAGAGAAACCCCCTCCCTCATTGGCAGTCGCTTACAGACAAGGACACACAGTTTGACTGCAGACACATCTCGCCTCCAGCCCACGCCCTGATTTGTGTTGGCTAAGTGTTCATGCGTCATGAGCTCCGGCTCCTTAATGGATGTGGGTCAGTGTTTTCACATCAAGTATCGGCCCGTCCTTCCTCTCTTTCAGTCAAACACTGTTTTTTGGCTCAAACAAAACCAAGCTAAAGGTCGGACAGATCAGCTGACTGCAAAGGAGATGAGCTCAGTGATCGAACTTTCTTTCTTCCTCATACTGTTGCACTAAAACCAATTCAATGATTGAAGTTTTAGATACAAAAAAAAAATCATAATTTGAGGATACGATCACACGTAATTGTATCATTTTTTTGCATTCATGTATTTATTTATCTTCTAAAATGTAGTGAAATTATTTGAATTACTTTAGAATGAGAATATTTTAATGCATTTCATTGCACCTGGAAGTGTGATGTTCACTGGCTTCATTTATCTCCGCTAACAGATTAGCTTATTAATGATTCAATCTGAGCTGAGAAAATTCAATTAAAATTAATATTCACAAAAATACCAATCAAGTCAAAATCAAATCATATATCTATATGAAAGATGTATATGTATAGCTTATTTATTCATTTTTTATTTTCCACGGAATTTAACTCAAGCAATACATTCTCAAAATACGCTGTGTGTTGCAGTGCATGCTGGGAATACCATCACTGAGCTCAACGTGTTGCTGTGTCTGATCATTATTTATTTATCTATTTATTTTTATGAATGAGTGACCTGTTTGTCTACCTTGCTACATGAAAAAAAAAAAAAAATTAATATAAAATACAATTTAAAATTAAATAATAAAATATATATTTTTTATTTTTTGTAAATATATTTTTCCAAAAATTGAAATTTACAAAAGAATAAGACATAAACCCATTTTTATTTAAATGTTAGAGATCTAAATAGTGCTGATACTTCAGTTAAAATACATTAAATAGCTGTATGGAACATGTACAGAAATACAGTAAATTGGCCTAAAAAATAGCCGAAGTTTAGTACACATTTATACTTTCACTGGTGCCATGCTGAAGAAAGCCACACTCAATCCATGCGTGTCGTCCAAGTTGTTGAGTTGTCACCACAAAAGCACCAAAGCAAACAGTGTTGTGTTGATCCTGCCACGACTAGCTGACAGAGCTTCAAGTGTCGGCAGACTGAGGTTGGCTTCCATTCATATTTAACTGCCATGTTCAATGTTTTCATCCCACTGCCGTTGTTCCCAGCTTTTCAAAAGCATGGTGTCTTCTGCCCCACTTGTGATCGACGGCTCTTTCGTGACAAACAGCATCAATAAATCATAAATAATCTTCTGTTGTGTTGCAGCATCACGGGAGGCGGCTCCAAGAAGAAGGACGGCGAGCAGAAGAAAGAGGACGTGCTCAACATCTTCTCTGTGGCGTCCGGTCATTTGTACGAGCGATTCTTGAGGTTTGTTAGTTGCGCGTCGCTCGCCGTCTCGTTGTTGCTTCTCAGCTCACCTCCGATCCGTCTCTGCTCCAGGATAATGATGCTGTCTGTGCTGCGGAACACCAAGACGCCCGTCAAATTCTGGTTTCTGAAGAACTACCTGTCGCCTTCCTTCAAGGTTCCTCTCTCTTCATGACATTTCCGTTTGGCGTCTGATCACAGTCTTTCGACTGCAGCGCCGCGGCTTGTGACGCCAAACACGGCGAGCGTCGGTGCCCTTTCTTCTTCTGAAACTCTTTCTAGTTTATTTCTATATTTCAAAAAGCCGATTCATCAGATGAAAAGTGCTGAGACTAAACTCAACATCGACTCCAGAATCTGTCCTCACGTATGATCCTCAGGAGACCATCCCTCACATGGCCCGGACCTACGGCTTCCAGTACGAGCTGGTCCAGTACAACTGGCCGCGCTGGCTCCACCAGCAGACGGAGAAGCAGCGCATCATCTGGGGATACAAGATCCTCTTCCTGGACGTTCTCTTCCCGCTGGCCGTCGACAAGATCATCTTTGTGGACGCAGATCAGGTGAGAGCCGAGCCGGTCCTGTCGCAGAGACACACGTGTCTCTCTCTCCCCACAGAGAAACTAGACAAGCGCTCTTGTTTCACCCAACATCATTGACCTGGTTTCATCCTGTCGTCATCATTAGCTATGTTTTAGCATCTGAAATATCATTGAGAGCAATGAGCTCACTGGGACAGAAGGTGGCAGTAGTGTCCACAGTAGCCAAAGAAGAAGTGGAGCTGCAGCCGCCTCCATTAACATGCCCTTAGATTTAGCCAAAATCTCTCCATCCTTTTTTGAGTTATTTTGCTGATCCATGATCAGCGTTTCAACACGTTTCAAAGGTGTTATATATAAGTGTGTTATGTATCAGTGTGTTATAAGTGTGTCCTCATTTTCGGAGGCCAGCAGATGGCAGTCTCAGCTGGATATCGATCATTGGCTTTGTCCAAGTGTTTCTATGAAACCTCACATCTTTTTTGAAACCAAGAGCGCCCCCTGTTGAGAACAGTGTTTCATGAAACCTCATGGACCGAGTGTTTAGGTGGTCCAGGAGCGGGAGCCAAAGAATGTGATGAAAGTTCATTGACTACAAGTTTCAGCACAAATGGAGTGTAAATAAAATGTACGACGTAACGTGACCCCCAAGCCAGCTGCGATAACTTAATGAGAATGTCCGGGACGTTCTGTGGCGTTAGCTGCGGCTATGGGAGTGGCAGAACAAACCCAGAAAAGAAAAGAAGTGAGTGAGAAAAGTGACTTGGTGAAATGCTCGTATGCAGAACCAGAAGAAGAAGACTAGATTACTGAAGAGGAAGTGGGAAGTCCAGAACAGAGCTGTACCGAGAGCCTGGCTGGATCATGTTCCGCGCCTGACTTGGACTGATCAGAGAGCTGCACTTGTTGGAGAGACTACGAGGACCAGTGACATTAAGATCTGACAAAATACAAGCTTAAAGGAAGGGGGCGTGACCCAATAACAACCACACTCCCCTACGAGTTCAGGCCGGAATGTATGGCCACGCCCCCTCCGAGTCCAGCAGGAGTCACCTCTCCACATGACTTTTTCTGGCTGGTCAATGTTGGAATACATGTGCGCTACACCCTGAAGACAGTGCTGACTCGGCTTCTTTCTCTCCACAGATCGTCCGAGCTGATCTGAAGGAGTTGAGGGATCTGGACCTGGAGGGCGCCCCCTACGGCTACACCCCCTTCTGCGACAGCCGTAAGGACATGGACGGCTATCGCTTCTGGAAGAGCGGCTACTGGGCGTCGCACCTGGCGCACAGGAAGTACCACATCAGGTAGAGTCGTAAGGCCGATCTTCCACGGGCTGGTCTTCCACTCTGAGAAGGTCGGTCATGTACCTGTGAGGTGCTCCAGATGTGAAGGGAATGAAGTGCAGAATAAATTCACCGTTTTTGAGACCATTAAGATTCCAAACGTTGGGCCTCCCCAGACGCCCACATGCTCGCTCGCCCTGAACGTGGCGTGGCGTTTCTCATGTCATTGCCGAACAGAGTTTTGAAAAGCAGGTGCCTCTGGATTAAGCTTGTCAGTGGTGTTTGTAGCTCAGTGGAAAGAAGCGATGGCAGTCTCTCGACGCGCAGGTGAACCTTCATTGGGAATGATTCTGAGCCACTGGACAGCCACTCACCTATGTTGCGGGAGACAGTGGTCCTCTTCATTTGCTCTTCAACAGCAAGTCCTCCAACGTCATCTTCATCCTCCTCCAGTCACACTTTGAGGGGTCTACCCTCTAAGGTCCTCTGCACACCTTCATCATCCATCTTGAACCACACTGTGGTCCTCCTCTTCTTCATTCTCCACAAAACCCTTTACTTTGTCTCCACATGAGATCAGAGTCGGTGAAAAACATCCCTCCATTTTCTGCCTCTCGTACCCGAGTTGCGGGGGTGGAGCCTGTCCCATGGCTCATGTCCCATGTAGCATCTGCATGTTTTTGGATGGTGGGAGGAAACCAGAGTGCAAAGGAGCTTGTGTCTCTGTTCAGCTGTTAATGTTTGATGAACACTAATCGTGTGACTGCGACACTGATCTTAATATCCCAAATATTACCCATGATGCACTATTAGCCGAGTTATCTGGATCGACTCCAGTCCCGATCAGAACACCGAAATGTTGGACGCTCAGAGCCTCTTTGTCTGGTCTCACTGGCGCTGCATCCTGGAGTGGGGTCTGCGGAACGTTGTTTTCCTGACGTTACAAAGTGTGGGGTTTTGAGAGGAGAATGGAAAAGCTTCTCCTCTGTGGCGCCTCTGCAGCGCCGGCCTCCATGACTGCAGTTATGAGTGGTGCACCAGGGCCACACCTGTGGGAGGTGCAGGTCTTGTGCGGTCAAGTGGATTCTTTCTTAGCTGAAGAGCCCTGTTGAGGCCGAGCCTGCTCAGATGTAGGTCAGGTTGGGAGTTCAGGAGCCTGAAGTCTGAGGGTGGACAGACAGCAGAGGTCCCTGACCGGAGCCGTTCTTCTCTCCAGCGCGCTCTACGTGGTGGACCTGAAGAAGTTCCGCAAGATCGCGGCCGGAGACCGGCTGCGAGGACAGTACCAGGCTCTGAGCCAGGACCCCAACAGCCTGTCCAACCTGGACCAGGTGAGCAGCGCCCGCGCCAGCGCCCGCAGCCCCCCTTGACTCTGCTCTGCTCTGGTTCCAGGATCTCCCCAACAACATGATCCATCAAGTGTCCATCAAGTCACTGCCGCAGGAGTGGCTGTGGTGCGAGACCTGGTGCGACGATGCGTCCAAGCTCACGGCCAAGACCATCGACCTGGTGAGTCTCCAGTTAATGACCAGCTCCAAACCAGCCTGGGGCCACTGCTTCATCTGAAAACAGACCCTTCTGTTCTGGTGGGACCCGCCTCTCCCAGCTCTCACACGGGCGGTTCTGCCCCGGTGTGAGCTCACGTGATGTCGTCACCACAAGTTTGTTTTGTTTGACCCCTGTGACATCGGTCGTTCTTGTTTTAACTAATGCTCATTGTGTTATATTTTTAAAAAATTATATTTTAATATGATAAATATATTTTCACACACAACTGCCTTATATTTTTCAGAGAAAAGTGTTTCTCTCAACTATTATTTTTTATTAAAATACTTATTTTTAAATTCATTACTTACTTTAATACTGTTTTTTTTTCACAATAACTGTATTTTCCCAATTCATTAGTTTGTTTTTTTTTTGCTCTAACTTCAATGAACTCAAATTCCTCAATTCCTGTTTTGTTGAGCGGCTCTTCCTGCGCAGGCAGTGTTTGGTCTGCAGCTCCTGGAGCTGGCGGCGTCCGAGGTGGACGTGGACTCTGCAGGTCCGGACTGACGCGCTCCTGAAAGATGCGCACGACATAAATGTCAGGATTGGATTATGGGTCCGGCCGAGCGGCGGATTATCTCCGGCCGCTCGGGCCCATGATGCACTTGGCCTTTTGGGAGACAAGTGAGGAGCAGTTCCGCAGCCTCTAAACTGATTTGGGGAATTAGTGGCGGAGCTCTCACGCTGCAGTGGAGGCACCAGACACGCGCTCATGTCCTCTTAACAGAGGTGGAAACGAAGTTAGACGGAGCTGAGTGACGGCGTCTGCTTCTGTGCTGCAGTGCAACAACCCCAAGACCAAGGAGCCCAAGCTGGCGGCGGCCGCGCGCATCGTGCCCGAGTGGGTGCAGTACGACGGCGAGATCAAGGAGCTGCTGAGGCGCGTCCGGAACGAGACGGCGGCCAAGAAAAGCGCCAGAGAAGGTAAAGGGACACGCTGGCTGGCGACCCGCCGCTGGCTGGCGACCCGCCCGAGTCTGACGCTCCGCTCCCTTCGGCAGGAGTCTCCCGGCGGGACGAGCTCTGAGCGCAGGAGGAGGAGGAGGAGGCGCAGCCGGCCAGGTGGAGGTGAGGCCTTCCGGTCCACTCGCGTCACACTGAGGGCGTTTGGCGGCGACAATCGATCAAAGACTGGACCCAGTTCTCACGTTGCCACGAGCTAAGCCCCGCCCCCGCCGCAAACATGAAGACTTGAAATGTAAATAATGGCGTCGGTTCACTAGTGTTTTACAAGGTTTAAAAAGGCAGCTACGAATTTACCTCAGCAGATGAAACCGTCGTGTTTTCATACGGAAGGAAATGAAGTCCTTTACACAGAGAAGCTTCTTAGATCAAAAAATAAAATAAATCAATGACACCCACAAGAAGTCAATATAAATATACTTTTGTTCTGTTTGCTGACAACTAAAAATGTTAAACTCTTTGGAGAATGATGTCTCATAATTTTTCGGAAATGAGGAAATATTTATATTCAAACAATCAATTTTCTCAAAATTATGCTCCAGATAAATTTTGTTAAATAAATGTAGAAAAATGTTTTTTTTTAAAAATAGCGCCAAACATAATTTCAGACAAAGATTGTGGTTGTCATTCACTTTCTTGGAAATAATAAATATTAAAGTCTCATTGAAGATATAATGCGGCCAAAAAATTAATTGAAGTTGAAAATTTAAAAAAGAATTATATTTACTGTATATAATTTTCAAACCGTATGCTCTCCACAAAAATATTTATTTAAAAAAAACAAACATATTTTTTAAGTCCCAATGTGTTGACGTTATGTGGTGAAAGAAACGTATATGTCTCTGCATGTGTTCTTATCTTTGCTGACTCAGCAACTGGAAGCGATCTGAAGCTTCAGCTGGATGTTAGTCGCCTCATCATGAAGCCTGGAGTGATGTTGCCAACATGGCCGGTCAGCGGGTGAAGCGTGTACATGCCGTTTTTGTTGCCAGGTCGCGGCTCAAACGCAGAGGCGTGCGTCAGTCGCGGCTCATCGAGGCCGCTAGTCAGAAGAAGAGCTGCGACCAGTGGGAAGTGATACCCTGCGGCCGTCCGATCGTGGTTGGCTCCGTCTGGCGCCTGAAACTTCCAGGAAGGGGCGGGGCTTGGCCGAGCCGTCCTGCTCCTGGGGTCACGTGTCTTAATTTATTCCCACCTGTTTACGCTACGATGCAGTGTTGCTGTCTCAGGTCTGAGCAAGGCGTCGCTGCTGGTCGTCTCTGTCTCACGCTCACGCTCGTACGCCACGAGCCAATAAAGTGTTTTGTACCAAACTCTGGTGTCGTTCGTCCTGAAGCGAGTCCAGCCGGTACATAAATAGCTCTTTATTTACATGAGGGCCACGTTCCATTCATATAAAAATAAGACGCCGTGCGTCTCGATGAAGGAGCGTCCGCCGCCTGTCGTCCCGGCAACAGAGGCGTCTCCAGAGAAACCAGGCCCCAGTTTGTGTCCCGCTGGCTCAGGAAAGGTTCAGTTGAAGTTGAACTTGAAGTTGAACGGTCCCGACCCGAACGGGTTGAAGCCCTGGAAGTGATGGCTTTCGTGGAAGTGGTGGTGATGGTGGTGACCCTGCTGGCTCTCCGGGTCCATCGGGTCTTCTCCCTGATCGAACTTGCTTCTCATGTCTGGGGAACACAAACACCACATTCAGAACCCCAGGCTGGAGGTCCTCAGGTGGCGCTGGAGGTGGTACCTGGGTCGGTCAGAACCTCCTTGGCCTGAGCGATGTCGATGAACTTCTTCTCGGCCTGCTTCTTCTCCTCGGCGTCCTGGAAGTTGTCCGGATGCCACTGTTGAGCCAGTTTCCTGTACGCTTTGATGATCTCTTTCTTCTGGGCCGTCCTGTGGGCGGACCGAACAGGATCAGAACAGAGAGTGTGGGTGTCGAGTCCGTGACCTGAGCCATGTGGCGTCGGCCATTTTTGTTTTCACTCAGGAGTTAAATACTTTAACAATTGAATTCCATAAATACATATATATATTTTTTTGAAATTAATATTTTAGCTACATTCAAATGACACATTTTCTCTTAATTATATTCATGATTTATAATACAAATAACATATATAAATAGTATAAATATAATAATATAAAAGAAATAAAAATAATCCTAAATTATATTGGAATTTCATGTTCCGAACTCCATTTTTGATCTTGAGTGCGACGCCACTAGAATTTCATTTGATGAACTGGAATTTTGTTTGGGGCAAATGAATATTTCAGCTACATATAAATGATCAATTTTCATTATTTATAATAGTAAAATACATAAAAGAATAAAATAACCATTTTACACAAATGTCATTTTGTGAATATAAAACTAATAATAAAAAGAACTGATTTGGTTCGGTGAATGTTGGGTCCAACACCAGGAACATAATGCATATATAAACGACGGTTTTACATCCAGATGCTCTGGAGCTCCTCCCATCAGCCTCCTGTGAGGGAGCAGCGAGGGCCCAGACGGAGCTCCACTCACCTCTTGACGCCCAGGATCTTGTAGTAGTCTCTCTTCTTGGACTGCTTGAGCAGCCGCTGCGCTCGCTCCAGTCCTTCTTTAATCTGACGGTCGTTCTCGCTGTGTTTGCCCGCGGCCTCGTAGTCCCGGATGGCTGGAAGAGCAGAAGGAGCGTGGCTCACTGGGAGGTCGGGACATGGAGCCCGGTGGTGAACCCGGCTGGACCGAACCAGGCGGTCAGCTCAGTCCCGACTTTGAAAGACTGCTGCTGCTGCTGCTGCTGGAGGCTTGTTCATGGAAGCTCCGCTCAGACCTGCTGCAGCAGCAACAGCAGCATCGAGCCTCGGGTGCAACAGAGACCCACGAACCAGCGCTGTGAAGTTACGTGTGTCGGATGAGAGCAGCCTGCTGGTCTCGCCTTCATCTCCAGGAGAGCTGGCCTTTCCTGTCCACCCCCTGCCTCCTCAAACATTCGGGGCTCTTTCCACCACAGTCGACAGTGACATCATCTGGGTGTGTGTTTGTCCTTGCTGAGCCCATACGAGAGATTCCACTCTCAGGACCCGCATGACAGGTCCGACTCTCAGGGTCCCAGTGAGTCCGACTCTCAGGACTCTAGTGAGTCCGACTCTCAGGACCCGCATGAGAGATCCGACTCTCAGGGTCCCAGTGAGTCCGACTCTCAGGACCCGCAGGAGAGCGTGGAATAAATGAAGTGAATAGTTAAGCAGTTCTTAATTCTATATTTTCATTTCTTTCAATAAATACATTCGTTTTACATTGTCTTTTACTATTCATTGCGTTACTTTTTTGCGAGTGAAGTTCACTGCTAATCCTTAAGCTGTTCACATCAAATGACGCTGAACTCAAACAGTGTTTTCCAGCAGTGGACCGACGCTCTGATGGAGACGCGGGGAGTCGGGCGTCCGCCGGGACTGGACCAACAGGGACCCCTTGTGTCAGGGTTTTGTAACAACAGGACCTGATCATAACCATCGCTTCCTGCTCCAGCAAAGTGTTCAAGAGGGGGGGGGGGGGTTGTTTATCCTGCCTCGTGGGGACCAATTCTTGACAACAAACCATCCTCGTGGGGACCTTATGCCGGTCCCCACAAGTTTAAGCCTCAATTTGTGGATTCAAAATAACTGGGTCTGAGGTTCAGGGTGAGAGGCTGGGGAAAGGGTCACGACCACGACAGGACCTGGACAGCGAGTGACACCAAGGCGTGCGTTCCTGCCGCACACTCACCTTCGTCGTACTGCTCGTCCTGCACGTAGGCCTCGGCTCGGTCTTTCAGCGCGTTGACGTTCTCCGGCTGGTGCTGGAGGACCTGGCTGCACACGTCGATGGCCCGGCTGGCCTCCTGGTTCTGCTGAGAACCTCAGGGGTGAGACGCGGCCCTACAGAACATGCGGCGGCGGCGGCGGCGGCGCTGACCTGAGCGAGGGCGTGGCAGATGCGCTCCTTGGCGAGCAGCGAGAACTGAAGGACGTTGGGCTCCGTCTTCATCACCGCCTCGTACTTGCTCACCGCCTCCCCGAACCTGGAGGTCCCAAGACCAGGTCAGACTGGTGTCGGCTGAGGGTCGACCCCGCCCCCCACCTCCCCTCACCTCTGCTCCTGGATGAGGGTCTCTGCCGACTGGATCTGCTTGTTGAGCTTCTTCACCTGCTTGTAGTGGCTGTAGCACTGCTTGTGGTCGGGGTCCAGCTTCAGACACTCGCGCACCTCGCTGCAGAGAAACGGCACGTGTGAGCCAGCTTCACGTGACTGGCCTCCGCTCCTCACATGCCAGCGAGGGCCTCACTTGAGGGACATCTCGTGGTCTCCGAGGCTGTAATAGATGGTGCTGAGCTTGTAGAAAGCCGGCGTGTTGTCACTCTTCAGCTTGGAGGTGGCCTTCAGGTCGCTGATGGCCTTCCCCGTCTCTCCCATCTGAATGAAGCACTCGGCTCGCATCTCACGCGAGGCCACGTCCCAAACGCACGTCTGCAAGAGATGCATTTACACCTCCGGGTTCGGCAGAGGCCGGCGCTGCGGGCCCCGGGGCCTCTCACCTCGATGATGGCGTCCAGATGTGCCGCAGCTGTCAGGTAGTCGTGCTGCTGGAAGCTGGCGCTGGCGCTGGCCACCTCCCTCTGGATTTCATCCGCCTTCGTCAGCTGCGCCTGGGCTTCTTTCTGCTCCTTGTTGCTGGGGTTGGACTTGAGCTGTGACGCAGAGCAACAACTCGGAATTCAGCCGGTCACCGCGGCGTCGTGTGCTGAGGCAGCAGAAGCGCCGCGCGTCAGATGCAAAGCATAAATCCTCAGCAGGAAGCATATTAAGGTCTGTCACGAGGCTCCTGAGATTCAAGGCAAGTCTGATGTAGTGGACCGAACTGCAGCGCGTCCTTGAACGAGCCTCACATAAGCCTCACCTGAGAACATCAACGGAAGAGAGACGTGGAGGACGGCCGTGTCCTGCGGCACAGTTAGCAAACCTCCTCTGTTCAATCATATTTAAATGTGACGGCAGACACCGAGAAATGACGCCCGGAGGCCTGAGAGCCTTCACACACACGCACGCACGCACGCGTGTCCCTCCTGTCGCTGCAGCACAGATCCAAGAGCACGTGTGGAAACTGAGGGTCCCGAGGGCCCACGTTACTGGGGTTCAGTTCACTTCAGCTACTCAAACAGGAACCCGGAGTGAAGCACCGTCAGGTCAGCTGGTCCCAAGGTCACGCCTCCTGCGACCTCCCCTATGAGGGGGGCGTGGCCAGGGCGGAGGTCAGACCCCAGTCTGAGACAAAAACACTCACACATTAGAGCCATTTCACTTTGAGTCTTAGCTCTTGTCTTTTGGACGAAAACGTGTTTCAGTAGTCACATTTTAGTCTTGTCTCTACTTATTATAGTTTTTCTCTGGTTTTAGGCCACAAAAGAAAAAAAAAAGAGAAATGATAATAATAGTCATGAGAAATAAAAGAGGGGATATAATGACTATTTACTAGTGGTGGGACATTAATGAGTTAATTACAATTCATTAATTAGAACATTATTATTATTCATTAATAATTAATTTAATTTAATAATAACAGCGTGCTCTCTAGACCACAGGGAACCTTTGTTTTCCACTGATCCCACTGATGCAGCAGACACGTGGCAGCTAGGATGAGAACAACAACAACAAACATGGAGGAATCCTCCCTGAACCAAAGCAAACAAAAGCAGCTGTTTGGTTCAGGTTTTTCACTACACAATGTCCAGGGTCCACTCTGGATGGACTTGGAATTCACTGAAATTCTTACACAAATATTTTCAAGACATGAAAAGAGCTTTAGTTGAAATAATATATATAATATAACCACCATGGTGATTTATTGTGCCACTGTCAAATTGATGCAAAATAAACAACATTTTGTTGTTTGAATGTGTGTATGGCTCCATCATTAGGCTTCTTGTGGCAAATGTTCTCATATGATTAAACTGCAATTAATGGAGATTAATTCATGACACATTCTCTAATTAATTTGATTTTTTTTATATTGAATCCCAGCCCTACTATTTCCCTCTGAGGTAGCTCAACTATTTTGGGATGTGAATATCTTTATACACGGGAGCAGCAACACACACACACCTGCACATGTTGGCGTATGTATGACGTGTTTCACACATCATTTTGCCCAAATACAACAAAGCTCACAGTAGAATGGCCTCAACAGATTATCGATCACTTGCTTATTAACCACAACACATTGATTATTGGCCAAAATGTTGTGACTCACCTACAAACAACTCTCACCACAGGTGACCCTCAGGTTTGTCACGTGCCTGTTCCTCACTTTTAGCTTCAGAGTCAATGTAAACAAGGCACTGCCACACATCACTGCACCATCTTCCAGCACCAACTGGCGCCGCCGCCGCCGCCATACTCCACGGGTCAACGGGCGTGGCCAGACACAGGCACTTCACCTGACAGATATTACGCACTGCACCGACAAGTTTGTCACATACTTTGACATCTGACAGACCAACTCCAGATCATCTCCACAAGGAAGTCACTGACGTAAGCGCCGCATGACGGTCATGAAAAAAAAAAAAAGGGGTTGCCAACGAAATACTGGATCATAAGCATGGGCACCGAAAACAGCCCCCACCGTGAGCCGACGTCCCTCCCTGACTCACCACTGTCTTGAAGTCGCTCTCAGCTTCGTCCAGCCGGCCCTGCTTCAGCAGCAGGTTTCCTCGCTGCAGTCGAGCCTGTGGAGCCACAGGAGACACAGTCAGGAGCCGAGCGCCGGACTGCAGGACATTAGCATGTACTTATCCTCCAGACCTGTGTCCTGTTGTCAACGGAAACTGATGCACTGGTGAACAGCCCTTGTTTGTATTTTATTTTATTTTATTTTATCATTGCACGATGTACCGAGGCACTTTCCAAGTTGGTGTGTCAATAAAGCCGATTCTGATGAATGAATATTGCACGGCACACAGTCCTTACAACAATACTTTCATCATCAACTTGACCTGAGGAACCAGACAGGGTCAGAGAGCAGGGGACGTTCTCATCTTGTGATGCATTTCCTTTCCCAGGCAGGTTCAGGTGTCTCTGACAGAAGTCCACTTGGATTCCCAGAGTCCTGCGAGTAACTAAACTGAACTGTTCCATACGCTCATGGTACAAATGTGACTGATCTTTATGACTGTGTTATTACACAGATGGTGTCTGATCATGCGACACTTGGTCCGTCAGACGCCTCTTTGCCTGCCTTCATGTCACGTCTGAATTACAAACAAGTCAGACTGAGTAGTTTGAGTGCCGGCAGCGTGTTGTCGTGCAACAGCACACTGCTGAGCAGAGGAACAACAGTGCTTCAAACAGTCACAGCTTCAATGAGCCGTTAGTTAGATCTTTCTCAGTTTCAAAGGTCCTGATGCAGCTGCTCACGCCCCATGAACTCGACTGTGAACGTGTTGACTTGGCAATGTTGAGAATTGAAAGTGTCAACACTTGAATGTTGTTAGTTCTTCTTGTGAACCAATGTGTCATTAGTATTAGTGCGAGTCTGTGGCGCAGCCTCGCTTCTTCAAACACAGACATCTCACACTGATATTTCTGACTGTATTCAGTTTAACTGTTTCCCAAAACCTTTCTTTTTTCCCCCGCTGCTGTACTGTGTGGCGAACAACTCACGGAGGTAAAGTCTGGCTTGAGTTCGATGACTTTGCTCAGGTCCGGCAGAGCCGACTTGGACTTCCCCATGGCCAGAAACACCGTCGCTCTCCGGTAGTAGGCCAGGTAGTTCTTGGGGTCGCCATCTTACGGAGACAGACACGGAGAAAACAACTGAGTCGGCGAGTCACTGAGGCAGTACACACATGCACACGCTATGCAATGGCTATGTGGAGGCTTGATAACACGTCCTAACTGAGCAACTCCAATGTGGCGCAACATCTTCAGAAAGTGTGGGCGTCGATCGACCAAGCTGGTGGGAAAAGAGCCTGAAGCAGACGCTGCTGAGGTGGGCTGGTCTGACGCCACAGGAGAGAAGCCGCTGCAGCCACACAGCAGACGCTTGACTTGGGAGCGCCTGTTGCTCAGCCCTGATCTCAGCAGCAGGTGAACACATTAGCAGCAGTGAGGTGTGTGGTGGAAGACACGCTGCCTCTCGCAGCTGTGGAGCTGTCGCTGCAGTTCGTGTTTCAGGGTGTTACAGATGTGTTGCTGCTGAGATGGTCATCAGCACTAGTGTTTGTTCCTGCTACTACGGAGTGTTCTGTCAAAGAGTTGATCATTTTGCACTGCTAAAAGTATAGTTTCTAATCTAAATGATCACAATAAATATGCCCATCAAATGTTTCACCTGCCATCGCACCTTTAGCTCACTGAGTGGCGACTTTGTTCATTGTTTCATTACACTTGAAGTGGGTTAGAGCTGATAGATCAATAGATGGCCTTTACTACCTGACTATCTAGTTCAGCAGGCCAGTGAAATAATGATAACTCTGTCCCAATGTCGCTGGTTCCCGACCCAGCCCCATGACTGTGAGGGTTCCAAGATGATCATGTTGGAGCTCCACTATAATATACAGTTTTAAAAAAGTTACTTTCGCTAGTAACTAGTTACTTTGACAGTAATGAGTAACTTGAAGTAACAAAGTAACTTGAAGTATCAAAGTGACTTCTTACTAATTTAAAGTAACTTGCTCAACACTGCTGTTGACCAATCCACGAGGAACCGAGTCAGACTTGACGTCTGTTGTCAGGTGAACCAGTCTGCTGAGGAACTCCAAGTTCACCAGCTCTGTTTCTAGTCCCTGGCTCTTCAAGTCAGCTGCATATCCATTAGAATAGAGGCGAGTGGACTGGTTTGGATGTGGGGGGTGTTTCACCTGAGAGGAGGAGCGTCTACAGACTACAGGAGACCTGAGTCCAGTGAGTGCAGCTGCTGACTGACGGCCCACACGCGGACATGTCTCCTGTAGAGGTGTGGAGGCCATGTCGCCGGCCCTCACTCAGCAGACTAGATGATGACCTGTCACTTCCCAACCAACCAATAAAGCAACTCACCCACAACAGCGTGGAAGTGGGAGAGCGCGTCGGCCAGCTGTCCAGCCGCCAGCAGCTTCTTCCCCATCTCCATGTGATGGTCCACGCTGGCCTCCCGTCCACACTGGACCCCTGGAACACATCCGCTGCCTCGTGACTCTCACGAAGCGACACGTCAACACCAGAAAACTCAAGAGTTTCAGAGCCAAAACACGCTCCCGAAGAAGAGCGGAAACTTTCCGGACAGCTGCTGTCAGAAAGTTCAGCTAACGCGTTAGCATCCCCGCGCGTCTCTTCACTTCCTCACCTTCATAGCGCATATCGATCAACACAAGGAGGTAGGGGACGTAGGCGAGGACTCGGCGCGCTGCGTGCTCGACGGACACCATGGTGGAGCTGAGAGTGGAGCACTTTCCTCGGGCTTCTCTCACCGGAGCGCAGCGCTGTTGACAGCTAGCATGGCTCCGCCGCTGGCGGTGGCCGGTCGTGGGGCGCGCTGATTGGCTGGCTTCGGCCTGAAGCCCCGCCCACCGCTGCCTGTTCAACAGCGAGGAGCCACGGCAGCACTGGGCGCGCGTGCGTGGGGGCGCGCGCGCGCTTGACGCGAGCCTGAACCGTCATTATCATTGGCTTTTATTAAAACGCTCATCAGTCTCAGATTTAAAAAAAAACATAGGTAGGATGCACATGTTCTCAGCGGTGAAGAGTTGGTCACGTGTTCAGAAAACGATCTTTGATGACGAGTCGCTGATTCTGGTCACGTTGTTAGCGCAAAAACAAACCAACAAAAAAACAAAAACTACAAATATATACTACCAGGCATTTAAAAAAACTGCTTTCTGCATTACAGATATTAAAAGCAACAAACATGTAAAGCAGGATCTACGGAATTATCTCGTAAAGAAGTCAAAGTGAAATAAGTGAAACTATTTTCGGAGGACTCATGAAGTCGCCACCGTTTGCTGTAATGACAGCAGTCACCTGCGGGAAAAGACATCAATAACCTCATGGCTAAATAAATACACACATATTCATTTTTATTTTATTTTCTACTGGTGTATATTACTGTGTTTAAAAAGATACCGTCCAACACGTGGAACAGGATCAGAACTTTATTGCCACTTCAAGAAAGAAAACAAAGCACTCGACGCACTCGTGCTTTGACTGACAGGTCAGCGTCTGCGGTGTCAGACGTAAGAGTTGGTGGACGTGGTCCTGGTGATGCTGCTTATCCCAGAGAAGCTGGAGGCCGTGCTGCTGATGGTCTTGGACTTGCGGCTGTCGCTCCTCCCCGTCTGCGTGGGGGCGACCGCGTAGGCCGGTGGGATCTGGTAGGCCTGGTACCTGTCTCTGTCTGAGCTGCGTGGAGACGCCAGAGGTCAGCCAGGTCGAAGGTCGTGACGGGACACCGCGGCGATGGCGCTCACCTGGAGCGGCAGCCTTCTCTGCCGGCGAAGATGCTGAAGATGAGCCCGCCCACCACCAGCAGCGTGGAGCCCCCCCAGCCAATGAACACGCCCACCCCGATTTCAAACCTGCGGGGGGGGGACACGAGTCAGCTCAAAGGTGACTCCAGCTCGGCATGGAAAGAGCTACTCACTTCTGCGCTCTGAAATTTGGGTCCTGAAATTCAGATCTGATTTTGTTTCCATAAAAGGAGAAGGCGACCATGGAGCACATTCCTGGGGGAAGAAGAGAAGGTCAGCTCCAGTCAGTGCTTCTACTCTGAGTCTCTCCAGGATGAAGTGGAGAGAGTGGCCTTCTGGCTCAGCTCATTCTTCACCACGACAGACACACCTTCCTTCCCTCACTGGAGAACAAAACCCACTTCTGCCCTTCTACCCTTTCCCCTTGGAGAACCATGGTCTTCGAGGCACTGATCTAGAGTCCTTACTAGAAACTTCTTTTTGGCTTTGGTTATTCATTAAATTCATTAGAAAAACTGGATTCACTGACTTTTCTCTTTGTCCAGTCAAAGCTCTGATTGTTGCAGTGCATTATGGGACCCGAACAGGAAGTGGGCCGTTAAAGCCAGACCTTCTAAAATACGCCTGACAACTCGTGTGTGTTTGAGCGACGCACCTCCGATCAGGTAGTTCATCCCCCCGGCAAACGTCACTCGAGCGTTGGCGACCTCTGACCCCCCGAGCTTGGTGCACTTCATGCCCACCAGCACCAGGATGGAGGCAAAAAACGCCAGAATGATGCAGATGATGATGAGAGCGCGGCACATGTGGATGTCCCCTGTTCAGAGGTCAGAGGGAAGAGACTTCCTGATCAAGACGGAGAGCACTGGCGCTCGCACCCTCCCTCCAGATGGAAACACAAGGGCAGGTCCTGGAAGCAGCTTTTAAAATACATGATCATGCAATAAACACCAAAAACAAAACACAAACGTAAGTTGCCTCCAGGCTGCTCGCAGGGTGTTGGCGAATTTGGAGGAAGGAAGGGCTGGATTTTTAATGTCAGATAAATGAACCAAACACATTACAGAAAAAAGTGGCAATAAAACATGTCCATATTGAATTTTGAGTTGGAATCATATTTGAATCTTCAGTGTTTTAGAAGGTTGTTCTATCCAAATGGAAATAATATTTGCGTGTAGCTTTAGCTGAGTGCTCCAACCTCTGGACAAGAGTCAAGCTAACGTCGCGTCACATACACGGCTGTAATCTTCAGTGAGTTTCTCTGGGTGATATTCAACACTTCAACCTTGGACTCACAGTTGAGCGCTAGCATCGATGGAATCCCTTTGCAGTCGGAGACTCCGGTGGAGTCGGAGATGCAGTCCTTCCACAGGTTGGAGAAGTAGTTGGAGGTGGTCAGCACGATGCTGTCCACCTCGGACCAGGTCCAGATCTCGGTGGGCATGGTGGAGCAGACCAGGATCCAGCCGGCCACGCACACCACGAAGCAGCCGATCTCCATGTACATGACCACGGTGCGGTAGCCCATGCTTGCCGGCGGAGCTGCAGGGCGTCTGAGCTTCCCGTCCTGAGGTGAGGCGAAGCTGGCTGCTGCTCATGTGTTGACCCACAACAAGCCGTGTTTTGGCGTAAACAACGGCGTCCCTTCCGTTCTGGCGACACGAGCTGACCAGCACGGCTTCTGTTTGTTTCTCCTCAGGAGGACGAGGGCCGACGGACGACAGCACACTTCACGTGGCCGAACAGACAGGTTTTCCTGGTGAGTCACGGACACCACGTCTTCTGAGCTCGGATGGCAAGATCTGGATTCATGGTCTTGAGCATGATGTGATTCATAAATAAAGGCAGCCACAGCATCCTCCAGAGACGTGGAGTAGAACACAGACTGAGCATAGCTCAAAGTCTCTCCTGGATGATCTTCTCAGGGGTCATCTCTCTCCACCTGGGAACAACTTGACTTTCGCGAAGAAGAGAAGGAGATTGTGGGCCTCTTTGCATCAGCGGCGGCCCCCTCGACCCTGCAGAAAATGGCTGCTCCTCAACTGGGCCGTCAGAGGCCCCACCATTGTTGGAGACAAACATTTAAGGTTTATTCCAAAACCAGCTCAGACCCGAAGCGTTTGGTACAAAACTTTTATTAAGTGATAGGTAAACAGACGACGCTAACAAGGTCAAGAGAGCAGAGAGCCAGTCGCCACACAGCGCGGCATCACGCCACTAACACGCAGGAAGTCAGACGAAGGCGTCTCTTTCCGATATCTTCGCCGGCGAGGTGAGAGAGAGTTTGGAAATCCTGGAACTGCTGGATCGTTTGGAATCCATGTAGTATCCGTACTGCCCGGAGGGCTGGTAGTACCCGGAGTAGAGGGGTCGGCCTCGGGTGCGAGGGGACATGTACGTGCGCGTCCCGTAGGCGTAGATGACTTTACTGCGGAGACACACTCGGTAAGTGAATTGCAGTGGCTTAAGAGGGCGGGACATGTTTGTACCTCTCGGGGAAGACCACGCGATAGACGGTGACGGCGTACATTATCGCCCCGAGATAGATGAGGAAGCAGCCGACCAGTCCGAGGAAGATGGGAGGCCCCAAGTCGTACCTGCACCAGGAGAAAGGAGGCTTGGCTGAGTGATGCAGGGGTTGCACACAACCTGGTGATTTTGAACCGTGGGAGGAAACCAGAGTTCCAGAGGGAAACTCGGTAAAGGGCGTGACTCGTACCTCAAGGCTCCTGGCGACAGAGACTCGGCGAAGGCATTCCGGGCCACTCTGTTGATGTATAAGCAGTAGCCGGCGATGTCCGAGATCCCTGGGCAGTTTCGGTGAGACTGGAAGTCAATGAGGGCAAAACAAGCGTGACATCTACACCAGCCCAGTCACCCACCTCCGGCAAAATGGAAGACGGCTCCAGCCAGCAGCATTTTGTCCTTGGCTTGTTCCCCGCCTCCGATGAAGGTGCACTCCATTCCCAAGAAGCAGAGGACGACGGCGAAGAAGCCGAAGGTCAAGCCACACATGAGCAAGCCTCGCACACCCTGGACGTACGCTGGAGGGAGGAGAAACGCCGCCTTTGTTATCACAAAATCCAGACGTTCAAGGTCCGGGTCTGCCCCAGGGGCTTCCCCCCAGAATTAAGCCTCCCAGGAGACATCTCAACTGGCTTCAGCCTCGGTGAGACAGTACAAAAGCTGTCGGAGGCTCTTGTTTTCAGCTCCAACTCAAAACTCTTGAGAGCTCATAGATCCGCTAAACCAGAAGCTTTGCCCTTTAGCTCAGCTCTTTCTTTCGACGCAACATCATCGTCATAGGTTCACGGTGGAATAGAGAGGGATCCAGGGTTGTAAAGTCATCTGCGGCTGGGTCTACTCACGGGTGACGCTCCAGAGCACGGGGAAGTCCCGGCAGTTGGTGACGGCGGTGGAGTCGGTGAAACAGTCCTTCCACAGGTTGGACCAGTACCAGGCCACCTTGATGATGAAGGAGCCTCCCTGGCCTCCCAGCTGGCTGATCCTCCAGAAGTCCATGGCCATGGTGCAGAGGACGAAGAGCCATCCCAGCGACGTGATCAAGAAGCCGAACACCTGGATCAGTCTCTTCCTCATGTCGCGCAAGTCCGCTCTCGACGACGAGTCACTGCCCGCTCCAAGTCAGCGGCAGTGTTTGTGTTGGCTCGTGCGTCTGTGTTTGGTGTCAACACGGAGGAGCGTGTCTTCACCGCTCCCTCCCTCAGGTTCCTCCCAAACTTATCTGGAGGCCGTGTGGTGGATCAGAATAAAGAGAGACGAGCCCTGCTGACCCCTGGATCTGCACCCGCCCGAGGGTCAAGGGGTCAAACTAGCAGCATCTAAACCATTCTTAAATATGCTTCTGTCGAGTATATGACTCTATTTTTACAGTGGATAGCTGTATTTTGTGCATAAATATACAACCAAATCTATCCCTTGGAACACCAACAACAGATATACTGAAACACTGGACGCATGAAATGACGCATAAACAGTTCTGAGAGTGAAAAATTGCGTAATATTAGCGACAAGAGCGGAAGAACGAGGAGGACGCTGGACTGAGGGCTGAACCTATATAGACTCTAACATGCACTTCTAGCGCTCTCTGGTGGGAGAAAGAGGTAGTGACTGACGCTCCATTCCCACAGTCTGAATGTGTTGACCTGACATGAATGCGCGCGCTGACATCAGCCTTCAGGAAAAATCGATCAATCCAGAGCACAGGCGTCAGTCAAGCTCTGCAACTGAACCTTCAATACGATCTCAATGACTTGACCTCAAGTCAAGAGATTGATTTGTTTTTGTGTGGAGACATGAATACACAAAACAGTTAAAACACAAAACGCGGGAAGAAGGTTTGACATTGAAGTGGAAATAAATAGGGAAAAACAAAGGGAAATGTTGATCTCAATATAAACAAATGTATATTTTCACATGTATATTATTTTTCTGTATTTATTTCCATGTGAATTGAGCCTTTACGAATCTGCCTTTGAAAAACAATGCTTCTCTTTGATCGAGCGTGTTCAACATGAGGCCCTGGGGCCCGACGGGGTCCTTGATTAAATCAGTCGTCTTTAAATGTGTCTTCATATACATTGCACGATTGTAGGAAGACACTTTTAAGGCTATTTTTTTTTTACCTGAAAATGAGCTTTTCTCAGCTAGAAATGAAGATTAAACAACGGCATGGTCCTGCTGTTGAATCCCACCCGGAGAGGAGCTCAGGAGCTCTGGGCTGCAGAGCTATGTGTTGTGGAAAATGTGTTCCGTTTTTCATTGGTTTATATATGTCACACTCATACTGCGCTATCCTGGACGATCGTTGATGCCTGCAATCACGGTGGTCCGGGCTGTGGAGCCCAGCTGCGAGCTGATCTCCTCACACACGGTTCCTTGGACAGGCAGGCCAGAGAGGAGCACAAGATGATCCCTGCGGCGATGCAGAGGAAGGAGCCCGACCAGCCGATGAAGAGCGCGGCTCCAAAGTCGTACCTGCAGCACAGCGTCGGTGAGCCGCCGCACACCGCCGTCCTCACTCAAGCCCAACACTTACTTTTGCGCCATGAAATTTGGGTCGAAGAACTCGGAGGTGACTTGGTGCGCGTACAGCGAGCAGGCGGTGAGGGAGCACAGGCCTGCGGGCGACACGCGTCAGGACGGGGAGGGCGAGACCTCTACGAGTCATTGCTTACCACTCAGGGCGTAGGTCACACCGGCGACCCAAACTAGCACCACCTTGGGCTTCCTCTTCCCCACCAGCTTGGTGCACTCCATCCCCATGAGAGCCAGACCGTTGCCGAAAAACGTCAGGCACACCGAGGAGATGATCAGCGCCCGGCAGGCGTGGAGCGTGTCTGCAGCGGCAGATCAAGATCGAGAGTTACAGGTCCGGAGTCATTCATAGATGCTGTCTTTGCATCAGTGGGCACGCGCTGTACATTGTCTCACAAATACCAAGCCACGCCCCCCAACGACAGAGACTCTGTTTGTCTCGGGTGCTTGCCAATCTAAGGGCGGTTCCACCGCCAAATGGGGCCAAAATAACTGGACCGTTTATCAGCACGCTTGACTGAAGGGCTTTGATATGGGTAGTGCTACCTGTGAGCACGCGACTGCACGGGCAAACAAAGTCGGAGTGGAGTAGCGACTACAGCCAGTGTATTGTTCGTTCCATAGAGCAGAAATCTGAGTGGTAATGGAAAGTTTGTTTTGTTTAGTTGTGTACCCACCTCATCGGTGGTCATGATGAACTGGCCCATATTTGGGTTCCAGATCTGGGGGGGGGCATTGTGTACAGGGCAGCCCAACAAACGGTTCAGGCTCTAGTGGTGGACCGCAAGAGAAGCTAGAAACAGCGCGGAAAGATGATTCATCTGAGGAAAAAGTCACACAGTTGCGTGCCTGGATAGCTAAAACACACCCTCCTCTATGGTCCTGACCGTGGAGGTCAGAGAGGGCTAGAACAAACCAGGTGATAGTCCAGATTAACAACTCAATATATATTTTGAGACACCCACTGAGGAGTCATGAAATATGAATCCACTTATCTAAATGAAAAATAAACAAGTTCAAAGCATGTCACTCACGCAGGTCCTCGAGAGTGAGACCCAGGAAAGAGGAGAGTCACTGACCGTCTAGGGCGAGCATGGACGGGAAGTCTTTGCAGTCGGAGACCCCGGTCAGGTCCGCCACGCACATCTTCCACAGGTTGGACATGTAGGTGGTGGTTGCCAGCACGACGCCGTCCAGCGTGTAGACCTTCCAGTACTCGATGGCCAGAGTGGAGGTCACCAGCATCCACCCGGAAACTGCCAGGATGAAAGCAAAGACTTGCAGATACATGCTCTTCTGCCGGAGAAATCTTCCAAGGACGTGCCCAGATCTGTGTCTGTATCAATAAAGCAGCGTGGATGTTCACTGTTGATGTACAAACAATGGCGCTCAGCCAAGTTCAGCTCTCTCTCTCGCGATATACCATGCACCAAAACGATGAGCCAGCTTCCCTCCGTACAGAAGGACGACATGGCGGCACAAGACTCAGGAGCTCCTGGGTCTGGCTCTCTTCTGGATGACTGTCTGTGGGGCTCAGCCTTTCTCAAGCTGACCGTACTTTACCAACAAATGGTCTTTCTTCAAACAAACACACAAGAATCACAGCAACAATGCACACGACGCCGCACAAACCAAAGGTGCAATGAAAAAAAATAACGTTCCCAAAATAACAATGAAAAAAACCCTAAAACAAAATCGATTAACACAAGCCGAATGGAACGTTTTTTTTCTCAATCGGATGTTTTTCAGGCGAAAACACACCCACACACATCGCGAGTGCCGGACCACAGCGCTGCGCTCCTCCCCAGCACCAGTCTCCTGTGGCTCCCGGCTGCACACCGCAGTGTTCTGGGAGTCTGACAAGTTGTTTTTGAACATTGTCGACGCCCAGACAGTGATCAGCCCCTTTACTGTGTCTCTCATGTTTGTGTCGCGCTGCACACGTAGTTCACGTAACATCTAATGCTGAGTCGCCTGAGGCGAGAAGCTCACATCCCGTGGAGAGTTTCTTAAGTCAAGGTGCAGCTCTCCAGCCGGGAACCAGAACCTGGTTCACTTGTGTTCACGTGTCGGACTGTTGAGCCGAACACACTTTGTCTCGAGACGCATTGTGAAACAGTGAAAGAGGGTGTTCACGCTGCAAAGGTCCAAACGGAGGAACTCACTAAAACACTGGTGTCTTCTGGCTCAGCTCTTTCTGTCTGGCATCCCCTCACCCGGGACCAAGACCACACTTCCACCTGCATTTATTTCCAGTCAAATACATTTATAACACAGGTATACAAACATAAAAGCACGACATCACTGCAACAAGTGGTGACAGATACAGACAAAGAGATGTAAAACAGAAAACCCACGGCACATGTTCTTATACGTAAGCGTTCTTATCGAAGTGCTGAACCCTGGAGGCGTTGGTGTAGTCCGGAGGAGGCCTCTGGCCCATCGACCTGGACTGACCTCTCTGGTACGAGGAGACGTGAGAATGTGAGGCGGCACCTCTGTAGGCCCCGGGACTGCGGCTATTGAGGGGAAACGCGCATTAGACTGGACGGTCACATGACCAACCACGACGACCACCTACGCCTTCCTCGAGGAGCACGGGATGGAGAAGCAGAGCAGAGTTCCTCCGAGGATGCAGAGGACCGAGCCGGCCCAGCCGATGAAGAGCGCTGCTCCCAGCTCATACCTGAGGAGGAAACCGAATCTTCAGTTGCACATCAGCCGCTGGGACGTTCGCCGTCGAACGTGGCTCTTACTTCTGTGCCACGAACAGCGGGTCGAAAAACTCTGACGTTATCCGGTGTGCATACAGAGAGCAGGCCGAGACGGAGCAGAGGCCTGAGGAGCACAAAACAGGCACACATTCACCTGGTCACCAGGGGGCGCTACACACGCAAACAGCTCACATTTGTTTTTTACTTTATTGGGAAGGAGAAGATGCGGTGAATGAGGGAGTGAAGGAGATCAGAGAGATGAGTGGATGATTGAGGGAGATGGAGAAGAAGAGAAGAGAAGAGAAAGAAAACTAAAACTAAAAAGATTCCACTAAACGAGAAAACTAAAAAGAAGGAAAATAGAGATGAAGAAAAAGAAGAAATACAAGAAGGAAAAAAATGAACAAGACAGAAGAAAATTTAAGAAAAAAGAAAATGAAAAAGATGCAGAGAAAATACAGTGGAAAAAGAATGAGAAGAAGATGAATGTAAAGAACTTGAAAAAGAGCAAAAGTGGAAGACAGAAAAGGAAAATGATAAAGAAGAAAATATGGCAAAAAAAAACAAAAAGGAAAGGAAGAGAAATATGATGCTTTAGAGGAGCAAGCAATTGTTTCACACCAGTCAGCAGATAGAGGGACATTCCAAGTGGGCGGAGTTTGTAGCTATTCTCGATGAAGCTTGAGTAATTTTTGCACTCTAGTTTCCTCCCACAGTCCAAAAACATGCCAGAGTTAACCGGCTACTCCACACAGGCGACGGACAGGAGGCCTGTCCAGGGTGAGCCCCGTCTCTCGCCCAAACTAGCTGGGACCCAGCGAGGGAATCAGTTTGATAAAGAGCGCCCCCTGCAGGGCAAGCCACAACACAGAGGCTCTCACCACTCAGAATGAAGTTCGCCCCAGCAAAGCAGGCGATCTTGGCCTTGCTGCCGTCCGTCCCCCCGATTTTGGTGCATTTCATGCCGACCAGAGCGAAGACCGTCCCGAAGAATCCCAGGCAGACGGCTGCGATCATCAATCCTCGACACGCTTGGATGTAGCCTGCGCACAGACACAGAGAAAGGTCAAGCTGGCGCGAGTCGAAACCTGTCAGGCACTGGAGCGAGGACGGTAAGTCACCGGCATGTGACAGCTCAACAGCGAAACCACGCGGAACAATTAGTCAGGAGAGGAGGAATGGGCTGCAGCTTCCGGGTCCATGGGAGAAGGGTGAGGACGTTACCTTGAGGGTTGCCCTCTGAGACGCTGGACCGTGGCAGAAACCGCCTCCGGGTCCAATTCAATCTAATTTATCGCCACCGAGCTGCGAACACGAGGGCTAAACATTGACACAAGACTCGAGGTGACAAATCCACACCATCATGGTCGTAATATTCCCGCAAGTTAGACAACAGGGATCCAAACTCGGAAGCGCTAACCGTCCAACGCCAGCATGGAGGGAAAGTCCTTGCAGTTGGAGACCCCGGTGGAGTCGGTCACGCAGGTCTTCCACAGATTGGACCAGTAGGTCGCGGTGGTGATGACCGTCCCGTCCAGAGAGGACACCTTCCAGTAGTCGGTGGGCAGGGTGGAGGACACCAGCACCCATCCTGAGGTGGCTAAGACGAAGGCCAGGATCTGCTGCAACATGGTGCCACCCGCCGCGCAACTGTGGCTGTTGATTAAGTCGGGGGGACCAAAATAGATCAACCTTCCTGCAGCTCCGTGAAAATGCAGCCAGCCGCCGCGCGGTTAATGAACTGCCGGCGACACAAACGTGTTGGGACTTTGAGTTGCGATCGGGGGTTTGGTCACTCGTCACACGAGTGGATGGGCAGGTCCAAGAGAAGAGCTAATGTTAAATCTCTAAATGGAACACAAGAAGGACGGCAGCTCCTCACAGAGAGGGCGCGGTCGCAGGGGCTGTGCAGTGGAGCAGAACTACCAGTTCAAGAATCACCGCAAACCAGACTGTTTACGTTTCAACACCAGAGATCCAGAGAACATTGAAGGAGGAAACGCTGTGACGCCAACAAATGGCCAAGGAACTGAGGAGACGAAATATTTCTGCTGAGAAAGAAAACGTTCTGCTGGACACTGAAGACGTTTGAGGTGCCTTTGAGCAAGCGTTAGTTACACGGCCAAGAGGACAAAAATCGGTAGATACAGGAGCAAGTGGGTGGAGCTTGTAGCTAATCTGAAGCCTGCAAACCTCTGGTTTCCTCCCTCAGTCAAACTATAACTTGAGGTGAAATGACGACTCTAAATACGTAATGGACAGTAGACTGGTACAGGACGCCCCCCACCTCTCACCCCAACTCACTGGGAGAAAAAGAGAGGAACCAGCAGTCGAAAATTACGTTTTAAAAATAGCAGAAACCAAAAAATGAATCACACTGAAGCTGCGTTAACTCGTGATTAATGGCAAATGAATCACACTTTTTGTATTCGTTCCAAATGTATCTTAAAGGAAGCTGTTCTCAACACCAGAGTGGCCAATAATGTTTCCAATGTTCTGCTGTTAGCATGTTGTCGCGCCTCTTCAGAGCCTCTGAGGTGATTCTGAAGAATGTTCCGGACACAGCATCTGTTCTGTCGGCTTGTTGGAGGAGACACACGTTTGCACGAGGAAACACTATTGGCCGCTCTGCTGTTGGGAACATCTTCCTTTAAGATACATTTAGAACCAAAATGTTTGAGTAATATGCCGTTAGTAGCAAGTGAACTCATCTTTAGTATGATTCATTGAGATTAAAAATATGAATCTACTGACAGCCATAGCTAATTTATGGTATTAGTCATAAGGGAAATTGTTTATTTCATGGCATAAAATGAGGTTAACAAATAATAAAATAGTCAATACCATTTTATAACAAACATTTGGCACAAGGGACCGTGATGTTTGCTCATGATATAGTGATTTGTTAAGAGAGACCTCAACCAGTTTCACCTGCAGCTCTTTCCGGACTTCTTTCCTGCAGTTAGAATTATACGTTAAAAGTTAAGCTGCGTGGAAATGAACCCAGAAGTGAGTCAAGTATTTCATTCTAAACAGCTCTGCTCTTCAGTGACTCGGACGTCGCTGGTTACTGATTAACATTGTCCAGTATCCTGACCAAAAAATTCCCGGGAAGTCACGTGGGAATCTGATGGGCAACAGCGTTCTATGATTCTAGAGACATCTGATGGTCGCGCTTGGTCGTGGGACACGGTGAAGGTGGAGCCAAAAATGCTTGAAATAAAAGTGAAACTTAATATACAGAACTCCAATAGCAGAATAGAACCTTAATAGTCTGCTCTCATTTCCAACAAACCTATCAATCCGGGACAAAAAACAACAATAACTAAAAATGATTAATACATTTTAAAAGGTGAAACATTATTTCAGTTTTTTTAAGATTGAAAAATAAGTAAATTATTAGTGGATTTGGTTTAGCTTTGTGTTTCTGTTTAAGATGAATTAAGGAACAACTGGTAGATTTGAGCAGAACACACAAAAAATAAATCACTTAAACTTTCTTTTCTTCCTATAAATCCAGTTTCTTTTGGAAACAGGTCTTTAAAGAGGAATGTAAATTCACCTTCGAGGGCAAAGATGGTGTGATGCGGGCGGCAGTGCAGCGCTCCGATGGCGTTCCCGGCGCAGTTGTTCCACAGGCCCTGCAGGACCCAGGTGGCCGTGATGACCGACGAGGCGCGACTGGTGGCCCTCCACTCATTGGACACGGTGGCGGCTATGGTGGCTCCCAGCCCGCCCAGGGCCCCCAAGAAAGCCACGATCTGCAGGCCGGACATTCAGGTCCCGATGTTTTCGATTTAGCAGCGGGAATAAAAATCCACCCCGAAACGCCAATTACAGCAGGACATGTGTTTCGCCGAGATGATTTACAGAGAGGATGAGCAGGCGGGGGATGGGTGGCACGGTGGTTAGTCATTACAGCTTTGTTGTTTTAGAAAAATGGACCTGGGAAAGAATCAGGCCACGTAGCGGTAATGAATCACCCTTCACCCTTGCCGTTGGTCTGTCCAACAGGGTCCAAGTCCAGTGCATCAATTGTTACCACAAACAAAGTGAAAGCAATGATTGACAGCGCTGCAGGCAACTGGCCGCTGATCATCCCAGGGACCAAGACAGTGTCGAGACTCGACAGTGTCCAGACCGAGACAAGGCCAAGACTGTCTCACACTGATCCTCGAATGAGCTGCAGTGGGTTCCACTGAAACAAGCAGCACCAGTCTGACCAGTAACAGTCTTCAGACACCTGATGGGTGCCCTCTAGTGGATCAGTTTGAGACCTAAATGTCAACAAAACTAAAAAAACTGGGTCCAGTCCGAGTCCGAACCAAAAATGTGTTCGAGACTGAGACGGCAGGATGAGGTCACATGACAAAACAACCATGACTCAAATGGACTTGCAGTTCATCTGAGAAGTGGCAGGTGGATGGTTATAATGGGGCTTTACTTTAGATCAGGCTGCTGTAAACGCACCACAGGCTCATTACATGTGTTGCAAGTGAAATATCACTTTATGTCACTGAATATATGAATCTCTTTTTACTTTTTGTCCACTTCAGGTCACTGTAGATCGAGCTACTTGCGCTCCCTGCTTGAGCCAATCAGGCTGAATTAAAGCGGTAACATGTTTCTCTTACACGTGATGGTCCGCTGCAGCGCACGACACATCTCCTGTTTGCTTTCATTGCTTTTCTTTATTTCTTTCGCAAGGTGCTGATGTGTGAACCTTGGTTGCGAGCGGATGATGCGTTGAGGAGAGATGGAAATTTTCTGCGGATAAGAACCAGGGTTACGATGGTTACAATGGCTTACCCTCCTAAACTCACGCCTATGCGTGTGTCTTCTCTTCCTAGTGGACAAGTCCAGAACCTAGCGCTGGATTCTGTACTACCCCAACTGGCGTCTCTCACCAGGGAGTAGCAGACGCAGCTCATAGTTGTGATCGGCTTCAACCTGAAGACGGACGCAGAGAGCTCAGCTCTTACGCCGCGTCTCCTGTCAACGTCCTCCCTATCTGGTCAATAAGACCATGAAGAGGCTCTCATCCTTATGTTGAGACTGACAGAGCCACATCATCTCTTGTCACCAACCATCTGTATCTATGTGTCCAAACTGAGCTCCAAAGGAAATGGAACAGAAGAAGTTTGACACACGGACGTCCCGCTGGGACTGTGCACCTCTGAGCAACGTGGCCGGTGCCTTTTACAAGTCCATCAAACACAACGACGCGTCGAAACATCCTGGACTGGCGATATGAAATAGTTGAAGTGAGCTCGATGATGCTTTATAGCAGAACCTCACAAAGCCCTTGTGAAGCCTTTAATACAACATCGTCTGCTTTCAAACCTGACGTGTTGATCAAGCTGGAACCTCTTGCTATGATTCACATAAAAGGCCAGCGAGGGTCTTAAGGCAGGAGTAAGCCCTGCGGCATCAGAACCCTGAGACAAAACTGGCCTTTCCCAGTCACTGCTAGCAGCTTCCGCGCTACAAAGAAGATCGACAAGCTTGTGATGCCTCACTATGACAAAGTAACGGCCCTTGAAACACTCAAACACTTGTGTTTCCAAGCAATGCTCCCCTAACATGCCTCGGACAGATGATGCGTCCCCGTCTGCTGTGACTCCCGGGTGCTGGAGGGGGGCTTCTTCAATAATGTAACATGCAGTTCCATGGCCGATCGTAACGTCCAGCTCACGTTTGAAAGCGGTCGCAAACCAACCAAGCCGTCACTCACTCACTTCTCAGGCTTGAAACTTGGTTAGCAGTGTGCTCAGCCCGTCATAAGAGAAGATGCTTGTCTCCACTGGGCAACTCTCAAACAGAGGGCGGGATCATGCCACTCGTCGTGGCAGCAAAGCTCCCATCATCCTCTCCTGGATTTGAGAGTTGACTCTCACTGTGGTTGCTATGTGTGGTGTGTGTACTTCACCAAAACACCACCACTGTGTCTGGAGAGGACGCGCTGCTTCAGTGTTGGGGGCATGGAACCTTTGCACAAAGACGAGAAGGATAATCCCTTGGCCAGAGCTAATCTCTTCTCCAAGATTTTCTTCTGGTAAGGAAACCTCTCTGCGCTGAGAAGAGCTTGGCGCCCAGTGAAGGGAGACGGTGGCTGTCTGTGGATGCATCTGTGGCACGGCTTGGCACTGTCCCCAGACGAGGTGCCAGGAAGAATCAAACGCCCTTGTACAAACTAAATTGGAAAACAGAGATGGACGCTTGTGTGAAGATTTGTGAATCGCACTGTGGTTGAATGCTTCTAACTGTTGTCTTTTCTTCCTCAGTTGGCTGAATCCCTTGTTCAGAATCGGGTTCAAGAGGCGTCTTGAAGAAAATGACATGTACAAAGTTCTTCCTGAAGATTCCTCTGAGAGACTCGGGGAGGAGTTGCAATGGTTAGTCATTTTTTTGCCAGTTTTGTTAGCGGTATCATCTCACGTTGCAAGTACTTGGACGCAGTTAAGGCAGTTATGCTCCCCTTGAGGACCCCCTGGCCACTGGAGGACGGAGAGTTTCCACCATTGTTACATTGCGCCTTGTCAGTCATCACGGCCACCCAATTGGGTAGCAGCAGCAACACTGCCCCCATGGTTTCCTGTGGTACAGCTCCGTTTGGTCCACATCCGTAAGCCTTGTGGAAACGGAGGGAATGATGGCAGAGCATGGTCAGAAGACTCCGTCCAGATCCGGATCCATATGGAACGTGTTGCATGAATGGGCCTTAAGGGCAAAGCTAATTCGAGGTTGGTGTGGGAAGTGGTCCTCCAGATCTTCTGGTGGAGTCGTTCCCGGTCAGTCGACGATGGAACTCCAGGGTATCAAATATCTCTGGGATGTCCCTGTCTGTTGGTGTGGGACGCCTTGCAGCCCATCCACCTCCACGGCCGGAGAGGAACAGTGGTTGTTCTTTGAGCTTCTTTCTGAAAACACACCTGACATATTTGGGAGAAAACTGGCAATATCTCCTGACCATAAAAGTACGCCGTTCATGAAGAGCCTTGCCTTTTGGCTCAGCTCTTCCTCCACCTTATGGCGCGGCATATTCATCCCATTCTCATGAAGAGAGCTCGCCACTTGAGGAGGGATCCGTCCCAATGATTCTTTTGTAAGGGAGATTACTGTCATCTGGTTGCTCTACACTGCTCTGCACTTTGTTCCGGCGATGATGACCATCAGCGCCACATCACCGTCCATCACAGAATGGCTGTAGAGCAGACGTTGGGGGCCAAACAATCATATACATTACATATACATATGTACATATACATACATATTTACACTTTGCCCTGTCTTGTCTTAGATTATTTCATTCTCGTTAGATTTTGGACTGTTTTCCTTCTGTCTTTTGGAGTGACGGAGCCCCACAACAGTCCTGTATAATGTGGCCCCGAGGGCCCTTCAATTGTCCACCCTGCTGTAGAGGGTCGGCCTTTGGTCTTGTGCTGTAGCCTTGTTTGGATTTACAGAAATGTAACCCACTCGTTTCTTCTCTGACCATGTGACTTAGCTCATTCTTGCGCCTCCATGTCTCTCGAGTGCCTTTCTCCTGGGCATGGTGCGACTTGATGGTGATTTTCTGTCTGAGGTTTTAAACAAGCGCCCTGTTGGAGGCTCAGAGCTCACGAGGAACGACCCTCCTCTTGAACCTGCCGTCTACAGGTGACCGGTTTGTGTCCAAACTGTCAGAAGCACAGCGTGAACGAGGGGGGTGGGGAGAGTGAGGGGGGTGGGGGTTTAGCGCGGCAACTAATGAAAATGCTAAGTTTTGCTGTTTGTCTTAAAGGTTCTGGAAACAGGAGGTTGAGCTAGCGGCTAAAGAGTCCCGCTCCCCGCAGCTGGCCCGGGCTCTCATATGGTGCTACTGGAGGTCCTACCTGCCCATTGGAATGTTCATCTTCGCAGAGGTCCGTGAGCTAGCACGCACACTAGCACGCTCACAAACGAAAGACAACTCGTCCGTTCTGTTCAAGCAGGAGATCGTGAGAGTCATTCAACCACTCCTTCTGGGGAAGCTGATCGGGTACTTTGAGAGCCGGAACACGGGCAGCCAAGTCGCCGACGCGTACCTCTACGCTGCCGGAGTCTCCCTGTCCGCCGTCTCCATGGCGCTCCTGCATCACATCTACTTCTTCCAAGTGCAAAGAGCTGGCATGAAGATTAGAGTGGCAGTGTGTCACATGATCTATCAAAAGGCAAGTCACATGGATTCCACAAAAAAAAAAACATTTCAGAGCTCCATTTAAAGTGCTGTAATTCCTCTCCAGGCTCTTTGTCTAAACACGTCATCGCAAACCACGACGGGTCAAATCGTGAATCTACTGTCCAATGACGTCAACAGGTTCGACGAGGTAAGCGCCCGAGTCAGATTCCAGACTTGGACGCAGTCGACCGAGTGCTTGTCTTGCAGGTCACGCTCTACTTGCACTTTTTGTGGATCGGTCCCATTCAAGCAACATCGGTGATCGTACTGCTGCTGTACGAAATCGGTCCGTCGTGCCTCGCTGGCATGTCCATCTTCCTGGTGCTGTTGCCGGTGCAGACCATGTTCGGCCGGATGTTTTCCTCTTTCAGGTCGCCACAACCACAGAGAGATCACGAAAAGATGCCGGCCGTTTTACTGACATTGGCTGGTTTTACAGGGCGGAGACGGCGATCCTAACCGACGAGAGGATCCGCCTGATGAATGAGGTCATCGCCGGGATCCGTGTCATTAAGATGAGCGGCTGGGAGGAGCCTTTTGCTGCTTTAGTGGACAGGGTCCGAAGGTACCTCAGCCTTCACTGAAGCACGTCCCACGACGTACCGCTCAATTTTTGTCAGCGAACAAGTCAAACAAATTATTGATTATATTATTGATATATATATATATATATATATATATATATATATATATATATATATATATATATATATATATATAAAGACAAGAGCAAGTAAACTTGTAGAGAAAACTAGTGCTGTCAATATATATATTCCTGTGACATCAATAATTTGTTTGACTTGTTCGCTGACAAAAATTGAGCGGTACGTCGTGGGACGTGCTTCATCTTTATATATATATATATATATATATATATATATATATATATATATATATGAAGACAAGAGCAAGTAAACTTGTAGAGAAAACTAGTGCTGTCAGAAATGCTAACATGCTAGTCAGTGCTAACTGGCTAATAGCAGAAGCTAATGCTGCGTTCTAGTGCCCTCTGAAGTTGAGAGTCCAATCTGGGAAAGACATCGCAGCGGAGTTCAGCGCGTTCATATATCAAGGTCGGAAACATAGATGACGACACCCATAGCAGCTATTCCCAATCCTGTGTTGATAAATACACGTTGCGTACCACAAGAAAGCATGGAGGATGAAGTGCAAATATTCATTTTCCAAATGTGTTTGTTTCCTTTTGTGCAATTCATTGATGTGGGATCCAGTTGCGCTTGGACAGGACCACTGATCCGCCATTGATGCCGTGGATTCTCACCACCACGAGACGGCTTCCCTGAACGTATGCAGGATGCAGAGGTTTAGAATACAGGAAGTACACCGAAGGAAACAAACACATTCTGTAAATTTGAGCTTCCCCTTCATCCTGCGGATTTTCTTGTCAAGCGAACACATACTGTATTTATCAAGAAGCTGCTTATATTCGGACTACGAGATTTTTCGTGGACGTCACAATCTTTTCCGACCTCAATCGTCACAAAAGCTCGGACGTCCTAGTTCTGTGGTAACTGGAACGCACCATAATTCTAAACGCCTGTGTTCTGTTTACGTTGGCCATGTTAGCCATATTGGATTGCAAACTTTGGGATGGTGAGAGTTCAGTGTCAGGTGATGTCATTGGGTGTGGAGCTGGGAATTTCCCAGTGCGGAGGACAACACACCAAAACTAAGTTGTGCCATGAGTTTAAAGGTGGTCTGATGATGAAAACTAATGGAGGAGTAGAGGACAATATGGGGCTAATCGTACAGCCAGACGGCTTTGCTACGCTGACATGAGCGCCAACAGCTAGATAGCTAACAGGCTAACAGGCTGAACAACAACAACGAAGGCTAACAAGCACGAGTCAAGTCAAGCTTTATCATGATCGACATAATGGCGTGCAGTGGACTGTGAGTGTACTTATTTTATACTGAAACTCAGGCAGGACACTTCTTGAGGTTTACTGTAGTTGAAATACTGAAAGTAGACTTGTACTAATACTTAAGTAAACTAAATAAACTGAACTTCAAATGTACTGCTTTATTCTAAGGAATTTAATGTAGATTTTAGTGGCGATTCTGAATTAAACTGCAAAGGATTATGGGATTGGTGTCAGCGATACTTTTGCTCTGATCTTGTTTTGCTGTGAGTAGTACTTCACTGAATTACCTCGTGATTGTCAGTCACTGTGACTGTAATCCATAGGTGACTGTATTGTAGTATAAATCTGGAGACTCTGTGATACTGTCGAGGCAAACTTTAAAGTACACCCCTCTGAGGTGACAGTGTACACCTTCAGATGGTGTGTGGAGTATATGGTATATATACAGTATATATCTAGTGCAGTTGTAGTGTATAGGGATGGGGTGTACTTGTTCTATACTTGACAGTGTACTACAGTAAAGAGTTCTAATTTAGTCTGAAGAAGTATTAAATTGGTATATGTTCTAGTAAGCTACAAGTACATGGTCTGTCGTATACTTGCTATACCAATGAATATACTTCATGAACTTGAAGGAACGCTGGTGTCCCGTGGTGTTTTCTTGACCTCATGTGATGGTGCTGTTTCAGGTCAGAGATCTCCAAGATCATGAGCAGCTCCTATCTGCGCGGCCTCAACATGGCGTCCTTCTTCGTGGCCAGCAAGATCATCATCTTCATCACAGTGTGCGTGTACGTTTCCGTGGGGAACCAGCTGTCTGCCAGCACGGTCTTCGTCACGCTGTCCTTCTACGGAGCGGTCCGCTTCACCATCACCTTCTTCTTCCCGCTGGCGATCGAGAAGGTGTCCGAAGCTCTGGTCAGCATCCGCAGGATCCAAGTAAATGCAGTCCAGACGTGGAGCAAATGCAAGCTGAGGCCGCCTTCACTGACCTCCACAATGATTTGCAGAATTTCCTTCTGCTGGATGAGGTTTCTCAGAAACATCTGCGGCTTCCTGAAGCAGAGCCCGGAGACTATTCGCTCATAGTCAGAGACCTAAAATGCTCCTGGGATCCGGTGAGAGCCGTCAGCGTCGGCCTGGTCGAACATGAAATCTCTTTTATTGAGAGGAAGCTTCTCGTCTGCAGACGCTTGACGCATCAACGCTAAAGAACGTGTCCTTCTCAGTGAAGCCCGAGCAGCTCCTGGCAGTCATCGGACCTGTCGGGGCTGGAAAGGTTTGTTTACCTTCTCTAAAGTTAAAATACTGCAATGGCAGCCCATAAAATACAGGGTTGTTTCGGGGTAACTCGATGGTAGTTTTGGTGGAGGTTACTTGACCTGCGACTGGGCACTCGCTCATGTCCGCGTCTCTCCCTGCCAGTCGTCGCTCCTCAGCGCCATCCTCGGGGAGCTGAGGCACCAAAGTGGGGTGATCAAGGTCCGAGGGGAGCTCACCTACACTTGCCAGCAGCCCTGGATTTTTGCCGGCACCATCCAGAGCAACATCCTGTTTGGCAAGGACCTGGACCCGGACAAGTACCGGCAGGTTCTGCAAGCCTGTGCGCTGAAGAAGGTAAGGGTCACCGGACGAGCTGCTGCGGGTTTTCAAACCACCCGACGTGTTCCAGGACCTGGAGCTGCTGCCTGATGGGGACCTCACCTCGGTGGGAGACCGAGGAGCCAATCTGAGCGGAGGACAGAGGGCCAGGATCAGCTTGGCGAGGTCAGTCACCATGTGACATCGACCTTGTTTTCGCTCTACATGTACTAGTCGACTGTGCAAGTACGCCTTACTAGTGAAGCAATAAGTGTTGCATGTACTACCAGTAGAGCTGAACAATGCTCACTAGTAGCTGACATACATTTATACTAGTGCTACTGGTGAAGGAAAAAAAACTCACCCTTATGCCACTTACATGCTAATAAATGTGCAAGGAAAAGTGAATTCTGGCTTCCTATTGGCTATTGAAAATATTTTAACCAATCAGAGAGCAGCATCTGGCAATATTTGCATTAGGTCTACTGGTGCTACTAGTGTCGAGGTCGGCTTTACTAGTAGTGGTAGTCAACCAAAACTGTCGACTTGTACTACTAGTGAACTTTATTTTTGTACCCGAACTACTAGTTAGCATAAAATAGTTTTACTAGTGAAGTTTTTGGCTCGCGAGGGTGAGACTCAAGTGAGGCCACACAATCGACTAGTAGAGTGAGCAGTTTTGTGTCAGTAGTATTACGAGTAAAGCGCGAAAATGTACTTGTGATTGTTTTCGTAGCCTGCTAGAAGGACAAGTAACTCAGAATTGTCTACTAGTAGACAATGTTGCATCACTTGTACCACCTGGTCTCAAAAGTGCAAAAAAACTTCACGGGTAAAACTATTAAAACTAAAACCATTAGTAAAACCCCCCTCAACACTGGTGTATATTTGGCGATATTCCCAAATCCCGCTCGATGACAGGTGAAAATATTAGCCAATAGGAAGCCAGCATTCACTTTTCCTCGCCCACTTATTAGAATATGAGGGTTACAAGTGGCGCAAGGCTGAGTTTGTTTAGTTCACTAGTGGCACTAGTGGTCATGTATGTCTATACAGGCATAGCGCCCGGCTCCCACGCCTCGAGGGCAGAAGGTGACGCGCATGCGTGTGTGTCTGCAGGGCAGTGTACCAGGACGCAGACATCTACCTGCTGGACGACCCGCTCAGCGCTGTGGACGCCGAGGTGGGACGCCACCTGCTGGAGGAGTAAGTGACTGGAGCGCGTCTCCACGTCCGACCCAACTCAACACTCAACCTCCTTCAGGTGCATATGTGGCGTTCTGGAGGAGAAACTGGTGGTTCTGGTCACGCACCAGCTGCAGTACCTGAAGGCCGCCGATCTAATCGTGGCCCTGAAAGAGGTGAGCGCCTCAGTTCCGGGAAACCACAGTGCCGTTTATCAAGTGCTAAACCCGAAGTGAACGCAGGGTGAGGTGGTGGCTCAGGGCACGTACGGTGAACTGGAGGGTTCCGGCCTGGACCTCAGCTCCCTGCTGAAGGAGGACGACGCTCCCGATGAGGGGCCCGCCACCGCCAGCCTCCACGACAGCTCCGCGACCCCCATGACCTCCCTGTCCTCGTCCTGGAGCTCGCTGGCCGAGGCCGTCGACCCTTTCACGGCGGTGAGCGCTGACAGGGTTTGGCCACTAGAGGGAAGACAGCCTCCAGCTTTCCCGCGCCAGCAGCACGTGACCGTGGTGTGTCCCGCGCAGGCAGGCACCGCGCTGGAGGAGGAGAGGCGCGCAGCTGGAGACATCAGCCTCCGTACGTACGTGAAATACTTCCGAGCCGGCGCCAACTTCCTGGTGCTGACCCTCCTCGGTTTGCTCAACCTTTTAGCACATGTGAGTGGCTTTTTCCCTTCCGTTGAACGAGCATTTCTTTAAAAACGAGCGAACCAAAATCTGACGGTGAAACCCATTGGTTCCTGCTCAGGTGACATTCGTGCTGCAGGACTGGTGGCTGGCTCACTGGTGAGGCTTCATCCACTCACATTCCACTCCAACATTTTTGCCTTTTGAGATGTTAAACTGCGGACACTGTCCTTCTGCATCATTCCTCCAATTCAACCAGAAGAACCAGACCAGATACCTAACACTGGTTTAAATGACAACGTCAATATTCTTCCATTTGTATTTGAAATGAAACATATAAACAGAATGAATCATTGTCCTTAGAAACAAACGCACAGTTGCCTTTGAAGCGAGCAACAGTATGAGTTCTCACATCAAAGGCAGGAGTTTAACGCCTTCACATTGTATCTCCTTTTCCCGTCCTCGTGGTTTCTGGTTCTTTTGTGGCTGCTCGTCGCAGGGCCTCCGAGCAGGAGCTCATCGACGTGACGCGGCGCCTGAATGGCAGCGCCCCTCGGCAGACGGACCTTGACCTGTACCTCGGTGTTTACGCAGGTGAAGCGCGCGTTGCTTTTCTGTGTCCTCTCCAGACTCTGAACGCAGGCGCCTTTCACTGAGCAGAGCAGCAGTTGTTTGGATGAAGCCCGGGGCCTTCAAGGCCAGGCGCGTGCGGGGCCCCAGCTGCGCACTGAGAGCGCGGCTCCTGCGCTCTCGTCTGCCGTGGATTGCTCTGATTGTTTCCCTCTGACGCTTCCTTCCTTTGTGCTGTCGGTTGTGGCAAAAGCGTTTGTGTCAACAAAGCATGAAAGAAGTTGTGTGTGTGTGTTTTGTTGTTGTTGATTCATGACGATCCGCGGTTGTCCTCGGCTCCGACAGTCACATGCCGCTGACGGACGCTTCTCTCGGCTCAGGTTTGACGGCCACTTCAGTGGTGTTCGGCTTCCTGCGCTGCGTCATCTTCTTCAACGTGCTGGTCAGCTCCGCCGCGTCCCTGCACCACCACATGTTCCACGCCGTCCTCCGCACCCCGGTCACGTTTTTCGACAGCAATCCAGCGGGTAAGTGGCTCCGTCTTCACAAGACACCAGCGTCAGCGTCTGTCTTTAGTGCTGGGGGAAGTTGGAGGGAGCGAACTCACCACTAGAGCGCAGACTGCGACTTATACACCGAGCCCGTCCATCCAGGCTGGAGCCCGTCACCAAGAACTACGCTTCTCTACCTGCAGTTATCTACATCCACCCAACATACGCCATTTCATTATGACTTCATTTTGAATGAAGAATGCTCATTTCCTCATGGAAACGACAAAATAGAAGCCTAGAAATGAAACATAACCCTCGCAATTATAGTAATAATAATGACAATCATAAAAACTTTCATCAGATTACACTAAAATTAAACGTCTATCACAGATAATAAACAACATGAGTATATCATTTACCTCAGTCTCTTACGATTAAAAATAAATAAATAATAATAATAAAATACAGATTTTTATTTATTTTTTATTATATATACATATATATATATATATATATATATATATATATATATATATATATATATATATATACTCTATTAATTGTATGCAGTTTTGTTTTTTATTTTATTCATTACAAAATAAAAACGATAAACCAAACTACATTGATTATTACAGTCAAATAACCTCAAATAAAAAAAGCTGGCGAGTCCTTTGACTTTCCCAAAAGTTGCATCTGGGTCGTGTCCCTCTCTAATAACTTTGATTCCTCCCCAGCATTGTTCACCTGTCTGCGGATAATTGCGCCGCCTAATCTCTTCATAGCTACACGCGTGTTCGACACGAGCCGCGCGGCGGCTGGGAATTCTCCACAACAGGAAAACTTGTTCTGGAATAATGACGCCGTAATGAGCCCTAATAAAAGTAATGACGGCGGTGATTCAGAGGGGCGTGTCGGTTTCCAGTGTGGCCCCCACCTCAGGGGCCCCATCTGAGAGATCGGAGGGTCATAGCGTGATGATCCGTCCAATAGCGCACGCAGCAAAGTGGAGGCTGCACAGCCGGTGCTACCTGTGAGGCGCCGTCCTGCAGTGTCAGTTACGGCGGTGTCAGCCGCCATTGTGGCCCCCGGGCGAGCACACAGCCCTCACTCCATCACCGGAATGACAGACTCCTCAAATCTGTTTTCATTCGCCAGCGCTCCATCACCACAGAGATCCATCAGCCGTAATGATAAGTATCCGCTGCTGATATGCGCGCGAGAGCAGCGGCGTCAGCTAAGTGTAGCTTTTGTGACGTGCTGTTAAGGGCCTGACAACTGTTTACATAGCTGGCTGATAGGTGAGCTGCCGCTGGTGAACACGCCGGATTGTCACTCCCAGAGTTAAAGGTTACTATTTCACGCCTCGCTGCACAAAGGTCTGGCTTTTTTTTGTTGTTGTTGTTGTTCTGTCAAGCTGCTTTGTAAGGACTCAGCACGCCACTCCTGATTCACCCGGCGACACGTTCGAGCCTTTGAATTCCTCACCTGGGTTTTCAAGCCTGGAGATTGAGGCTCATCTCAGCACACAGCCAGGGTCGAGAGCAGCGGCGCAGCTCTGCAGAGCAAACACAAACAGAGCAAAATTCATTTCTCAAACACAGTCAATTCTAGGTGAAATGCTTCACACCACTCCACTCTGTTCACTTTCTTTCACCGATTTGCATTTCAGATTCCCTTCATAGTTCAAATGTTGCTTTAATATCAACCATTTATCTGTCTTTTCATTTTTTAAATTAGATGTTTGCATTTTACATTGTTTTATTCTTGTTTTGTAGCCGTATTTTGTTACTTGATTTAGATCATTTTTAGATTTTGTAATTTATTTAAAGGTGTTTTGGCATTTAAAATTATATATTTCAAACATCACGTACATCCAGGAGTGTTAGAGAAAGGTCCGAACATCTGCTCTTCTATGTGTGGAGCTGCCAGTTGGAGGGTTGTTTAAAAGCAGTACCCCAAAGTCTTTTAAACGGGTAATAAACCTGTACTTCCAGATGTAAACAACAAAATGGAAGACAAAAAATCAATGTTTAATCTGTGCTCCAGAATTTTGTTGATGAGCGTGAGGAGAGCAAGAGCTTCAGGGAAGGACTGGAACGCGTCAGCGCTGAGAGACTTTAACAGAGACGGAACAGTGTGTTCCAGATTGGGATCTGTCCCGACTGTGGAGGAGGATGAGTTTGTGTTTAAACGTGACGGTCGATTGGTGTGAACGGCGGATGAAGCACCCTCGGCTTCCACGCGGTGTGAGACCGGGTGAAGGCACGGTGGGGCCCCGGATCTTCACCCAGGACGCTGAAGTGGTTCCAGCTCCTCACTGGTTTCCATCAGGAGCAAGTTCATCTGTATCGTTCCAGGCTTCTCCTGCCAAACCGGCTCCTCAGCGCCGCCTTCCTGCAGCCAGACAATGGCACGCGCTAATCACGCATTAATAAGTTAATAATTTGAGGAAGATGTTTGAGGATTATGACGGCTTTCCATTCAAATCGGATCCAGCCAGAGCGGCACAGACAGAGGTGGATGTGTTGAGCTGATGTTGATCCCTGTAATTTAGTGTCATTGAGTGGGTTAATCCCCTCTGAGACTGTCGACCAGGAGCGGGGCGGAGGAGTGGAGTTTCAGCCGACGCTCGCCCACGCGGCCGCGGCGGCGGCGGCGGCCCGCTGCTGTTGACGCAGGGAAACGTTTGATCGATCCTCATGGCGTCGACAGAAGCGCCGTTCCCCGACGTCTGTATTTCAGCCGGAGAGTGGAGGAAGGACCGCGGCGAGGCGATGATATCGAAGTGTGTAAATTGAATGTGGAGATGGAGAAGTGTGTGTGTGTGTGTGTGTGAGCGTGTGTGTGTGTGCAGCGCGGCTGATAGAGCTCCCCCTCACGCTGCACTTGCACTAGTTAATTGCATGAAAGGAAGGAGAGGAGATTGCAGGCACCTGGCGGTGAGAGCGAAGAGAATGGATTTAGAATGTGTTAGTGTTGGCAGCAAGGCGCCGGCGGTGAGCGGCTGCTCGCGGCCCGCGCAGGTGAGCCGTGCCACCTCCAGCCTTGGCAGCCCCCTCCCCCCCGCTCTGCTGAATGGACCCGCTGACTTTGGTGGGGCCCACACATGAAGCGGCTCCGAGCCGTCCCCTTATCTTGATATTTACAGGGAGGAGTGATTTGCCACACACCCTGCTCTCGCCCACTGTTCCACTTCCTTAAGTCCAATTGGGGGCACGCTCACCTAATACCTGCACCGGAGGGCTCATCTCATTTGGCGGGGCTCCGTGTTTCCAGAGAGCGGAAAGTGGTGCAAATCTCCGCTGGAGTCTGGAAGCATGAGAAAGGGCCGCTGAGAGTCGGGCGAACAGTGCATATTGTGGAGGACGACGCCGGGCCATGGAAGGCTTTGTCCCACGCCGATCTCCCCTCATAGGCATTTGCACCAGCATCTTTGTGTAACGCCATCGCTGTAACGGATCCCCTCCGTGGATGGAGAAAGGTCCTCGCTACATTCTCTGCGAACTGAGCCGCTTGTCAAACAGCTGATAGCTAGCTGAGTGACGCTCGCTGCTTTGATGCCCTCCAACCACGGCATGATGTAACCCGCAGAAACAGATCCTCTTCTCATTGGCATTGTTTGGCGTGAATTTGGGTCATCTCAGGCTTAGCTGGTAAAATGACATCAAATATTATTCCAGAAAGAGCCTGCGTGGCTGCGTACATGAGGCAGACTCGGCTGCTGCTCTCGCGCCGGAGCCCTCCCCTCAGGACGTCTCTATGCTAAAGGGCCACTCGCGCTGTGAATGAGATTAGCCGGCCCCCAAATGCACAACATGCTTACGCCACTTGACTTTGAATCAGCGCTGATTTGGAGCATTTCTGAGTTGTAGCGGGGAATAATGCTCCGGTGGGGTTTATGCAATGGCTGTTATGGGGAGCCCGGCCTCGTCGGCATGCATGTTTCAGGCGGGAGCGGCACTTGGGATAAAGATGTAAGCAGCTTATGGCTGTGGAGGGAGGTGATTACAGGGCCCACCTCCGCTGTTCGAGGCCGGCGGCGCCGCCGCGGTGGAGACGTCCGCCGCTCCCTTCCCTCCAGAAATAAGGATCGACGATTCCAGGTGTTATTGGGCCAAGTGGGCTCTAATCTGAACATATTGGACTCACGCTGCCGGTCATTCACTCTCGCCTCACCAAATGCCGCCTGAGCTCCAGCTCAGCTGCGAGTGCGACGCCCGGCATTCTGAGGCGGGACGTCACCAGTTTGAATCCCAGGGAGGGAAGCCGCGCGCGCCGCGAGGCCAGCTCTTACTCGCTGATGATCGGAGAGCGCCAATCTGTTGCTGGGAATACCGACTCACTTCCAGTGCCCACCTCCACCACCTCTGACAAACCTGAACACCATCACAGCTAACTCTTCCAACACACGACAAGTCCATTTTCACCACAGCAAAATGGACAATTGAGCCACTTCTTCAAACTGAATTCTCACCTGGATATTCATAGTTTAGATTTCCATTCTTTGATGGTTGAAATAATACTGCAGATATCGAAATAGAAATTTACTTCCCCCATACGTTTTGTACCGGTAGATCTCCAGACAAAAACAGCTCTGATTATCGAGGAGCCAAGTAATAATAATGGTAATTAACTTGTTGTTGAGATGAAATAAATTCATCAAAATCCCAAAACAAAACATTAAATTCTGTGCAATTCATGTCAAAGTACCCCAGTCTCCAGTGCGTTTCTGACGTCGTTTGAAAGAGAGTCACCTTCCTTGCTGGAATGTTGGGGATAGAACAAACATAGAGCAGAAACTACCGAGCTCCAGATGCTCTCTGAGGCTGATCCTTCAACGGCTGCAGACCGACAAAACCTCTGGACCAACGCCCTGCAGGAGCCCTGTCACGATCCTCCAGTCACAGAATTGTGTCTGAAATGTATGCAGTAAATATGCCGGTTCATAATTTCAACACATAAAGGTTGTGGACTTCCGTTGGACCAGGGGTTTCAAGCTCAATTGCGTAATGGGCCGAACATAATATAAGGCTTGACAGGAGTCTAAACCAGGGGTGGGCAAGTCGGTCCTCAGAGGGCCTCTTTCAACCTATCAAGCCTTCAGACACCTGACTGGTGGAGCGTTGAGGGCTGGTTAGGTTGCAACAAAAACCTGCACCACCGCGGCCCTGTGAGGACCGGCTAACCCACCCTGGATCTGAACTATAGATATCGATTCTCTGAAGCTAAAGCTAGCTTTTCTGTGGCTAATGCTGAAATATTTACGTGGTACACTGCAGTATTACACCAAAGACTTCGCCTCATAACACCAGACACGCCCCGTTTTTTTCCTGACATAAAAAGGTATCCAGTTTCCGATCAAATGACCATCCATCTGCCTCTGGGTTTTTCTAAGTTGCCATTTCTAATCTGCTCGCTAGAAAGTGAATGCAATGCTTCAACACAAGCTTACCAACATGTTGGAGGCAACTGAATAACGGAATTAAGGCTGTTGGGGGCCCTTGGACATGTTGTCTCGGGCCAGGTTTGGGTCCCGGGCCTCGGGTTTGACTGAACACTGTTCTTCACAGTTAAGTAGCTCATGTTATCTTGCACTGAAGGAATCATTTTTTTTTCCAGACATCTTCAGTGTCCAGCGCTAATCTGTCCCTTTGTGCTGTGTTTTCTTCTCCAGGGCGAATCCTCAATAGGTTTTCCAAAGACATTGGCTACCTGGACTCTCTGCTCCCGTGGACGTTTGTGGACTTTATCCAGGTGAGTCTTACCTCGGCGGGTTGGTTGCTGGCGCTGCAGCACGGGAGGCCATTTCATGCCTGGCTAAACCTGCTTTGTGGCCCGGGTCCCCTAATCTGAAAACAATTACTGCGGGATTACCTGCTCGCGCGGCCCAGCGCCTGCACAGATTTAATAAAAGTGTGCACACAGGATGAGGGCGTGGCGCTTTATGGGGTGACACAACAGGAGCGGCATCTTCACAGAGAGAGAGTCTAAATACTGAGCAATAAATTGGGACAGAGCGCATCAACGTGGAAATAAAGGGCAGAAGATGGTGGGGAGCGGACGACGGGGATGATGTGTGGCGGGAAGAGTGGGCAGCAACCCTGCACTGTGTTGACGGTGAAGTGGGAATGGAGCGGTCAGGTTAGAACATATCCCGCGACCTGCCATGCAATTCCCCTAATGCTCCGATGGGTCCGGTAGCCAAGGGCCAACCCGACACGTATCCAGCTTGGGTTACCAATTGCTGCACCGCCACCATGACAGCAATCTCCCACGAAAGCCTGCGGAGATGCGCCAGCTCATGCACCTAGTGCCACAAAGAAGGGAATGTTCGCCGCACAATTCAAGTTAGCGGAGCAGGCGTGGCTCCTTGGTTAGGGCCAGAGAATGGAACAAAGGCGGCCTGAAAACGAATCCCCCGCTCACAATGCCTGAGTGATGTTTGTGGCAGATACCCATCTCACGGGAGACAAAAGCCATCTTAAATGCTGAAAGCACAAAAGATCATAGGCACAATAGCTTTTTGTCCGCCGTAGCTCTCCTCATTTTGATGATAAGGTGAATAATAGCTGAAGTGAAATCATAACTTTGCAGAAGTCCCCAAAGGTCCAACTGACAACAGTGAAAGTGTTCTAGGTCATAAAAACAGTCACAGAAATCCTCGCTCAACTAGGACAGTGGTGGTGAGACTGGGTGAAATCCAAGGAGGCACCTCTTCTGTTTGGGACATTACATAACGGTGGGGACTTTCTGGTGCTCCGCGCGGCTGGAGCTGAAATAGCGGCGGACAAAAGTGGCACGGTCTGGACAAAACACTTTTGTGGAGGCAGCTCTGTGCTCTTGTTTGCAGGTGTCTTTCATTAATGCTCTCAGGAAGGACCATTTTCACCCCTTTTATCGGAGAATTAACGGCACAGAAAGGCGGCTGATCCTGACTATTGTTGCTCATTCCAGAAGGGACATTTCCCCATAGTCATTGTTCAAATGGTTGTCAGGGCGGGATAAAGTGAAACTTCATAAACAATGCCTTAACTGGTTTATCTCTTTCTATGGGGAGAGGCCGTTTCTGTGCGGGGATTTGTGGCCTTTATCGTGGAAGAAGCACTCCGCAGCCCCTCAGCAGCGCCCCCTTGACCAGCCTGGCTGGGGGATTCCCTCAACCGGGTCACACCCAGGGGCCTTGTTTTGTTGTTGTTTGGTGCAGTGGGAAAATGAATCTGCCTCTTTCGTTCTCCGTGGTTAAAAGACAAAATGCGCCAATTAAAATGGCCTCCGGCGTTAGCTAGCTTTTGTGTGTGGACTTGACCTTTAAATCCCGGGTTGCCTCTGTTTTTGCAGAGCAGGGGGGGGCGCACTACAATGAGTGGTCTCATGGAGCCTTTCAGTCAGTCAGTTGTATCTGTACACGTTGTGAGTCAGAGCGCTTGCTCTTCATCTGATGACCGCGTGACTGGAACACGATGATGTCATGGCCTCCTCTCTTTCGTCTTCGCCACTTAAACAACCATGTTATGGAGCGCTTTTAAAAAAAGAACAGTTTACTTGCGGACAAGGTTGAGATACTCAAACAAATGACTCGCATAAGGGCTTTGTTTACATCACTATAACTGCATGTTTAAACCTTGAAGGAAGGAGAACTGTCTTTTGGCAGAACTGCAAGCAACAAGTACCTGCTTTTCTGTGCATTCTAAGCATGTGATGGATACACTCAAATGAGGACAAACATGAGTCAGATACCACCCGCACACTGATTCAGAAACAGTTTTGACATAAGCTCAGTCCCTCCAGGAGATGGCGATGTTGTGATCGCAGCTGTGAACGCAATTCCAACCAATCCCTGCACTGCACTGCAGATTTGTCACCGCAACTTTCCCACCAATTCAACCAATCAGTTCCTCACGTCTCCTTTCGCCCGCCCCTCTACGCGACATGTGCGGCATCATATTCCGTCAACATATTCCGCCTTGTTGAGATGAAGTGCGACGCTAAAATTTGCCCACAAAAATTGCCACCAAGGGTCGTGATTCGTCGTGAAGCATCCTGAATCCTTTACTAAATGTCCAAATTCCCATGATGGAAATGTAGACTAGAGGGAAGTCAAAAGCAGAACTGACGAGTGCAGGGTCACCCGAACACTATACGGGGCAAACGTAAATAAACATGGCCGACCTCCAGCTCCATCTCTCTCCAGGCTGTTTCTGACCCTCTACATCCCGACCCTGTGGAAGAGGTCAGCAGCTACTGTTTTCATTAGCTGGATTACTGAGCCTCTACCTTTACCTCTCAGACTCCGCCCATCCAAACCTCCGCCAGGCTCCGCACTTGTGAGGAAGAAAACAAAACTATGCGAACAGCCCGCAAACTATCATATGAAAATATGAAATCATCAGAAAAACTGGACTCATTTATTTAGCGTCTACGTTTATTTATTCTGTGTGTGTTCTTAGCACTTGAAATACTCATTTAATATTATTCGCAAAAAAGCATTTTTAGGCAAAAAACTGACACTAGTTTTTTACAAGCTCATTTGCGAAAACATAGAACCATAAATGATTGCTACTTTGACCACAATGAAAACGAAATGTGCCTCAAAATCAGGCATTTTTGACTCCATAAACAATTAAATCTAGCGCTGATGCAGAGTAGCTGAAACGGGAGGCTAAGAGGAGAGTGCAGGCAGGGTGAAACTGATGGGCTCCACTACTGAGAGCAGCGGCTGCTGTGAAAGGGAAGGACATGAGGATCAATGATGGTTTCGAGACTCAGGAGTCAGAGTCAGATGAGTCACAGATGAAGTTTCTGAGTGAGTCTCTCAGAGAGACAAAGTTTGTGAGGACAGATGGTTTGTGGAGAGGAGAGACGGAGTTGGACCAAGGAGCAGAGGAGGACAGCAGTGAGGTTCCTGGATGACCAAGATAGGGTCAGTCGAGGAGGCTGACTTGCTGTGGCAGTGCCTGATGGGAAATAACGGCTAGCCTTGATGTAGTGCTTTTCAGGAAGCATTTGTTCTGCAGTCACACGGGTCACGGTCAGCTGCGTCTGAAGCCACAGCTGCCCTCGTCTGCACTAAAGTGCCCCTCCGACCACCACCATGATCCCTCAGGGGACGAGGACGGTGTCTTGCCCAAGGACACCACGGCAGCGACTGGACCAAAAATGCTCAGGGATAAAGACGCTTATGATGATGTTGTGTTATAGAGCCGATTAGGTGCAGTGAAGTGTCACCCTTTCATCTCTCATTGCTGAAACAACACAAAAGCATTAGCTCTTTCCTTGCACAACACAAAGGCCCATCATCATTAGAGTGTGGGTCTGTAAACTACAAATTGAACACACACACACACACACAAAGAAAAAAGTGTCTATTGTTACTCAACACTGGCGGGTGGATCTTTTCTCCCAGAGTCTATATTGTGTCACGTTGTGTGTCAAGCTTCTTCAGTGGCTTTGTGGGATCTGAGAAGTGCTGACGTAATGGTGAGCGCGGGAGGATGGGATTTCACCGGCTTTCTCTACCACTCCGCTGACAGATGAAGTGAAGAATGCACTTGCTCCGGGCGGCGCGCGACTTATTCGGAGGCTGTATAGGCTGCGGCATGAAATCCCCCACAATGTGACAGAAATGTTGGATTATTTTACAACAAAACGATTGTCTGACTCACAAAAACGCAACGAGGTATCTGTTGGTCAGCAGCAGCACATATGGTGCTAGCATGCGGCTGCGTGAGGTCCGTGGCGCGGCGCTCGGTCCGGCGCCGACTCAGGCCCGGGGTCCTGCGGGCCTGGGAACTGACTCCTCAACGCCCCTTCCGACCTGAGCTCCTCGCACAAGTCAAATAAATGAAGATGAGGAATTTTGTTAGTTTGCCGTTGTGTTCCGCGGTGAAAAGCGTTTTGTGCGGCGAAGAAAAGGAGGAATGAGTAAGTGAGTTTCTGGACACGAATGATTTATAGGGAGTGTGAGAGCGCACAACTCAAAGCCTTTCTCTGATTCCCAAAATGGGGTTGGAAATCAGCAGCTTGACTGAGCCCAAATAAGTGACTTCTTTTACCTTTTCACGGCACACAAAGGCCTAATCCAAGGACTACTTGAGCCACCAATGTAGACAGCGACTGGGACCACCATAGTGTGTGTCACACTCTTCTCACCGCACACAAAACACATTGACTGCAGCTTTATGAAGTGAAAATGGCACAGAATGGGGAGATGTGAAGGAGGCGTCCACCGCCAGAGAAAGGCCGCGGCATCTGGGCATTTAGTGCTAAAATAAAGCCCCGAGATGGAGGAGAATGGAGCGGGTCAGCGCCATTGTTCCAGGGCCTGAGTGGAACGGTCCTGTTTTGTTTCAACACCGCTGACCCTTGCAGCTTATTGTGTCACAGAAAGTGTGGAGTTTGAGAAGAAAAAAATCCCGGCGAAGACAAGGGGAGGACTTTTGAGGAATTTCCTTGACAATGTGTTCCCTTCAATCCTGTTTTGTTTGCACTTTAATTTCCTCCTGGCGAAACTCCGACACTATGACTTAATAAAAGGAGGATGAAAACGAATTGTCGAAATTCCTCGTGTCTGGAGGGATGTTTAATTAAAGTATTTATTTTCCGCCGCGGCGCGGGAGTCGCTATCATCGCACGGCACAAATATAGCAATTAACTTCAATTTTCTGCATTTATTTGGACTTCAAAGCGCCGATGGAATCGCAGAGGAAATAAAGCAATTAGGGTCAGCAGCGACCTGAAAGCGGGTTGGACACAGCAGTGCATCCCCTGCGCCCCAGTGATTCAGTCGCATGCGTGCGGGGCCTTTCTTTTCTTGCAAAGAGCAATTAGCGCTAATTCTTTATTTAAACTGTTTGTATACAAACTCTTTCATCCCTTTATGGACTTTTATGTGCAGCGGGACGTGGCCCGGGGAGTGTGCGGTTCCTGTTTGGTTCCATGGGAGATGTGAGGTGTGTGTTCTCGCCGCCTGACTTATCACACTCATCTGTGTGTCGTGTGGGTGGGGGCCGCGCTGTTTCCGATTCCGACATGATAAGTGGCCGACCGGGCAAATGGATCACATCAAACAGGCCCTGGAGACCCTGGGGAGCAGGAGGAGGCACGGCTCCTATCTGCCGGTTCCTGTTCCCGTAGATGACCCCGCCGTCCTGACTCAGGCTTCCCTGGCCCTAATTGAAAGGGGCCCCATTAGGATTCAAATTCATCTCCCGCCGACGAGCGCGAGAACAGAGGAGGGAAAGCGGCTAATATCCAGCGCAGGGGCGAGATAACGTGCTCTGCAGTCTGGTAGCCTTCCATCAAGGCCAAGATTGAAACTTATGTAGTGTGAAATTCTCAGGATCAGTTGTGCTCAGTAGCCTTCGCTCTGTTTGTGCGGGCCCCACAACAGCGCTGGCATGACCCTCTTATCTCGGCCGCAAATGGAATCGAGTGTCTTTTAGCTCAGAAACCACACAACAGAAGTGATCATGCTTAAAATGGGTGCGAAAACAGAAGATAACATCCGTAATTGAGATGAGGAATTTGATGCTCTGCGTCGGGTTAGTTCGTCTGAGCCTTTGTTGGAATTCAGACGGGATTCGTTTCCAGGGTTTTACCATCCATCGACGTCGTCTCTGGGTGATTTGTATTTTCCGTCCAGAAATGTAAATATTTGACAAAAGAAATAGCCACAACTCAACTCAAGGTCAAATCCAAATTTTGACAGCGGAACATCGCTCGGTAAAGTGAGATTCCAGAGGAGAGTCGACAGCTATTTTCAGCAGCAACGACGCTGTGTGTTGTTCAAGCTGAGCTCAAGTCCAGATTCAAGTCAGTCCACACTCTCCTGGCCATTAGAACAACTTCCTGTTTCACCATGGTCAACCAACCAACCTGCTCGACCTTCGTAGGTTGTGGCTCCTCCTGAGTATCGCACTTTTTTCCCCTGAGAAACAGTTGCCCCGAATTCCCTCCATGTGTGGAGGTGGTGCTTTGCGGAGTGAAAGATCCAATGTATTTATTGAGTTCATAAGGAGTCTCATAAAAGAATGGGCCGACCTCCAAAATGAACAACATGTCGTCCATGTTGCCAGGGAAGTAGCGCTCCATTACGTTTGCGCTGCTCTTTCACAGTAAAATACGAATATCGTCACCACATAGTTTTCTGGATTCACATGGCTTTTCACCGTTTTCTGCATGAACGAGTCTCCCTCCGCTGTGGTTCTGGGTGGAGCTCCGCAAAGATAGAACTGTTGCAGAATTGAAGCCGTCGCCCGTGGAAATGGACACATTGGAAACAATGTATTCTTTTTGAAAACCCTCCACACAGCTCCGCCTCTGCACCGCTTCTGGACTCAGTGGAACCTGAGGGTCCTCAGTCTAGATGAAGACACCAGGAACTTAGTTTCATCAGGGCCCATTCACAGGACGATGGCGTCGGTCGCATTCGGCACAAAGCTTTTCAGTGACTGATGCCACCTTTTTTGAAACTGCATCTCAGACCACAGTTTCAAAAAAACATAGTAGTTTCACCTGTATGGCGGATGATGTCATAGCCCCGCCTCTCTATCATAGTATGAGTCGACATATGAAGTGGATTTTCAGTGAAGTGTGACCGAAAACATCCTTGTTATATAGCTTTGCTCGCGACGGTGTGCCTCTTCTATGTTCTTTGCGAGGATGTGACAGCGCCACATGCTGGCCTGGCATGTCTTCTACATGGTTTCCTGTGAGTTCTCCTCAAACATCTTACAGTGCTGAACACCTTTTGAACAAAAGTGGAGGAAAAGATCATGTGCTTCTGCAGAGCAGTGAAGTCAACGACAGAACCCAGTCAGGGCTCTTCTGAACACAGTAGTTTACTCTCTCACATTATAAATTCCGTGCGATGTTAGTGATGACAGTAGCCAAATCACGCTACGAGAGGCGACTCTTTTTCCACTTTTAGTTTCTGTTGTTCTCGCTCTGTGTTTGTATTGTTGTCCCTGGGCACCTCAGCCGCCCAGATACGCCTGGTAACTCGACCATAAGTGACGAGTCACTGTACTCTGTGGCTTAAGTGCGATGTATCAGACACCCACAGTGTTTTTCCCAGAGTCCTTTGCCAGTCACTGCGGCCAGTCTCGCTGGCTGCCAGGCTGGAAGTGTTGAAGGGAAAGCCCAGGGGAGTCAGGGATATGAGCTGCGGTGGCCAAGAGGCAAATTCTCACCTGCTACTAAGTGAGAATTAGTCATGTGATCGTTTTCCCCTTCACGCTGTGAGTCACATACACTCACTCCCACAACCTGCTGCTAGCTCACTGTTTGGCACCGACGGTGCTGCACAAACACAACGGAGAGTTTCTCCTCAGATTAAATGTCTCAGCGCGGTGGCGCTAGACCACACAGCAGGTGTAGAGTTTTCACTCAGCCTGTGGTTAATGTTCCCACTCCTCTTGTGTTCCAGGTAGTTCTTCAGGTCCTCGGAGTGCTGGCAGTGGCCTCCGTCATCATCCCCTGGGTCCTCATTCCCGTCGTCCCTCTGGTGGCCGTCTTCCTGTACCTGAGGTTCTACTTCCTCCGGACCTCCAGGGACATCAAGCGCTTGGAAGCCACAAGTACATTTTCTATCGGCTGACAGGGGTGAGGGTAGGGAGGTGGGCATGTCCGTTTGTGGTCAGAGACAAAGGCGGACCACAGGAATGCTAATAGACCATTGAGTCACGCCATGGTCATTAACATAAAGGCTAAAGGTGGCAGCGGCCTATGGCTCGGCCACACGCAGTTTCCTCAAGAGACGGGAGTTCATGACATGGCCTACAATGGGAGAAATGCCAAGTGGGCAGGACGGGGCTCTTGCAGGCTTTAGTTCATCTATTTAGTCCCGGGCTGAAAGCTCAAACGCACATCGGCCAACAGGTTCTGTCATCGCACAGAAGAAAGCCTCCATTAAAATGTCCAGCGGAAACATTTAGGTTTTGTCTTTGCCTTTGTGCGCCTGACAAACAGCAAGAAAAGACCCTTAAATGGAACCTTTCCCTCAAACAAAACAGCCTCATGTGTTTTTGTATCCGCCGCACAATGTGCCGACTCAACTATTGATCAGTAAATCATCCTCTTTATTTGGACTTGATCACCAGGAAAACCATGAGGGTTGTGTGACAGACTGGTTTCTGTGGTTCCGACAGCTCGGAGTCCAGTCTTCTCTCACCTGGCCTCCACGGTCCACGGTCTGAGCACCATCAGGGCCTTCAAGGTGCAGCAGAGGTTCCAGCAAATGTTCGACGAATACCAAGACCTTCACTCGGGTCGGCATCCTGAATCAACTCGGGCCCAAGGTTTTTTTTTCTTTAACTGAGTGCGCCTGTCTCTCTCAGAGGCCTGGTTCTTGTTCCTGACCACGTCCCGGTGGCTGGCGGTTCGTCTGGACGGGATCTGCTCCGTTTTTGTGGCCATCACAGCTTTTGGTTGCATCACCCTACGAGATGGTACGTTTCCTCTGTTTCCACGGAAGCGTCCATCGAGCGTGAGCCGACATGGTGTGTGTACTGCAGGACTGGACCCAGGCGGAGTGGGCCTGGCTTTGTCCTACGCCCTGACGCTAACAGGCATGTTCCAGTGGAGCGTGAGGCAAAGTGCGGAGATTGAGAACATGGTAAGTCTCACTCGGGTTCAACACAGTCTTACACTCCGTCCTCATGAAGACGTTGGAAATATAATATGGCGATCAAAAATAAGGATCAAGTATAGTGCATCGCACAAATGCCCCGCAGACTGTAGCGACATTCGCTAACATCCATCAACTCAACACTGCAACAAATGAGGCTCAGTAACAGTGCACACACACCCTGCTAAAAACACACCCGACATCACAACTATACAACGCCGCCAGTTGCGGTCAGTTACGATGATGTATCAAAACCATCCTGACTGAAGCTAATGGCTAACTGAGGTAGCATGTATAACTACTGAGCCCAACGTCATAACAAGTGAGATGAACTTGTTACTCCCCCGCCCCCCATCCTGATCCTAACCCCAACATTTGGAACCAACCAGTGGGCACAGGTGGAGCCTATGGTCCTCATGAACGGATGGTGCGTATGCTGAAAACCACCCATTCAATGGGATGAGCGAGTGACGTTTTCTCCAAGAATTAAGAAAAACATGGGGCACTTTTCACTCGAGAGAAAGAGAGAAAAGGGATGGTGTATGAGCACCACCAGGGGGCTCTCTTTGCGTGTACTGTCTCCAGAAACATAGCCCCCTCCATCATTTTTAATGGTGACAAAAACTGACCATTTTACAACTTGACTCCATGTGGCCTGTATGAAGGGCAGACTAGCTCTCATTCAGCAACCGTCGTTGACCTTATTGGAAATATTATCACAAAATCTTTGGCCCCTCTTCAGTTGGAAACAACCATTGAGCCACAGAGGAGCACACTTTCATCGCGAGGGCGGCCGCTCTTGTTCTTCTCTCGCACATCCACGTGGATGCCCCTTGTGTGGGCAACTTTGTAGCATTTCAAGCTTTGTGTTTCACTCCATAGTTTAGCTCTTAGCGTCTTCCGTTCCGACATGGTCTCTTCTTGTCGTAGATGACATCAGTGGAGCGAGTGTTGGAGTACGCAGACTTGGAGCGCGAACCTCCCTGGGAGACCGACGTAGCTCCTCCACACGACTGGCCCGAGACGGGATCCATCACCATGGACCGAGTCAACTTCTCCTACGGTGCCAGCGAGCCTCCAGTCCTGCAGAACCTGACGGTCGCCTTCTCCGCCAAAGAAAAGGTCCCCGCCTTTGTTCCCACCTGTGCCTGCTCGCTGGAGTGTCCCGCTGGAGGAGGACCATGCCGGTTCTATAGGGCTTTCTCTCCAAATCAATTATTAAAGGGCCAGCATATTGTGCGCGCGCTTCTCCGGCACTATAGCATTTGTCATTCATGGAAGACACATCTTGTAATTAAGACTGTTCAAGTGGATCCATTTGTTCCGTATTTGCATTCGGAGCTAGCTGATGGTGACGGCAGTTGATTCACTGTGAGCGCGGATCAGGGTGAGGGGAGCACGTTGGCAGAGATGGTTGAGGATGATTGGAATGGTGTGTAACGCAGGGGGTGTATTTTGCATGGCAGTGGTCGGCCAGGGAGGCTGATTTCACAATGGCTGGGTTGATAAGTCTACAGGTTCTGGCTCTGACAGCCCAAGGGAGGGATATTTGCTGCGTGCTATGGGGGAGCGGCTCTTCGTGTGTGAGCTAACAGCTCCCTGGTGCTCCAGCACGGGGAAACTTACCACTGCCGAGGCTATGTTTAGCTGCAAATTCCGACAAATGAAGTCTAAATGGAGCATATTTTTGTGGAGCAGCAGGCAGATAATACCAGTGTTGAGAGTGTTGGCATGTTTCACTGAAACCTCTTTTCATGGTGATGTTGGTAAACCTTCGGTGGAGACAAAAGGTCGCTCATTGGCGATGTAATGGCACATAACAAGGCTTTTTGTTGCCAGTCAGTGGAGTGTGGCATCCACAACAGTGGGGCAAGTGACCATCTGCCAGCTGGTGCCGCTGCCGACGCCGCTGACCCTGACAAGCGAGTCGCCCTGACTGGATTGTTATCAGGGGCTCACAAAATCATACCCAGACACTGGTCCTGGGTCTGCACCATGGACCCCTACTGGCTTCCATGCTTTCATCGACCACACCTATTCATAATTGATCATTTGATCATGATATATATATCACGTTTAGCACAGCTACCGTGTGTTGGATGGGTAGCCTCAATCACATGGTCCGGTATGTAGGTTCTTAGTACTCGTTTGGTTAGTGGTTTAGTCAGTAGTGGTTTATAGAAACCAGCCGTCAGTGGCGATTCAAGCTTTGGCCTTATGGTGTGTTCACACCTGACTCGATATCTTCTTCCAGCTTCTGAAGTTGCCTTAAAAAAGTCGGTCAGTCGGCAGGGGGCGGGGGGGCGGGGACTAAAGGTAGTTGAACGCCAACATAGCGCACCAGAGCTTCAGGGAAAAAAAAGTATATTAAAGCAACAAAAGATTGTCATCCCGCCAACTCCGGCTCAGATCCTGAAACGTGTGGTGGTGAAGCTGCACCCCAAACATGTTGCTCCCATATTGCACTGCAACTGCGTGCAATCGCAGCTCTATGGTGACTTCACCTGTAAACCAGTTGCTTCTGTTGCATAGATCAGTGATTCTTGACCACTGCTGGGAGTTTCTTGTTTCACCCTTCTGAGCCGCGAGACGTTCTGTTTTAATCCATGAGCCACGTATGGTGGCCGCGGTGAGTCAGTGAACTGACTTGACACGAGGTTTTGGTTTGTTCACATGTCTGGTTATTCAACACAAAGGAAATCAGATATCAGTAGTCGCAGTAATGAAACAGTTCTATTCCTTGAATGGGGCCCCGGAACCATTTGTTCTGGAACAGGTGGGGTCCCGAGATCAAGGAGGTTAGGAACCCCAAGTACACATCATGGATCATAGATCCTGTGTCTGTAGTCCAACTATTCCGTGCGTGTAAACGTGGTCAGTGAGGAGTGGCTGTGCACCAACTCCCTGCATTCAGTCCCCACCCACCAACAAGGTCAGGATTCACTTTCCTGACTCTACGTCTTATCGAGACACGAATGAATGATTCTTTTGGTGAAGACAAAACCGGAACTTGGGTAGTAGAGAGCTTCCTGTCCTGTTAAACTGTTCCCCCAATGTAATCTCTACTGCTGGTGCGGGTCTGCCCCATGGTCTCCTCCTATAGAGTTGCCATGAGGTGCTTCGAAGGTCGCTGTTTGTTGCATCTGTTTACTAGCTTCCGACCGCCGCGTTTACGAGGCTGTGGTTTCTGTCATGCGCACTGGCGCCTGCTTTACATTCGACAGGCGCTTCATCATGCCAGGTCCACCTCCTGTAAAGCAGGTGAAGCATCCTCAAACGTAAAGATGAATGCAGGCCGTGTTACAGGAGTTAGCACAACATTCACCGTCCAATCGATTAGACGTCGGGACGCGCTGATAAATTATAGATCCTGCTCTGACAAATGGCCCTCCTTCTTCACTTTGGCCTGGAACGCTAGTGAAAGTTGAACAAGGGTGTGCACATTCCCGCCTCGCTGGAGGGAAGATGAAGGTTTTTTTTCTTTTTTCAGAAAGTTGTTGAAGGTGCTGTCCAAAGATCACCCAAACAAAACCATAAAAATCACATTTGCTCCGTCTGCTTGTTGTTGATTCTTTCCTCATGCATCTTCTTTTCACCGAGGTTTTGTTCCATTGTGGTTTCGCTTGGTCTCAAAGTGACGTGACACCTAGTCAATGACTGCCTGTGTTATTAATGGCCCAGAGAAGCATTATCATATCGTATAACTCTCTTCTACTGACCTGGCAGGTTGGCATCGTCGGACGCACCGGCGCTGGAAAAAGCTCGCTGATCTCGGCCTTGTTCCGCCTGGCGGAGCCCGACGGGCGAATTGTCATCGACGGCTTTCTCACCTCCGAGATCGGCCTCCACGCTCTTCGGAAGAAAATGTCCATCATCCCACAGGTGCCATTTTTATTCATTTCCTGTTGCATATAAACACACGCTCACCTGCTCAATCGCTCGCCAGACACCAGGTGGGTCAGTTCCAGCTGTGAATCTGTAAGCTGCTCATGTTGAAGGACCTCTAAGTTCTTGAGAGGACCAGGCAGGAGAGAGCCTGGAGATGGGGTTGACGTAAGGTCTCTGTAAATACCAGTCTGCCCGAGCTGATGAGGGTTCGGATGTCTACAGGAAGCAGCTCAGTCCACCTGGTGTTCTCGGCCTCAGAAACATTCCAGTCGGAGGACACTCAGTGAAAAGGAACGAAGACAGAACAGAGTCTCGATATTACTAAACGTCACACAATATCAAGTTTTTGAGCTAAACGTGTTGTTTTGCGACATGCATATTAGCAACTCAACTCAACTCATTCAAAACGTCAAAATTGACGTTTAAAGGATCCCATCATGTTTGAAGAGAACGGTTTTGCTGACAGTGCGACGGCTCGAGTCGAACGCTCGCCTCCTTCCCTCTCGCCGTCTCTAAACCCCTCACCTTGGCGAAACGTGAAACAAGTGAGGAGAATTGCAGGCGTCACTCAGGGGATTTCTGAAAGTGAGACAAACGCATGCCTTGAGACAATTTAACTTTATTTCCGCTTGTTGAAACTGATACGGCATTAAGAAAATGCCAGCCCGCGGGTGAGTGTCAGCCGAGGAGAGGGAGGGGAGAAGACTCCCACGGCCCGCGCTGTGAAGAGAGCAGCTCCCCATCCCTGACAGAGGATTAGCCTTTTACCCCCCAAAACATGGGAAAGCAGCTTAGATGAACTCTCCCCCATCCCACTGTCAGAGTCTCCCCTGTACTCCATCACTTCCAGGGTTCAGCCAAGACGCCCCAAAAACACTTTCACTAATGTGGATTTGATGGTTTTCTGGCACCGCAACTCTCTCAGATAAAGTTTTGCTTCCTCTGCTCCGCGAGTTTGAGATGCTTGTGATGAGTGTTTGATGGGATTTGTTCCCTCTGTCCTGAAGGGGATCGGGGCGTCGCAAGTCAACGTTTCTCAGGCTTCCATGATGGCAGCATTCAGGCTCAGAGTCGCTCTGTACCAGAGCGTTCCTCAGTCGCACAATTGCAGTTAAAAGCTTTTTGTTTCACCGGCAGGTCTCTCGGCTCAGAGCAGCGGTTGAAGTGCCAAAGCCGGTCATTTCTAGGAGGGTCCTGCCAAGGCACCACGTGACGTTCTTATACATACTGTAGTGGATAAACACAAGTGTTTCTGGTCCATTCCAGGACCATGAAAATGCTCCACTAAAGGGATATGTCAGGAGTCCCCTCGACAGTTACGGCAGCTCAAACTATGCTCAGCTGCCTGCCGAGTCTTTGACCTGAACGACTGCATCAGAAACTGTGTTTCTGCTGCACGTTCACACCGGCCACTATCCTTGTTGTGCTGCTCGCACCCAAGGTTTGGACTCACCCTGCTGCAGACGTCAGGTTGAAAAAGTAGGTCAGTCTGCCGGGGGCAGGACTAAGGTTGCTGGATGGCCGACACGCCGAACATTCTGTCACCGCCATAATAATTTCCGATGTTCCGCATTTCCCATCGGGGATTGCCACATCTTCCTCATCCTCCAGTCACACCTTCATCGCCAACATCCTCTAACTGTGTTTCCATGTCCCTCTGGGAGACTCATTTCTAATCTTCTCCCCCCCTCCATCCTGACTCTGACTGAATCTCTAAACGTCGCAGCGACCTCTACTGTCCTGTCTCCACCCTGCTGCACTCTCTTCTTCACCACCATCACCTCACACTCTATCACCTCTGTTGCTTCTTTCACCTAGAACCGAAACTTTTTGCCGTTGAGAATTGAGACCTTGAGACAACAAGTTCATTTTATAGGAATAGAGTCATGAGATCGACAGTATTTCTGAGGGCCGACTTACCAGAGACCCTGCTGGCAGACCGACCTTTGAATGAGCTTCCGATCAAGTGTGCTCAGGCCCCACGGCCGTGATCTTTGTTGTGCTGGCTGTTGGCATCACAAAGACAAGACTTTCCCATCTCATGCACATGCTCAGCGGATCCCTGCGTCTGCGCACGTGAATGCATCCAACAAAGCCGCCTCTGACGGCGGACGATAACTAAGGGAATAAGTGAAGCGTTCACACCGAGGAATTCATCATGAACAGTCAACCTTCTCAACCTCATCACAAAGCAGCAGGAGAGAAAATAGGACGCTAGATTCTGATCTGATTAGGTTTCCTGCCTTTAATGTCAGGACAAGTGTCGCCAGTCCATTATCTCTGCGTGAGAACTGCTGTATGGAAATGGCTCTGGTGACTTCACGCACGGTTACCTGGATGTCACTGCAGTTCCATGAGTACATGAGACGCCCTCTAACGGACTTAACTGTTGGTTTATCCCTCATATGGCATCACCTTTGACCTGAGAGATCTTTTATATACCCAACTGGGGAAAGGGGTAGCCCCCTATCTAAGCCCTTAAAACAGCTTGAGCTCTTCCAATGTACTCATAAATTTGTGCTTCATGATTTCATTTTGTTTTCAAGCTTTTGATTTACAGTTTTTGTAATATTCATTTTTATTATTTAGCTATACCTTTGTCTGCAGTTGTCCATTTCTACTGCACCATAAATGCTGAAACCAACTCAGGATTATCACGAGAGCAGTTCAACTCTTTTGGCACATTTTTTTTTTCCTGTAATTTTAAACTGACATTTGATTGGATAATTCAGAAGAAAGCTTCAAACAGGCTGTTGTTAAACTTTAAATCCCTCATGAAATGAAAACTTCATTCATACATTCCAGCAGGTGAACAGAACAAAGTAGTTTATATTTGAATTGAAATATATTTATATCCTCTGAGCTGTGTGAGCTGGACTGAATGAAAACAGAAGGGAGGGGCTGGAGACAGTGGTTAGTAATGTCAGTAACTCTCTGTCAGTGAATATCAGCTGCTTTTCACTTTCAAATTTGAACCCTTCACCAGCCAAAGTTCTCCTCACAACAAGCACCATGGTTGGGGATAAGCAGAGAGTAGTATTTGAATGCATCAGTGATGTAGTCAGAAGGTTACCGGAGACAACACACTTCAAATCCAGGGACGCGCACGCAGAACTATGGCTGGTAAATCACTCATCATCTTACTACTTTGGGTTGGAGGACAGGGCACCCTGGTCCAGTCCATCACTCACACCTGAGGAGCTGGGAGTTCACCACTATGTTCTCATGGGAGGAAACCGGAGGTACCCCACACTTGAGTGGCACATACAGAAGCAACAGGCTGGATTTTGAAGACCCTCCTGCTGCCGCACAAACAAGAGACGGCGGCGCAGCGGGAATGACAGCGCTCTGAGGCGGGACATCCTCCATCCATCTTCCCATTAGAAAAAAATAGGTATTACTCACGACCTAAATACTGTCCTGCTGTAACATGGGGCAGTTTGCTCATGTGTTGCAGGCTCGCCACAAAGGTTGTTGACTTTAACCGCGGCCTCGTCCCGCCGCACTGTAATAACAAGCTTCATTCACTCCCTTAAACGCGACACAGCGGATGAACCTCTGTTCAGGCACGCGGCTCGCCGTAAATACAGGCTTGGGCCCCGTAATGGTGCGAGGTCTGAGGCCGACCGCTCGGTAAAAACTAATGGCACAACAAAGAACAAAATCAGCACGTGACTGGTTTCATTTTCAATATCGTGACCTGTGGAAACCATGGAAACAGAAAACTCAGGTCAACAGAAGGCTTGTTCTCTCGTGACCTGATGAAAGCTGTGCGTGTCTTGTATCTTGATGACGTCTGAAACCGACTCGGCCATCGGACGACACACTCTGACGCCAAGAAATAATTTCTTGAAAATGAGAAAGGTCAACTTATGGGAGGCCGGCCGGCCTTTAAAGAGGGTCCTGATTGTGAAGGAGCGTCTTCCCCTCACACACCGAGCTCGCGCTGCTCTACAAAGGCCGTCTTAACCCTTTCAAACATCTTCCCCCTTGTCATTATCTTAACTGGCCATGCCCTTCTCTTTCTATATCCATCTATCCACAGGAACCGTTTCTCTTTACCGGCACCATGAGGAAGAATCTGGACCCTTTCAGGCAGCACACAGATGAGGACCTGTGGAATGCACTCCAAGAGGTACTCCAGTGTGGCTCTGAATGATTCCCCCTTGCCGGCCCAGGGGGGGATCCCTCTGTCCTTGTGTACAATGCTGCCATTCAGCCTCCCTGCTCGCCACAAGTCATGGGGGGAAATCCCATTAGGGCCATGGGGCCCAGTTCACTGTGCGGCTTGTAACGGGGACCCATTGAAAGTGCTGGGGGAGATGTGTTTGGGCAGTCAGGCCAATCAGGATGAAGGCTCCCCCCACGGTGAAGGGCTTCAGCTCCTGGTCCTGCCTCTGAATGGGTTTGCTGGCCTGGATTAAAGCTAGAGGGCCGGCCACAAGAGAGCGCTGGCCAAGGTCACCGGCGGCCCTGGCCCTGCATTGTGCCGGCCAGTTAATGGGTGTGTTGGGGGGCTTCTCAAAAGGCGTCCCGGCTGGAAGCCTTTGTACCGGCGTAATGAAGGGCTGGGGCTCTGATCTGGCTCTCTGCAGGTGCAGATGAAGGTCGTGGTGGAGGAGCTGCCCAATAAGCTGGAGACGGTGCTGGCCGAGTCGGGCTCCAACTTCAGCGCGGGTCAGAGGCAGCTGCTGTGTCTGGCCAGGGCCGTGCTCCTCAAAAACAGAATCCTCATCATTGACGAGGCCACGGCCAACGTGGACCCCAGGTGAGGTGGCACACCTTTACTGCGGCACCTGTTCCGAATGTCGTTGGTTGAAAACCGAGGCGATGTGCTCAGCAAACATCTCCGCGGTTGCCCTCGTAACTGGACACGGGCGCCGTTGTGTGTCCGCACATACCTGACTGCTGATGAGCTATTGTTTGTGTTGAGTAAAATCCCTGCCCAAGGCTGCGGCGGAAGACTCGTCGTGCTCAGGTGTTGTGTTCTGTCCCGCTTTAGAACCGACGGCCTCATCCAGCAGACGATCCGGGACAAGTTTCAGGAGTGCACCGTCCTCACTATCGCTCACAGGCTCAACACCGTCATCGACTGCGACCGGATTCTGGTGAGCCCCGACGCTCCACACCGCTGCATTGAAGCCCTTTCACCTGAACAACAATGCCCAGCCATATGTTGCATGTGCGTGACCTGCACCAACTCCGTGACACCCCTTCCTGTCTTTTCAATGGGCCGACCACACAATCCCTGTAGTTTCAATTAACTCGGTGGTTTTGGGAACAGCTGGGCCGTTTTCTCGCTCACAGCGTTTCCTCTCATTGAACCTGCACTTGAGCCACTTGATCTTTGGCCCTTTCCTGCTGCTGCCTGCAGAGGTGCCAATTAGAGCCATTTGTCGAGTCTGTGGAGGACGGAGCACGGCCTGCCGGCAGCCCGGCCTCAGAGGACCAGAGCCAAGTAGCAAACAGCAGAGAGCGTTTCACACCTTCGCCTGCGTTCACTGGCTTGGGGACTGCCCAAAGTCAGACCACAAGCCAGAGAGGGCAACAACTTTGTCGAAAGACCCACTTATCGTTCTGCCGCCGACAACACACGGGCGGCACAGCAAACTGGAGTTTTTACTGAGCGGACGGCTCCTCATTCATCCAGGTCACAGTGACAGGAAGGAAAGAATCATTCATATATTCTGATACTCACCCAGTTTAGTGAGTTTTTTATTGAGTCTCTGCTGTTAGGGCATCAACTGTTGCAGTGCATTTTGGTACAAAACCGATATCATGTATAACTATATCATGGGCTGGATGGGGGCTCTGAGCCCCCAAGATTGAAGCTACAAAGGACATAAACTTGAGACGCAATATCAACATTTAGCTTAGCATTTAAAAACGTCCCAGTGCCCTGGTGGCCAAAAACCTAATGAAAGAGACTGGATATATAGTTCATGGTAGCCACAGGTGCGCAGCCATGTGGTCACTCAAGTCCAGCGAGGGGCAACTTGGGGTTTCGGGGGCAGAGGTGGGCATCGTTTGAGGAAAAAAAAGCCGCCTACAAAAGTGGAGGGCGGATCGGCTCAGGTGACATCACCATCATCTGTGACAATTATGGGTTTATGAAGTGGCATGATGCAACGCTGCGGGTCAGTCAATTGTATTTAAGTGCCCTAAACCTGAGCCAATTAAAAATCGCCCCCGTCCCTGAGGTGCATCACTGAAATCACTGAAAAAAAAAATAAAGTAACAAAAAAGCAGCGCATCTCACTGAGCAACCAATGTTTGGCTGTTTTGTTATTGAGTTTTATGTTGTGTCCGGTGCAGGCGCTGGCAGCTTCCCTCCCACATGTGGCTGTGTGAGCATGGTGGTCTGTGGCGCAGCTGTCCAGGGTGTCCCCTCCCTCTCCCCCCATGTGGCCAGGAAACACCTCCTAAAAGCCAGAGCATCCAATAATATGTTCGCGTGCCCAGCGTGGTCTTCACTCTAGAAGCCGGCTGCAGTTCCATGAACAAACTTTAGAGGATTAGCCTCTAACAAACCGCCCTGATGAAGCGATTGAGCTGGTGAACATCAGTCTGCAGCATAATTCTAGTCCAAAGTGCTGGAATGGGCACTATTCTCTGTTTGGCAGGGAGATGACGGTAATTTTCCCGAGAGCCTTAGAGGTGTGATTGTTGGATTTGACAGAAGGACCACCTTAGAGCGGCTGGAACACCCAGATAAACACACGGATAAACCCCTGATCTTGAGTCAGCGCGCCGGACTTTCACCCTGCGAACGGGCGACGCACTTTGCCCCGGACCCCGTCGCCGAGACGCAGGGGCCAGAGTTTGCCGTCAGCATGACTCAGAGAAAATGGATGGTGTGAAAGTATACGCCGCTGCCGTCCCTCCGCTCAGGCCTGCAGCGCTCAGCAGGGAAACAGCTGAAGGCGGCTTTTCTCTAACACCTCTCCTCCTGATTGCAGGTTCTGGACGCGGGCAGCATCGAGGAGTACGACGAGCCCTACGTGCTGCTGCAGAACCAGGATGGACTCTTCCACCAGATGGTCCAGCAGACGGGCCGGGCCGAGGCCGCCTCGCTCACGCACGCGGCCAAACAGGTAGCCACGCCCGCCGAGGTCGCCGCCGCCGCACCGAGCGCTAACCTCGCCTGACAACGCGGAGACGCTTGAGTGCCGTTTTCATTCCGAGCGCCCTCACGTCCGCGCCGTCACATTAACATCAAGTGAAATTGCTCCTTTGTAGATTCACATCCCGCGATGCTATCGCCGCGGCATCCTTTATTTCTCCGCTAATGTAATTTTAGATCATTTCTGAGATGATTCTGGACGGGCAGCTTTCTTTGCCGCGCTATCTATATTTGAAATGTTCAGTTTAACTTCATGGCGATTTGGGATCAACTTTCTATGGGGATTACTGTAATAGAGAATGTCCATATTTTTTCCCTGTGAAATTCATTTGTGATGTATTTCAGACACTGGGCTGATAAGAGGCGGCTATTCATTGTTCAATTCCATTCTGTGCGCATCTGTCTGGGGCCTCAGATACCGTATTGCAACTTCAAACAGGTCTTTGTCCAATAAGAAAAAGTCGGCATCATTTCATTTTCTTTCTGTCCCCCGCACAAATTTATCAGCGGAACTGTATCTCCTCCGCCAGAGGAGTGAAATGAGTGAAATACTGATTTCAAAGACTCAGCACACTGCGGTATTATTTGGCATCGTCTTACCCGGCACACTGGTGGACGGCTCCTGACAATGTCCAGGCCCTTGCACTTCTCTCTCTCTATTGTCGGCCGTGCTGGGATCAGATTACCGCGGCATCCGTAACTGTCTAGCACCACTTATTAGATACTGCGGCGCTGCACATGTTGTGTGTCAAGTTTCTATAGTTGTCACTCAAGTTTAAATACATTCAATAATCTGATATCAACCTCCAGCTCCTTTGTCCCCGTCTGAAAGAGAAGCCCAGGCCGGGCGGCCAATCTCCGGCTCTGGCTTTGCTTCCTTCACCGTCCGCTCAGGTGATGACATCGTCGTCGCGCTCAAATCTCTCTCTTCACACTCAGTGACACTTGTGTTTGAGAGATGCCACAAACAAGAGGAATCAAGTGGACCGCAACACATACGAGTGAGGGCGAGCCAGCGTCCCCTGTTCCACACAGGGACGTGGTGCAGTAGGTGGTTCTGAGGTGGACTGTGACCACCTTCACCTGCTGGGTGTGTGGAGCACAAGTCCACCTGCTGTGGCACGAGAAACTTGTCGGTTGATGACACCATGGTTTTCATGGTTTTCAAAAGCAGCGGGCCCATATTTGAGGTCCAGATCGAGCTCCGTGTTGCCGTGACATCTTCCACACCAGAGCGGGAACACATCCACCCGAAGACATCACGCGTGGCCCTCAACATGCAGCATGTTATTGCTCAGGTTCTGCAGTTCCAGCTGCACGTATCAGTGAAGTGACACCAAAGCTTTCATAAGATTCATATTTGTCGGTGTTCACACAAAACAAAATTCACTAGAGCTGCGTGTCACCTATGTCGGGAGGAGGGTCCTCCGGTGTGAGACGAGCTTCAAAAGTCTGTGGTTTTTTCATTTACCGAGTCACATTGACTGAAGAATGATCACACTGTCATCACACCAGTGTGTACAGCGCAGTTGATCTCATGTTGGAATACATTTTGACCATACTAGATGCAGGTCTTCTGCTCGCAGAGGTTCCTTCCAGGACTTAAACAAGACAAGTGGAACAAGGGAGAGACGTCAGCCGAGCCCCGGTCTGCTTGCCCGGAATCATTCACTCACACAAACAGCACAAACTGCCGATAGAATGTCGACAAATCCTGCTGAAGTCTGTTTCCCTTTCGACGCTGCGTTCATGAACAAGTCATGGTTCAACAGTTGACAAATCCCATTAGCCCTGCTCTGACTGGATCTGTCAAAAGACCCAACCTTTATCTGATGGGAGATTAAATGTTTGTTCTCCGCCACATCACCTCGCCGTTCTGCTTCCAGGTTTACATGAAGAAACGGCAGGCGGCGGACGCGCAGTGCGTGGAGGACGTGTACATCATCTCGGAGACGTCCTCGTGACGGACGCGCCCGCTGAGCTTCGTTTGTGGGCTGCAATTAAGACGCTCAGGAAGTCTTCAGCGACGAGGGATGGCACTCGGGCGAGGCCCCTGGGGGCCCCTCAGTGGCACATCGAAACACTGTGGCTATTGACTGGGGTCAGCCTGCCGCAGTAAACCACGTCTTGCTTTCATTATCATCCTAATGAGTCTGGAGTCAGCTGGTGCGGGGAGGAGACTCAACCACAGGACTGTGCTGACCCTCCAGCACCGCCACTGACTCAGGACGTCTACCTCGACTCTGTTTGTTCAAGTGTGTCCCGTTTCACTGGATGGCCTCCTAATAAAGGTTTGACTCTGTCTCCAGTCTGTTTTTGACAAAGCCTCACACATGACTCACCGACTTCTCATCCTGGGTTAACCTGTGTCTTAGCCTCAGGTCGGCGGTTCCGACCCGTCCGGAATGCTTTGACAAATTGCTTCGCGGTGGAAAAACTACAAAGTCATAGTGACGTGGAGGCTGCTTGCACACAAAGCAGCTATTAGGATTAGCCTTTTCCTCTGGAAATAGCTGGTGGAGATGAAGATGTCAGAGTCTGAATCTCCATTTTAATCCCTTGTAATGCTCATATAGAATCGGAATCGGCTTTATTGCCGATGTCAGTGAGGATGCCACCAACTAGGGAAGTGCTTTGGTGCATCGTGACAAGACAAAACAAAACAAAACAAAACAAAAAAACTGAACATTAATGATCAGGATCTAGGATCAGAGTGGATCAGCTCCAGTACGTATCACTGGTACCAAGGACCATGGTCCACGAGTGTCTTGGAGCAGATGGTTCCCTGGCATCACTGGCTGATGATTGTGTTTTATTACTGCTTACAGGTGTTGTTACACACAGGCAGTTGACATGTCTTATTCCATTATCCACGTTTTCCTTCCACCCTGCCAGCCACGACTCGTCTAGATCCAGCCTGTTCCACATGACTCCTGGTCCATCATCTCAACAGGTTCCTGTCTCCATAACCCTTCTGCACTCAGTGTTCCCGGGGTGTTTGACTCACCAGCAGGTGTATTTCTGGGGCCCAGAACAGAGCATTTGAGGCCCCATTATTGCCTGTGGTCAGGACCGATATGGGATTCCAGTGTCTGTTCAGAGCGTAAACTGAGGTGCCTTCTGGCTCAGCTCGTTTCCCATCAGACGACTGTCACGGTCCTTGCTTCCCTCACTGGAAGAAGATGCTCGAACCCCTCCTGTGGGTGGATCTCATGGCCGTCATGATGAGACATTCCACCCTTTTTCAACTGAGAGCTCAGACTTGATGATCGTCGACCTGGAGCTCCTCATCAAACTCCAAAACGAGAACCGTCCTGTCTGGTTGGGCTGAGAATTTCTGTTTATAAAACTGAAACCATCATCTGTGTTTGACTGGCTGTCATCCAAAATACTCAACAATGGATTTAAATGAGATAAAAACATGATGACAAATATCATATATGACTGGGGTATCTGCCCCTTCAGATCAGGGATTACATTTTCCATACAGGGATTTCTAACCATCTCGCTTTGGGCAATAAGGCTGTGTCCTGTTAGGGCCACACCCACGCTAGTGGCGGGCCACCAAACTGCATCCTGCGTGCCACTAGTGGCCCACGGGCCGCAAGAACCTCGTAGTAGCTGGAGATGCGAGCCACTTCTGTTGCCAAGACGCTTGCATGTATTCTTCGATGAAAGTGGGGTGTAACTGGGTCTGTAGGTGTCACTTTAAAGCTCTCTGAGAGTTGTATCTAATTCTTCCTCTTTCTCTTTCTGCTTCTCCCTTCAGTGGTGGCCACAGCGGCTCATCTTCCTCCATCTCACCCTGTCCTCTGCTTCCTCTTCTCCCAAACCTACAAACCTCATGTCCTCCTTCACCACCTCCATCAATCTCCTCTGTGGCCTTACTCTCCACCTTCTGCCTGCCAGTTCCAACATCTCAACATCTTCATCTACCAATATACTGGCTCTCTCTCCTCTGTACATGTCCAAACCATCTCCATCCAGCCTCTCTGACTTGGTCTCCTATGTTGATGGAACAAAAGCAAGACAACAATGTGGGCTGCTGCTCAGTGAGGTTTTTTTTTTCAACACTTAAAGCACCTTTTAAATCATCTTTTCCTGGTCCAAACCTCTATCCCGGTTCCTCTCGCCGCCGCTCTCACATCCTCCGTCGCGGCTCTCATGATGGAAGCCGACGACTCCAAAATGAAACATAAAAACATGGGTGTCTGCGCGCTAAATCGCTGTCGTAATTCCATTCATCCACCGCGTTAGTCGTGAAATATGATAATGCAGTGGCAATTAAAATGTAATTTTGTCATCAGCGGCTCAATTAGAAAAACAAATCCGCCTAAGCCACCATCCAAGAGCAGGGGCTGGTGATTCCAGTGCCGGTAAACAGCCCCTTCAAAGAGCCGTAGTGAACCCCGGCCCGGCCGCGGGACAGCGCTTCCTTCAGACGGCGAGTGATTTACACAATTCATTAAAGCCAGTGAATCTTGAGCCAGCCTCATATTAAATGGTTACTTACTCTCCAGCGGCCCCCGGGGAGCCGGATTGTTGCCTCGCAAATAGATTAAAGTTTACGTTGAAAAGAGAAATTGAATTCAGAGGTAATCAATAGCATAATGGGCCGGCGAGAGGCGCCTGCTGCCGCCAATGAAATTACCATATTTTTAATCTTAATTTTCCACTCTGTTTATCTGACAGTGTGGATGTGCAACCCAAACAGATAATGAGAGAGTGGGATATTGACACGGGCTCCTCTGGAGACCTTGTTTCAGTGATTAAACGCCGTGATCTGTGATTACTTTGTGTCGGGCGTCGGGCTGGTGGCCCGGGCCCGCGGAGACCCCGCGCCGCCACCCTGCGCCGCGCGGCAGCTGGAGCTTCTGGGCTCTGGGAGGCGCCCACGCACCTGACGCAGCATCGACAAGCGCTATCAGGCGCCACAATGGGAGGCCCGGCCGCCCTATCTGCACCAGAGTCAGCACAACACTTCCTCTGCTCTCTCCTCCACAGCCGCAGAACAAAGTTTGCACAATGAGCATTATGGAGCCGATATGTCGCCTTATTATGGCGGCGTTTTAAGGAAAATAGCCAACACGCCGCTGATACACACACACCGGCGGAATAATACCTGGCCGTCGGCACAATGGGGTCTAATCCCAAGGTAATAAAGTAAGTCAGCACAATGTGGCGGCGCTGAATGAAGCCACAAACAGTGGCCCGTCCAGACTTTTAAGGGAGAAGTGATATGTTGATTTGAGGCCATTGTTGGCGAGCGGGAGGATAATGAAGGAAAGATAAAGCGGGGAAAAGTGTGACGGCCGGGAGACTATCAAGCCTGTTTACGTGGTAGTCGAGACACAAACTTCCTGTCGTGCCAGCGATTCTTTTGTGATGGATACTCCTGTTTGACAAATGGAAACAAATTGCAGCGTGTCAAACCCGGTGCTGAGCGACGAGGAAGCCTCAGGTTTTTTTTTTTTTTGTGGGCGACTCAGACCTGACTGATCCCGGCATAAAGTACTTGTTGACGAGACGGAGAAAAGGAGAACGGGATTTCGACAGGCAGCGGTGAAATTAGGAGAATTGACTATGGCGGCTTTGTTCCCCGGCTGGCGACGTGGGGCGCAGGGGCGGGGGAGACGGGGAGACTGCAGCGAGTCCCCCGAGACTTTGTGCTCTGTCTTTCTAAAGTGACTACAAAGTAAACGTGTGACAAGTTCCCAAGGCCTGACATGGCTCTGAGAGGCGCTCGGAAAAACAAACAACAAATGGCGCCTTTTTAAGACACATTTGCTGACACTGGATGCAGTGTGTTAGAAATTGACTCTTCATGGTGTCAAAAATAGGCCCTCCATTCGGAGCGCGCCTATTGATGTGTGTTTGAAATGACTTCATGAAAAAGTTAGACCCAGTTTCATCGGCGTGACAGGTGGGGGAATCAAACACGTGGAGCTGTCAAACTTGGATAGGGAACTTTGACAAACTCTGGCGTGACTCGCGGATGCTAATTCTTGTAACGATGATTTTTATTTTTAACCAATGACGGGCTCCTATCTGACTACACCTAGCATAACAAGGAAAGTTACTTTTCCCTCTGACTTCCTGAACTGTCTAGCGATGGTTCCGCCCCAACTCCAGCCACAAGTTTCTCTGCTGGAGCTTCACTTCTCCTGGAGACACTTCCAGACCAGCCTGCTCGGCTCTGAGGCGACCTCACGCCAGCCAACCGTCTCGACCAACCCATGGTTCAACAGTCTCACCTCTCACCTCTGAGGTTTCTCTGGGGAGACGTCGTCCTCCAACAGTGAGAACAAGCTCCTTATCTATGTCCAACCGTTGTCTTAAGTTCAGAGGCTCATTGCTGACCCTGGAGGTAACCCATCCTCCCCCCCAAAAAAATCATCATTTCTTTAACTTGTTTCAATTGCGGAGCTATTTCAACCGTATGAACGCACACGAAAGAGCCTGTGTCACACATGGAACATTCTTGTTCATGTTCTTCATCTTGCGTTCTTGCGTGATTCTCAGAGTATGGTCACATGACGGCCCAGAAAACTGAATGATTGTGTTCGTCCGACTAAGTTCGGACTTTTAAAATACATGTAGACAACTAACCCACGACTACTGGAGAGAAACTGGAATTTCTCTTGGTGGGACTCCACCACCTGTAAAATGCCGTTAATAGCTGGACTTAGCTAGCATGTAGCCAGTAGCTGGACTTAGCTAGCATGTAGCCAGGAGCTGGACTCAGCTAGCATGTAGCCAGGAGCTGGACTCAGCTAGCATGGAGCCAGTAGCTGGACTCAGCTAGCATGTAGCCAGGAGCTGGACTGAGCTAGCATGGAGCCAGGAGCTGGACTCAGCTAGCATGTAGCCAGGAGCTGGACTCAGCTAGCATGGAGCCAGGAGCTGGACTCAGCTAGCATGTAGCCAGTGACTGGGCGATGAGCAGACTGATGTGTGGCTACAGCAGCTTCAGCTACGCAGCAGAAGTAAACAAACATCACGGTCTCATGACGTCTAATAACCTTCTGTACAATGGAGAAGTGGTGTGTGGAACCTGATGCAGTGTGTGTTCCTCAGTCTGAGCCCATGACCATGAGCTGCAGATGTGTCTTAACCTTCCTTCACTCAGGTGGTTTTGATCCTTAATTCTCATAAGAAGAAAAAAAGACGCGATTTGCTGGTTTAAGGAGACGTTGCCTCCACGTTAGCAACCGTTAGCATGGTTGCTAAGCTAGTGGAGGATCACGACGGTGCTCAGAAGCGCGACTCTGTACTTCAGTTACTCCACATCTATCGTTGTTGTGATACAAAGAAAACACAATCTACAGGGTATTTACTTTCATACAGAAACTTGCAAGTTTAACTCCAAAACCTTGAGGGAAGTGTGTTGAGGACGGTGACGGCGTTGAACCATCGCTCGCTGATTCTGGAGCGCTGACGTGAAACTAGAGCATCAGTCAGCACCATCACTGTCTCCACAGCTCAAGCCAATGAGCCAATACTTTGTGTTCATGTTTCCAAAATGCTCAACAGTTGTTGACTTTGTTGTCTGCTGCTTTTGTGAAGTGACTCCTCTCTCGCTGAAGGAATTAAGAGGCATCATCACTGTAATGCAGATGAAGAGGTAGAAGTGAAAAACTATTTGAAAGTGATAACAGAACTTAACGTTAGCGAAGAAGGCTCTCCCATGAAAGCGCTCACACTGGATCCTTCAGAAGACGTAGCACTACACATGCAGAGTGATCGCGCGGATGAGAACTGCACTGGTGAGTCATTGATGCTACTGGGTCATCCAGTGCTCGTGATACTGAACTGAGCCTCGACACAAAAAGTGGACCGCGATGTGACGACATCACACATCTCGATCTGCGACAGTGAAAGTGTGCTTTGGGCTGGAAATCACGTCCTTAAAAAACCTGACCATGGCGTCACGTGGTCCTCACTGAACAGCGAGGCCTTTAATGGCAGCGGTCTCACTGAGTCACGGGGCCTCAGCGTTGGAGGGACAGTCCAGCACGGCGGCGGAGCAAACAGCAATTACCTCTGACGACTCCACGGGAGCAGGTTTGTCTCACCTCTGACTCACCGTCACTGCTCATCAACTGCCAGGTCGGGAGGGGTCATAGCTGCTCGCGTGTCCATCCAACTCCATGCAGCACGGGGCCACAACCTTTCACACGTGTGTTTACTGAACGACTGGAAGCGTTTTGACACAAGTGTACGTCCGATTCTGACCATTCTCCCAGGCTGAAGCTAGCATCCCTGACACCAGCCACCTTTTCATCCAATTCCTCTCCTTTCAAATCACTTATTTCTGTTCCGGGAAGTTGTTTTCTGTTCCTCTGTGTGGCTTAAACCCTGGGCTCTTCTCAGGCCAACATATCAACACAAACATTGAGTACGGTCCCATGCAGTGTAGCCTGACTGAGGCAATAGTTCGCTCATGTTCTCCAGGTTTACATGCAGTAGTTCCCCTCAGTGACCAGGGGTGGCGCTGTGAGCTCTTCACTCCTTCAGGTTCCTCTGAGCGTAGAGGAAGAGCAGTGGCAGCTGACTGTAGCAAGGAGCCGCTTCACACTGTTCTACTGAGCTGTGTGGACAGTGATGGTGCTGACTGATGCTCCGGTTTCACTGCAGAGCTCCAGGATCAGCGAGCGATGGTTCAACGCCGTCGCCGTCATTGTCCTCAACACGCTTCCTTCACCAGGTTTTGGTGTTAAACTCCCAAGTTTCTGTGTGAAAGTAAATATCCTGTAGATTGTGTTTTCTTTGTATCACAAGAACGATAGATGTGGAGTAACTGAAGTACAGAGTCGCGCTTCTGATCCTCCACTAGTTAACATGGAGCTAATGTTGTCTCCTTACGCCAACAAATCACGTCTTCTTTTCTTCTTGTGGATAAAATATACAATAAAAAACACCTGAGTGAAGGAAGGTGAAGACACATCTGTAGCTCATGGTCATGGGCTCAGACTGAGGAACACGCACTGCATCAGGTACTGGCTACATGTTACCTTAGCCCAGCTACTGGCTACATGCTAGCTTAGTCCAGCTACTGGCTACATGCTAGCTTAACCAGCTACTGGCTACATGCTAGCTTAGTCCAGCTACTGGCTACATGTTATCTTAGCGCAGCTACTGGCTACATGCTAGCTGAGTCCAGCCACTGGCTACATGCTAGCTGATTCCAGCTACTGGCTACATGCTAGCTGAGTCCAGCTCCTGGCTACATGCTAGCTGAGTCCAGCCACTGGCTACATGCTAGCTGAGTCCAGCTACTGGCTACATGCTAGCTGAGTCCAGCTACTGGCTACATGCTATCTTAGCCTAGCTACTGGCTACATGCTAGCTGAGTCCAGCTACTGGCTACATGCTATGTTAGCCTAGCTACTGGCTACATTTTAGCTGAGTCCAGCCACTGGCTACATTTTAGCTGAGTCCAGCCACTGGCTACATGCTAGCTGAGTCCAGCTATTAGCCGCATTAGCCAGATGGTGCAGTCCAACTCTGAGACGTTCCAGTTTCTCTCCAGTCGTCGGACTAATGCAATACTTTGGTTTTCTGGGCCGTCATGTGACTCACCGACTTCAATTCTGAGCCACCCATCACGCAGGCCATGTAAATTGACTCGGTAGGCCGGGTTTGACCCCGGGGCCTGGCGTTCCACCCATGCATCAGCTGCTCCAGTGATCAGGGGCAACGATCAGTCTCAGATGATCCTGAAGTTTGTCAGAGTCGCTAAACTGCCGCGGGATGCTCTGACATGAGCTGGAACACGGCTCTCTCCAGCTCATCCGTCTCTTTGTGAGTCCACCGAAGCGGTTTGAAAGCTCCAGCATTGAACCCTCGGCATGCTCTGTCACCTCCTAAAAGTGTTGTTTGATTCCTCCACTGAGGGAGGAGAAGACGGAGACAATACCCGGGGGTCAGCGGGGGCCAAGGAGGGGGGGTTATCCCCTCAATAAACGCGGCTTATTGCTGCATAACGCTGCTGTCCTCCACCTGTGTCTGTGTGTGTGTGCACGTGCGTCCACTCCAACTTTCCCAACTTCATCCCCCCAAGAGTTGGACATCATTTAAAATGTATGACATGTTTTAAGTGGCGCTGCAGTCCAATTGGTGGTAAACCAGCTCCAACGCACTTCAAAGTTCCATCTGGCCGGGGGGCTTTTATCCTGGGCCATGAGAGCGCTTGATGTTCCCTGCATGTAAACGTGAAGCTGGGGCTGAAGGTGGAGGACAGCCCACGTCCCCCATTATTGTCCGCTCGCATTTACGCAGGTCCAAGGGCCAACTGTGTCTTTTGGGGTTACTTTCTCATCATTTCTCCTAATGTAGAGACCCACAGGGTTGGTGGCAAGCGCACAAAGCGCCTGTTGTATGGTTACTGTCAGCTCTCTCAAATAAGGCTTCCTGTTCATTAGACTTCTTTTCACCTCTGCACAATGCGCCGGCTTTGCAGCAATGGCGGGTCGACGCCCATCTCTTCAATGGCGTGTGAATAGTTCTAAATAGTGTTTATGCAAGCCATTGTTGCCTATTGTGAGCGCGCTCTTAATGCACAGCGATTTGCCCGCTTTTGTAGCGCGCATTATCTCGCCCATGTGGCTCAAGACGTCTGGCACCGGAGCTGGTAAACACTCCAGCTCCAGCGAGGCTCTCACGTCCAACTCCGCTGTCATCGTCGGCGGAAGAATGTTGCCGGGGCCAACTGTGGCAGGCGGGAGATTAAACCGCTCAGTGAGATGTGTTTGTCTTCAGTCCGTCCACCGGAGTCTAACCCAGACTGACGCCCGGATGATAATCTGACGCGGTTCAGAGGGTGAAAACTTTCAAAGGTGGAAGATAACGTCAGGAAGCGCCAGGCCGGTGAAGTGTGAGATTAGATATCAGATCAACTCAGGTTTTCTTCTTTAATAACAAGCACAAAGAAGAAGCTTCTTTGAATCCAGTCCACACATTTCAGCATTATATTCATACCGACCAGTTCAGGCAAATTGATTTGCTCTTCAGTTCGATCCGGGCCGCAAAACTGAACGGAAACACAACTATTGTGGAGACAGCGGTCGCACAAGCTGGAGAGGAGGAAACCAGCAGCGCTGAAATTCTATCACAACCAAACTCACATCCATTGTGACATGGAGACTGATGTCACCCTGGGGATCTCCTCCCACTGGAACATCTCGCTGGGGAGGAGACTTGCGGACAACATGCTCCGACTGGCTTCTTCCACTGTGGTGGAGCGGCAGCTCTGCTCTGAGTCTCTCCTGGACGGACGAGTTTCTCCCGCCTCACTCTGACTCAAAGCTTGTGACCACAGTAAACTGTGACCCTAGAGCTTTGTCTTTTGGCTCAGCTCTCTCTGAAGGACAGATCCTTCTGTGGATCTCACCCTCCCCTCACTCATGAGCAAGACCTCTAGATACACAAACTCATTTGATAGTCAAATTAAACTGGCCATGTTAATAAGAACCACACTAAACAAGTACTTCTACTGAAGCAGGTGCCGAAGGCTATTGTTTGGTGATATATTCATCATTTCGGTTATTTTGGGACTCTTATTTTGATAGACAAAGTCTTTCCTGACAAACACAGGGACGGCCGATGGTCTCCCACCAACAGTTTGACTTCAAAACGTGCCTCCGTGTGATGTCAGTTCTCATTCCCAGACACCGCTGCTCGCTTGACCGCGGCTGAAACCTGCTGTTCTCAAACCAAGGCCAGAGATCCTGACTGTTTTCCTCATGAAAGTCTCACCAACCAACAGCGAGGAGAGAGCCGCGCCGCCCGCCGCCGCCGCCACCTTCATCTGTTTGTATCATTGTTCTTCGGGCCGTACACATCACCTCCAGAGTGAAACTGATAGGCCTCGCCATTCACCGCTGGGATAGACGCACAAAAGCAGAAGATACGTGCGGCACAGATCACATTATTCTCTTTTCACGGTGGAGTATGAAGAGCAGGGAAAAGAGATGCTTTTAATGCAGGCCAGTGATTACAGGTGAGCGATGTAACTGATAGTCGGGAAGGTTTTTGTTCGGCGCGTTTGACCCCCTCAAGCATTCCGACACAGAATCCAAAAGGATTCTCGCGGCGGCGGTGAGGAGCCGCACGGCAGGAGAGAGAAGAGTTTGGCGTGCGATTAACTGGCGTGATTCGCCTTTTGTCTCCGGCTGCCTCATCCTCACCTCTGACCTGCAGTCGCCCGCCAGGTGCGTTTCACCTGTAGTAACCGCTCCCGTGAGGCGGCTCTCTGCCAGAACCTCCTCTCCCCCAAGCACATTCTCCCCTCTGTCTCTCCACAGCGCCGTTGACTTCCACCACTGCCGGCTGATATTTTCATTAACCAGCGTCTTATCAAATAATGAAATAAAGATGGGTTTTTTTGCGATTCCTCAAGAGCTGGAGCGCACTCTCTCCGCGGTTAATTAGACGGAGTTGAGCCACAGACTAATGCTGCTTTCATGAGACAATAAACTCGTCTCCATTGTGTCCTTCTGCAAGCCCTCTTAATTACGAACAGAAAACACAGTTAATTGAAATTGGAGCAGGCGGTTGTGTATCAGCGAACAATTTGTTTGGCGGTGGAACGACTGTAATAACCACATTTCCGCCTCATTGATCGTGTCACGTCAGAGGAAGGGCGCGCGGTCGCGGCGGAACAAGGCGCGCGCCATCGATCGGCTCTAGCGTTCACCCTCCAGCGGAGGACGGCGGCGAGGTGCGCACGGTTTGCTCCCATTGATTAAGTGCCATTGGCTGGGCTCGGTTATTAATACACTTTGCATCGATATGATTTTTGCATTAACATCAATTTCACCGTGATGCAGAAGAGCAGCGTCTGTGTGCTTTGATCAGACCGTCCTTTGATGCAAAATCTTTACAAGTTTAATCCATCTCGACGGACAGGCTTTTCTGGGCAACTTTGAACGGCGGCGTTTTAAAGAGCGCCGGCGCTGCAAATTACTGATCGGATCTGGACTCCTTCCACCGACATTGTCTCAGATCAAAACGGCGGTGGTTGTTTTTATTCTATTTTTTTTTTTTCACATGTTCTCGCCCGTCTTTTGTCGCATTGGCCCAAACCCCCCCCAACCCAAATAAATAAATAGGTAAACAGTGGGCTGTCTTTATGGCTTTTATGCCGCCACATTCACGAGCCAAGAACATTTCTCAAGTTCACTCGATTCATCTTGCTCTAGTCTCTGGTCACACTCTGTCAAGCGCTATTTGCATCTGCATGTCCGATTAACAAATATGACATGTTGCTGAGATCAGGCTTGGAGCACTCCAACCACCCACCACGGCAATTAACTGTCAACTCAGCTAACAAGCGGAACACACATGCCTGACGCAAGCCAGTTGAATATCAAGCTCGCCTCGCTGACGTCTCCTTGTTTACCCTTCTGCGCCGCTGCTGCAACACAAAACCAGCGCATTTCATTTCAATGTTGATGAAGCAAAGGAGGCCGCTTTATCAGGGTGAATTTCAAACGGGAAGCAAGGTTTTAAAACGCCTGTGACGGTGAGGAAAGTCTTTCACTTCGCTTGCATATTATCTCCTGCACTTTCCTCTGAACAATGAGCCGTCGACTTAAGTGATGTGGGCTTCAAGCTCAAAGCCTTTTCAGGTAGGTTTTTATACAAATACGTTTGAAGTGATCTAAAGGCTGAGATGGTCGATCCATTTTCTGACTCTTGTCCCACGTCAGGTGCAGCAGTCGCTCTCAAGTGAGCCACGTCGTCCGAGACCTGACTTGCCCAGCGTGTCTTCAGACGGGGTCTACCTCTAAGTATCCAGAGGTCGCCTCCATTTTCAATGGTTCTACTCTCAGGTCCCCAACGGAGACCGAAACAAGCTCATCTCTGCTGCTTGAATCTTGTTATTAGGCATGCGAGGTGAGTAAAGGTTCCATCATTTTCCCATGAGCCATAACTACGCAGTTGAAACCAGAGGTACCATCGACATTCTAGACCAGGGGAGGCCAACCAGTCGGAGGCTCAGAGCCCCACTGCTTTACTGTGTTGCTGAACAGAGCCACATGCTACAAACATGTCAGGCTGTGAGGCTTCACCTGAGCAGCTGCTCACGTGACTTTGTATAGCGGTTAAAGCACATCCCTGTGTGTCACTAGGTTGCTGGTTCCTCTGTTTTTGGACGTGGCTCCTGCCACCAATAACGTGGCCCCGGTCTGTGTGAGCCACGCTGTAGACTGAATTCAGTGTTCGGTGTTGATGGTGGATCTGATGAGGCTCCAAGTCTGAGGACCACCACTCACATCGGTGAGGTTTATTGTTTGTGTTTCAAAGTTAAACGCAAGTCTTTGAATAATATTTTGACGTTTCGCCGGAATAGCTCTTACTTTTTCCTCTTATTTCCAGTATAAACCATCATCTCAGCAGCAACTTGACCAAAATCGCAGCCAGTTTGGCGGCTCATTTGGTGAGGAGCCGCGGGTTGTCCAGGCCTCTTCTAGAGTCTTCAGTTGCCATCCATCCCAGGCGCAGCAGTCTGGAGCCTGGACTCAGCATGGCAAACCTGCACCTCTTCCCCTGGCGCCTGCTAGTTAACTCCGCAAGAGTGTCCAGGAGAGACCCTGAGATGACTGAAGAGCCACCCGTCTGAACATGCAACTTGTGAGGCTGACTTCGGAAAAAATTCCAATTGGCGGCTGCCGATTAGTGACGCCTTTAGAGTCACAGTTTAGAGCCACTTCTATCATCTGTGCTTGGTGACCTCCAGTGAGAGTAGAAACCAAGCGGTAAATTCAGAGCTTTGTCTTTTGGCTCAGCTCTTTGTTCACGCAACAGACCTGATCTTGGCTAGTGGAGGGACTCGCGAGCTCTTCAGTTCGGATATCAGTGTCTCTGGTCGACTTGACACACTTGGTCTCAGCCTATTCAAGGACTCAGCTGGACCAGTGAGTTCTGGGGTCGGACCTCCACTCGGACCAGTGTATACCCATAGGACGCCAATTCCTCAAATAAAATGGGATTTAAAAAAAAAAGGAGCGGTGCGATACACACGCTCACCAATAGATGTCCCTGGACCTGACACAGGGCAACTTTAAACCATGTTGACAAACTCACTGTTGCTTTCAGTCAAATACTTTTATCGGGTGTAGCATCTGAGGTAGCGGGATAAAGCTCCAAATCCATTCATTAAGAAAGCGATCGGCACCAAACTGAACAATCTCTCTGGCCGTCGGGGCGTAGCCAATATGGAGGTTAATCCATTCTAGTGTCTATATAGTGTGCTGCTTATGGAGGCATATTTGCTTAGAGCAGCCATGCAAATTATTACTTACTGCCCTGTAAGCTGATAAGACAAATTAGATACCCATTAAAGTTGAACAATGTATATAGAAATGAGAACAGATTGCAAGTGATACCTGAAGGGATGCTTAAGTCGGATGCCACTAAAATATGCCTCACGCTCGCAAACTTCAAAAGTGGGGAGATGTTTATCCTTGGGATTGGAAGATGCATAATGGTAATCTCACACACACAGAGGCAGCTGCCAGGTGGAGGAGAGCACACTGCATGTTTATGAATAGAAATCATTACAGGGACCGGGGAGCGCGGCGGCAGGGACCCGCCGCGCGCCGCTTTTTTCCCCAACCTCCTTTGCACACTCCTGCACTTTAGAGTGGCGAGAATGTTCAGTTGTTTCGCCGTGATAGCAGAAATGAAAAAGTTAGTGTCGCCGCTGCGCCGGTGTTGACGGTGCTGTGTAAATATCTGTGGATTTGTTGGACGACATTCCGCAATGCTTGCGCGTCGGCTGGTTGAAAAATCGTGAAACGCCGTCGTGGAATTCTAGATGTTATGTCGTAGCCCCGCCTCTTCACACGTACTTGGTCCATACCAGCAACATGGATGAGTTCTCAACAGCAGCATTACAGCGCCACATACGGGCCTGGCATGTGTACTACGTCTTCTTCATTGATTTGGTGCAGATGCAGACAAAAATGTGTTGTGCTTGGACAAGGCTTTATTTACCAAAATCCTGCTTCTTCGTACTGTCTCCGCTTTCGTCCGTGGCATTCGATAATATTCAACTCATCAGTTTTGAGCGTGTCTAAAACCAATAAGCCACGGAAGTGATGAACATAAGTAGGGTAAAATTATAGATTGGATTTCGCGACGTGTTTTCCTGAACACCACGTGAACAGCTGACCTTCTCAAGATCTCATCTGCTGGCTCCATCACTTGGGTCCTCTGAGTTCTGGTGGAAGGTCTTGTCGAGTCTGCCACGAGTGGGGGAGCTCAAGTATCTGTGCGTCTTGTTCATGAGTGATGGATCGGCACTCTGTACAGGTCGCTGTGAAGAAAGAGCTGAGCCAAAAGCCATTTGATTCAGAGGTCGATCTTCATGAGTTTGAGGCAAATGCATCAATGTCATCCGGGAGATACTCAGAGTAGATTCTGGAGGTGCTTCCTGGAACAGCAGATCTATGATGGAGGCATGTCTCTTGGTTGTTTCCAGAAGAGCTCAGCTTTGAATCCTGAGGTCAGGCAATACTTTTTTAATGATGTGGGAAACGACAGCTCCCTGCTTCTCCACTGACTGTCCTTCAATAGGAGCCTATCCCAGCACCACAGGGCGGGAGGGGGGGGGGTCTTCAGTGTGGGTTCATCTAAAGCCCATCAACCGCCTGTGTCTCACCGCGGCCCTCACCTCGTGCAGCAAACATCTCAGCAGCCTATAGGGCGAGCGCTTCCGTGCTGTTTCTGGGAAGCCCTCTCTGACGCTGCCCCAGAGCCCCCTCGCTCTCCGAGCTCCTCCAGTGGCTGATAGGGATTCATCCGAAAACCTCCCCTTTTGTCCGGCGGAGTCAGCAGTGATTCTTCAGCAGATGACTTCCAATGCTTGGTGGTGAAAGAGATGAAGCCCAAACACAATGGCAAATTAAGGCTACAAAAACAGTGGCCATTGTGCCATTGTCGTGGGTCACACATCATCGAGTCAAAGCAACACGGCGTGGCTGAAATGGTTTTGCATCCCTCCCGGTCCCCCCCCCACCCCACCCCTCACCCGGCCTCTCTTTATATTCATTAGATTCATTACAGGCCACAAAGGAGTGCCAACAAAACAGCTTGTGATTTTGAGCTGAATTCATCCCCCTCTGAGGCCTGCAGGGAAATTAAAGTAGGTGCCTATCGCAGGAGGGGGAGCGGCTCTGACACATCTGAAGCGCTGGCTGACGCTAATAGCCCAGCGTATCCCAAACACACAGGAGCTGACCTCCAACAGATTGTGGGGGGTTTCAATCAGTAGTTTGCAAATGAAGCAAAAGTACATGGCTTCTTTGGCGGAATCAACCCACTCGCCACCTTCGATTAGTGTTTGTCAACTCCCCCCCCCCACCCTCGCCCCCGCCCACTTAGACTCCCCAAATTAATAAAGGCGACGCGGCGGCGCTGGGGAGCGAAGCGCTTGTATCTCCAGCACCTGTTAAACAAATGCACTTAAGGCAGGATTCAAATCGCAGGCATGTTTAAATGGGTGTAAAATCTTCATTTAGCCGACGTCCCCGGGGCCCGCTTATTACTTGAGATTTATATAGCATTAGTTCTGCCTCGCAAATGTGGCGCTCCATTCCACCTCAATATGAAGAGGCTTGATAAAGAGGCGACAACAGATCCTCTCATGGAGGAGAAACTAAACCTTTTACAGATTCATTAATTTCACTTGTGGCACCGGTTCTGCTCGCGTGCCCTTGAGCCACCAGGATGCTGTGAGATGTGGCTTGTCGGCAAAGGTTAGCGCTGCTACAAATGAAAATACCTGCTGTGTCGAGCTGCAGATGTCGAGTGTCGCCGCTTGACGGGTGAGTGTTTTTTCTTCGAGTTTGTCACAGCTAGCGTCACGTGACGCGACGGGCTCGCGGTAAACAGCCGCCAAGATGTTTTCATTGCAAGTCTCTGTGAGTGGCTGCGTGTCAGTCTGTTTTGTTTGCCGTCCTTTTCAATGTGTTTGCGCTCAAAGAGTCGACAGTCCATGGATTTGTTGTTTCCCGAGAGCGGCGTTAGCGGCGAAGCCTTCCTCGGGCCAACACAAACAAGCGAAGCCTGAAGGTTGGATCCCGAATGTTCACTTCTATCGCACTGCTTTACGTGTTTCATATCGTGAAAACTCCCACAAATTTGGCAATTAAACAATAAAAGCATCTGAAGATTAATGTTATTTACTGAATACCAGTCATGCTAAATGAGCCAAAATTCGCTAGTTCAAATATTTCACCATATTTTTACATTTTCATTTCTCACCTTTTACAAAAACATTGCTGTTTGTTTCGCCCAAGATAAAATATAATTTTAATAATGTCATTTGTTCAGTGTAGCTGTACTTAAATACGATTCATTTGGATTTAAAGTAAAAATAATCGGCCACAGTCGAGGGAAATATTCCACCGACAGACTTATTTACGACACCGAGGTTTCACATAAAATCTTAGTTATTTAAAATAATACTTTTAAATTTAATTTCCAGCATCTTTAAATGCATGATTTAAAGGGTCGAGTTGTAGCACTGTAACATCTGACTCATAAAAACAAAAAATTTAGTTGATAATAATTTACTTTTCCCTCTCTTCAGTTTATGTTATGTTTTTAGGTTTATGAAAAGGCACAGAAAATATGAAGTACAAATGATGATTTCCAATTTCTCAACGCAGACTGCGTATGCTGGAATGTGTTGATAGAAACTCTGTCCTCAAAGACTCGACTGAAAAGAAAACAGAACAAATGAAAGCCTTGTCGAACACAAAGGGCTTTCTCAATTACGGCGGATGACAAAAGGGTTCGATATTAAAATAATGAGAAGCTAAAAAGCTGCAGCCGCCCGAGTGCTGCGGCGTGTGTGAGTGTGTGTGTGTGTGTGTGTGTGCGAGAAGGAGCCACCAGAACACACACGCCCACACGCTCCTCTCCGTCAGGGGGGTTTGTGTTCGTGTTTTGTGACATCTCCTTTTGCAGATTGAATTTTTGAAAGCGTCGGCTGAATTTCCACAGAACAATTTCTAAAAGTGAAAAGAATCATTCCAGATGAAAGTTGCAAACGCTTTTGTAAGATGGCCTCTTCCCTTCTCCCGCGGGGAGATAAACAATTTCCCCTGAATAAGCGGCCGGGGCCTCCCTATCTATCAGGGAAATCAGGACGCGCGGCCCCATTGTAGTCCATTAAAAGAAATCCTTCCCTCTGGCAGCCGTTCTGCAGGTTTTCAAGTAGATAAATGCCTTCTGAGAGGGATAAGAATGCATTTCTACAAAACTGCATTAAAGAGTAATGTTTGTCAACTACAGCGATAAAAACTTCACAATTCTTTTCCAGCTGCAGAATACATTAGGGGCCCGTGGAGCTGATGGCTCTGAGGCGGCTGCCTACAGGTTGCTTCTCAATCCCGCGGCAATATGCGCCGACTCGCTGTCCGACACCAGCCGCGCTCACTCTATATATGGAAATCTCTGTCTTCAGGGCGAAATAAAATTAAAAAGGATGAGATTGGCACTTTAACCTCTGTGGCCCGGCGGAAATATGTTTTAGTCTGATACATTATACTCCTGCGAATTATTTATCGGGAAGATACAAGCGTGATATCAGAGGGAAATAATGAGATGTTGAGGTGGCAGCTGGAAGGTTCCGGTCCAGTGAGCGGCGGCTATGACTCGCAGGAATGAAGTAAATATGACGGTCTGGGGCTCAGTGTCAGTGGCCAGATTCAATCTTCCCTCCAGAGACTGACAGGCTTCTGGACTCTGCTGTTCAGTGTGGGGGTCTGCAGTGGTCAGCACCACATCACAGGCTCCAGTCTTCAGTCAGGTGGCGTTGGCGTTAAACATCGCTGCATTTTGCCTCATTGTAGCATTTACTGTTGTGAAACCGCGAGGTAAACACGACGGACAGATCGAAGCATTGTCGTCCGATTAAAGAGCTGAGCCAGAAGACAAAGTGGATTTGTGCCGAACTCTAGCAAGATTTGTCTTGTGACGGGAAGAACCAGGTCACAGATGGCTGTGGAAGGATGTTCATCCGGGAGAGACCCAAAGTAGAACCACTGCTCCTCCCCCTCAAGAGAAACAGACCCAGACAGCGTGGGAACATCTCAGTTTTCTGACTGAAGAGGAGGGTTTCAGCTGCTGCCCTCCACTTAGCGCCTTCATAGGCTCCATGGGCTCCACCTTTTAAGGCCAGTGAGACTGAGACTCATTATTTTATGGAACTACAACTGTGCTAATTTTGTTTATCAATGTTAGCGGCGGAATGTGATTTCGAAGAAGAAATAATTAATCGCAATTAATCGCATTTTAATCGCACTTCAACATTTCACAAATTTGAGCTTCTGTGAATGAGGGTGGGAGTGCTACGGTGCTAAGCCGAGTCAGCACTTGTTTTAGCCGTGAAGACACGTTGTGTTGCACCGATAAATGTCAAAGATAGCATAGATTCCTGTAATAACTCTCCATCCAAAACTCCTCCATCCAAGAGCCCAAAGTTCGGCGGCTACCTTGCTTCAGATGGGCCTGCACACAGACTGAACAAGACTCCAAAAACTAGCTTGAAGTTCTCCCCACTCGTTCTTGGAAGTGGCCACCTGTTGTCGTGTCGCATTCAGAACACAAACCCTTCAGTCGTCGCCATCGCGTTCCATTCACAAGCTCTGAATCCAGCTGAAGTGCAGCACTCCTGCGCTGACTGTTACTCGAGCGAACAAAGCAGAGACAGGTTTGTGTATCAGCGCCGCACAGAGCTGCCAACACTGTCCAACCATGACCTCTCTGGATAGTCATCTCCACTCAGAAGGTGCTTTTATAACTACTGCACTTTCTCTATAGTGCAACACAATTTTTTTGTTTCATTTGCGATGACGACGTTCCGCTTTGTAGGAGGACTCTGAGATGGTACAAGAAAGACCGATGTCAGGGGCCACGATGACGGAGGGATTCTATTCATTCCTTTTACTTTCTTTTTTTAGTGCATGAGGATGCAGGGACGCTGGCAACAGGACACCCTGGAAAACATTAAGGAAACACTGAAATGGACAACCAATCGTTAATGTTTGACGACGATGAGTTTGGCTTTTGGCTCAGCTCTTTTTTCACCAGTCCTCATGACTGACTATGAAATACGATTCTGACAGGACCACGTCAAGCACCGTCACTGTTTGAGGGGCCAGAAGAAAAAAAGGGCTTAAATTTGAATTTGAATTCAACCATGATTTAGAAAAATATATTTTCTGATATATTTTATTCATTTCGAGCAACAAACTACTAGAATCAAATTTAATTTAAGATTCCAACATGGCGGATGGAAAAACAAATAAAAAGGGGGGGAAAGGAAAATAAAGGCAGCGATGAATAACTGTGTTTGGAAGTACAACTTCTGATTTTGCTCGGACCTCATGAGGCCCCCGGGCCACACTTTGCCCACGTCCAATGAAGCGCTTCAGGATGTGATATCAGGTGTGGGAGGTGTCCTGTGTACTTGTGAGGACCTCTCCCATCACACCATTTATCTTCTCCCCTCGCTCCTGCTGACAAACTCGGGAACCAGCCGCAGTGTTTTCCATTGTTCCCTTTTCAAAGCGCATGAATTAACATGATACAAAAATAGTGGGGAAGATGGCGGCCCGACGTGGAGCCGGGTTTCTCTTTGTTCTGCCTCTTTGTAGCAAATGATTTAATTGGCTCTCTGTGATTGTGCGAAGACACAGGAAGCAACACAGGCCACAATACGGGATCAAATTCAATTCTCATCAAAACCTCGCTGCGGCCCCGGAGATGAATGAAGATCTGCGGCGCTGCGCTCAGATTTTTGCCCGAATAAAAGGAGCCCTTTAGCGAGAACAAAGCTGGGCCCTGGAAAACAGCGGGAGGTTCTGCAGAGATGAACGACACCAAAACAAAGAGCAGAGTTTGAGATGGGTGACGGGGGCTGGAGAGGGGGAATTGGAATTCCACAGGATCCAACATTATAATCCGCTATTTTAACACATAATATTCCATCGTCGACAATATTCTGGGCCCTTTGACTCTGATTTCTTCCCAAGAATAGTTGGAATAGTCAGAATGGTTCAGCGCTTTCTACTGCTACATTGTCTAAAGGGCCACGTTACAAACTGTAACAGTTGTCAGGGGCCACCATCAAAAGAAAGAAAGAAGCGATGACTTCAAAATATATACTTAAGTAACAAGGACAAAATAAACCTAAAAAGATGAAATGTAAGCAAGGATATTAAGAAGTGTAAATTTTAAAAAAAGAACAAAAAAAAGGCAGAAAAATTGGGACATATTATTTATAGTTGTATAGTCTGACGTCAAACGGGCCACAAAAACACAGGCATCGGGTCACATATGGCCCCCGGGCCGCACTTTGCTCATGTCTGATGTAGCAGCATATAAACGGGAATCGGTCCGGGACCAAGTTTGTCGTCAAAAGGCCTTGGATATTTGAGTCATGAGAACCCAGCGATGGAGTCCTGATCGTAGACATGCGCTGTACAGAAATCACTAGGTTCCATGTATCTGGATCCACCTTCTTGCTGGATTTGATTTAAAAACAAGGGTCATGAAACAGTCTACCTTCATCCCAAATTCCATCTTTGATGACCCAAAACTCATTCTAGCTGCCTTATTAAAGTCCCATATCCACATTGTAGATACCTGAGCTCAACCACAGACTCCTGAATGTGAACATTGGAGTGGAATCCAAATAAAGTTTTTCATCCGCAGTAAACTTTGAGATTTAGTTCTTTTAGTGTTGAATTCGCTCTTGAGGTACTTGAAAAAGTAAGGGCTGAAGGAGAAGAAGGAAGCCTGCCAGGTCAGCCTCAGAGACGCCAAGGTTTGAGAGATGTCTTCACTCTTCGGCGACATAGTTGGTATAACAGGAAACTTTCTCAGGGCTCCGGCAGCAGCCGTGTTTTTCAGCATTGGCGAAGAAAGGTCTCGGAGGGAGCGGATCAGGTTAAACTGCTGCAGTGGCCGGAGCAAAGAGCAGTCCATCTAACGGCAGTGCAAATAAGTCCTGATGACCGTCCGGTGTAATCTGGCCCAGGAGCGTAAATCAGGAGCGGTGGAAGCTGCAGCAGCGGCTCAGCAGAAAGGCCTCCCCCGGGGCCACTGTGTGGGCGAATAAACAGCAAATAAATGGCAGCGCCGGCAGAGCAGCGAGCTGATGAACTCACCGCAGGGCACTTGCTCATCATTCCCTGAACCCGGAGCAAGACCCAGCCCGTCTCATTTACAGCTCCACGCCACGTGCTCGGGCTCCTGCATGTGTCTGTGTGGTCCACCTCTGGGGAGACGGCTAATGTGTCCGCTCCATGGCTCATTTCTTTCAATTACTGCGGCTGGACATGGTGAGCCCAGCAGTGGGACGCTGACAGCTCCATATGTGTCCCATCCGCTCCGGGATAATTCATTGGAAGTGACACGCCCCCGCCCGCCCGGCCACCCGCCCCCCCGCCTGCAGCGGCCGCACGTGAAACATCAGGAGGGTCGCCCTTGTTAAGAAAACACCCATTGTTCTAGAGAACACACCACCCTGAGTGGAGGTGCAACACGACGTTTTTATTGAAATTAAAAACCATGGATATTCACGTGAAGACTGGCTGTAACTGAACAGTTTCCCGGCTGTTACATCAGCAGTGGCCGGTGCGCACACTTCCGACTCACTATTGGAGCAGGACGGGTGGCGCGGTGGCCTGGAGCCACAGGCTGAGTCGCCGAGTCATTTGGCTACACGTGTCGGCTGATGAGAAGCAATAATAATCATCAGACGAGCAACAACAAGTTGTTTAACATGCTGCCATCACCCTGAGCTGAAAGTGACCCGGTGAACTACGTGACTCAAAATAGACTTCACACATTAAGAAGCCAAAGTACCTCTGGACAGGGCGAACTAAATGTCTATTCTGTTGGGAAATCATGAAGTCCAGACTGGACTGGTGTCGACAGTAGTTTGTTTGCAATATATATAGTGTACCGGAATAAGGTGGTTTGCTCTCTCCGGGTCGGTGGAGAGTTCTTGCCCCAAGTGGTGGAGTTTAAGTATCTCGGGGTGGAGCGGCTGCTCCTCCACATGGAGAGGAACAAGCTGAGGTGGCTCGGGCATCTGATCCGGATGCCCCATGGACGCCTCCCTGGGGAGGTGTTCCGGGCATGTCCTACCGGGAGGAGACCCCGGGGAAGACCCAGGACTGGCTGGAGAGATGATGTCTCCGCTCTGGCCTGGGAACACCTTGGGATCCCCCTGGAAGAGTTGGAGGAGGTTTGTGCGGATCGGGAAGTTTGGGCTTCCTTGCTCCGAATGCTGCCTCCACGACCCAACCCCGGATAAGCGGCAGAAGAAGGTGAAGGTGTGATATATAGTGTAATAAATATGTACAGTGTAGTTCAGGAAAGGCTGGGTAACTTGCAGTACACAAGAGGTTCTCACATTCATATGACAGACAGCGTTTCACCACGAGGTCTTACGAATCACCTTATAGATTTTATGTTTTTCACTATTAGTAGTAGTAGTAGTAGTATCCTGAAGTGAAAAGTTACAGTGCAAAAATCAGGAATACGAAGTGACGAAGACACAGGATACTGCCCAAAGTCAAGGAGCTGCTAGCGAATGACGTGGCTGGCTAACGGTATGCTACGTAAAGCAGCCGTTGGTTGAGGCCATCTCCATGATAGCAAAATGTACCTGGCCTGGATGTGAGCCGGATGTACTCAGAGACCCATTCTGGCTCCAGGGTACATGCCGCTTGAACAATGACCCACATCTGGTACAGGAGCCGAAACAGATTAGCAAAGTCAAGTTAGTATACGGCCCGGATTTGGTGCGGATCCCGCTGCTATCCAGGCTCAGCGTCTAGTAACATTTTCAATCCAGCCGTGAACAAAGATAACGACAAAAACCTAAAAATGAAAGTGAAAACTGAGCATGAAATATAAAAGCGCGAGCGTACGCAGTGTGTTTTGATACTGAGAAAAAATGTTGCACCTGCTGTCTTCACCTATTGCTTCGGAACACACTTCACACTCACTTAACAAAACCCAATGAGCTGATTTAAAACATGATCTAGGTCCTTAATTTTCAAGGTCTTTGGTATCAACATACAAATCCGAGTGAAGGCTTTGTTCCTGCGGGTCACAGAAGCAAAACGCATGAATGAAACGACATTTCTAAGATCTTTTCATACAAACGCAAAGTCCTTTGTGTGCGTGAAGAGGAAGGACACTTTTAGAAGATAAAGACAGAACGGTCTTGTTTGAAAACTCCAGCGCATGCACCGTCACAGATACACACACGATGAGTAGGACTTGATCTGAGGCGAGAGGGGCGCGAGTTAAAGGGCCACACAGAGGCTGAGTGTACAGCAGGGAGGTCTACAGTCCGGACCCCACCACCAGACGGGTTCACATTTGCACCTTGTATGAGAATGTGACGTATTTAAATATTTTGATCTTTCATTTTGAGTTTGTGTGCTAAGTATTGAAAGAAGTGTGTATTCCTCTACTCTTCCACAGCAATATAATGCAAATTAATAGTCATTGAGGCTGTACTTTTTATTTTATTTAATGAGCAAAATATTCAGATGTTCAGCTCAGTTCCGCTTTGCTAACCACAAGCGCCGCCGTTTGTCCGACAACTTGTGGCATTGTTCTCCTTGATTTGTAATAGCTTTTGGAAGTCGATAAAATTCCAAATGTTTTTCACGATCAGAGCGATTGGGACAGGCTAAAACACGGCAGTAATTCACCATACTTTCGAATCGCCTTCAGTACCGTTCTGTGTTGAGCAGTGAGGGTCTCCAACACGGCAGCTTCCGGGTGTGACGGCGCGCCCTGAAAACCCTCCATCGGCAGCACAGATTCAGTTTGGAGTAAACAACGAAAACAGAAGTGTATAACAAACATTCGCGTCTGTTGCCGAGAGCCGTGGCATGAGACAGAAGGTTCCGCGTCCTCAAAGTCAACACAACAACACAGCATTCAAGGTAAGGCAAAGAATCCCACAGCGCTCTGTGTAAGTCATGTTTGTGTATTATTTCCACCATTTTATTCTCCCACGCCACACGAGCGCGCAGACAAACACACACTCCAGAGAGCCAATATCTCCTGTAACCTTCAAACATATTGTGTATTTGTGTTTAGTCCCCAGTTGCATTCAGAGTGGAAGGCACTCTATCTTGGTCATTGTGCGAGGTTTTCACCGCTTTAGTGGCGCACAAAAGCTGCTCTTTCCACCAAATGATCGGGCCCATCTTAAACGTTTACACAATGCGCCCGAGATTGAATTGGTCCACTGGCAAGGTCTTCTTTCTTTCAGCTACTCATGAGCAGAGGCTAGCAGAGTATTAATGGTGCTTTTCTTATGATCCGCTCGCACTGATCTTTCTCTGGAATACCTCTCTGTGTTTGTCTTTCTTCCCAGCATTTACTGTATTACCATAACCCTGATGCAAGGCCCATTTGTGTGGGAGAAACATGCAAACTTATCAAGGCGATTGTGAGGAAAACATACACTATAAACAGCTGAAAGAGAAAAGAGAGCACTCTCATAATGGAAACTGAAAGCTCCTCTTTCACTAAACAACCTTCCTTTTCACTGCTTTCAGCTCACACTTCTCAGGGAGAAAATGAAATGCATTCATGCTTTTAATTTCGAGAGTGGCTCAGACAAAAAGGTAGAAGAGCTAAGGCTGGCCCAAGTATGACTCAATGTTTATAACCTTGCCGTGCATGATTTAAAAAAAAAAAAAAAAAAAGCTTAAGAAACGCGTTGATTGAATCTTTCAGACCGTGATGCTAAATTGATGTGTCTTGCTTGGTGTTCGGCAATAATTACACTCGAGTGGCGTTGAATTGAGAGAGGCACTTGCTGATAGATCTTGTTCCTAATGTCCTCTTGAAGTGTGTTTCCTGTACGCTGTTGTGACAACGGTCCATATGTTACAGGCCCGGACGCAAACATGGCAACAGACTGAGGAGACTGTGTGAGTTCTTCATGCTCTTCCTGGTGGACTGGGTGGAGTCTTCTGCCATCACTCAGCAGGACGAGCTTCAGTGTGATGGTTCCATGTGAACCACAGAAAGATATTTTACTCCATTAAGCCAGGGTTAAAGGCTGTGTCCTTGTCAGCGTGAGGCGATTACACTGCATTGTTTTCTGATGACGCTAGAATAGTAGGCGTAGGTCTGCCCCGGGACCCCCTCCCAGTTGAACACCCCACGATGACTGTGTCCAAGACAGTTTTCTGTCGCGCCCCCCAGGAAGAAGTAAACGTTTTGGGCCCCCCAACTCTCTAACTTCATTAACATTGTTTACATCTGTAACGGAAAAGACCTCAGAAGTGCAACGATTAACCTGAAAAAAAAAAAAAAGTCATGAGTGGATGTGCGATTACTTTATTCTAGTACGGCCACAAAGGATGTTCCTCGATGAAACAGAATGATCGAAACAAAAATCCATTGCAGATTGAGGGCATTTATTTTATCTACAAAATTGTATCCTTTTTTCAGCATTTGAAATGTGATTGATCGCAATGAGCACCATCAGGCAGCAGGTGGCAGTGGTGTGACAGAACTGACCGACTCTGTTCCACCACAGAGCGAAGGACTCCTTAAAGGTGTCCTCCGTCTAGATAGTCGTCCTGAACCCCATGCAAATGCAATAATCCTAACCTATGATTCCGGGACATTTGGTGAAACTGTTGAACTGACAGACTCCAGTAATAACAAAGCCTCCCTGGCTGTGGTAATGGTCTTGTCCTCTAATGAATGTCATTTACAAGGAACTGCTGATACGAGCCTCAGCGGAAGATGGACCAGGAAAACAGTCCAGGCTTTCTACCAAAACAGCTTGCTATCCCTTTGTCAGTGAGGTTGGTCGGCCATCTTCACCCTTTATCTTTTTCAGGTAACTTCACTGGTGTCCAAGACCGTGGCCCTCGAAGGGTTAAACGTCTGGTTCAGATTGGAGGCGCTGGACTTCTACTATCTTCAAGTCTGCAGTGGGAGAAGGACGGCAACAGAGCTGAGCCGCTTGCCGGTGGATTCTCGCCTGTGGTGTCTGGTGCGGACGCCTCCAGGTCAGATACCCCTCGGTAATCTTTGCGATCTTTGTTGACATTGGTGCCAGCATGACTGGACCAACACTAGAGGAGGGACGGACTCGGTCGTTCAGCAGCCCTGATATAGAGCGCTGTAGCCATGACGTTATTCCACGCGGAGTGATACTGTACGGGATTGATATGTATCTTGATGATGAATGTACACTCCCTCATACAAAGGCGCTTCTGCTCTGGCCTGTCAGCACCCTCCCACCCTTCCTTTCTTCATTTCGCTAACCGCTGCTCAAAGCCTCTCCTCCGCTGACCAAGCATCGGCTTCCTCCTGCTGATAAATGGGCTTCTTTGAATTGATGGCGAGCTGCAGGAAAAAGAGATAATCCCTGATAATGTGGGACACAGTTTTCATTTCTTGTCACCCAATTAAAGTGCAATTATCCCGAGTGCAGAAGAGGAGAAGGGTGAAAAGAATGGTCAAAGAATGGAGAGCCAGGCTCCCTGGGACACTCTCTCGTAGACACATTAGCCCAGATTTGCTGCGTCCTGATAAAAGAGGGCCGTTTCTTACACTTGGCAGTGCACGGTGAGTGGCGGACCAGCTGCAGCCGGGGACTTCAGAGAAGAATGCCTCCACAACGTCCGTGCCATGCCTCAAAGTGGCTGGGAAGAGGGTGAGGGTGGCATCACAGTGTACACAGGTTGTGGCCCGAGTGCGGCGTTGGCGCGCCGCTCCTTGGGTCTTTAGCGTCAAACAACAAGGTTTTATCCTCCAAGCCTGCATGGATTCTTTGTCATGCTAATGTCCGCCGGGAACAAGCGCCTATATGTTCTCAAACAATTGTCATGACTGGAGGTTAATACGAGAAACCTGGAGTTGACTGGAACAATCCGCCGCCTCCCGTTTCTGACAGCACGTTCAGACAGAGGGGGGGGAGGCGGGGAGCGGGGGAGGCTCGGTCCAATCAAGTCCCTCGTGGCAGAAAAGTAAATGAATGTCTTTTGTAATTACATTTGCTCTTCGTAATTATCACGCCGGGCCATTTATGGATCGGCGGATTGATTTGACTTGACCTCTGGCTGAGCGTAATTTGGACAGAGAAGATGCTTTTGGCTCTCGGACCAAACGGCCCCGGCGGAGCCCTCACTCTTCCGCCTGTCACCGCGTCTTTAGTGGAGGTCTCGGGGGGGTGATGACTCCACACCTCTCAGGTCCTGGCGCTCCGTGCACTGCCTCCTGACACATGCCGCCTGCAGTCCTCATGGCACACGACGCAGCGGGTCTCAGGGAATTAGTAGAACCATCAGCTACATTTGCTCTGGTTTCCTCCCACACTTCAAAAGCACACAGAGGTCCGTTAATGGCGCCAATGTGTGGATGTAGATTTGAGTGTGTGTGAGGCAGTCAATAAGCGATGGACTGGCAACGTCATGCCACAAATATCTGGTATAGGCGCCCCGTAACTGGAATAGGAAGAAAGAATGAATCAAAGACGTCACGCGTTCTAACTAAAAAAAAAAATCACTATTTTGATAAAATGTCAGCGATGCATCAACGTTGGTGTTCATGTAGCAGGTGGAGGCACCACATGGTTTACAAAGGAACATTTATAGTGCAAATACTAAATCTTCTTCTGTTTCTTCTGGCTTCTCCCTTGAGTGGTGGCCACAGTGGATCACCTTCCTCCCCCTGTCCTCTGCTTCCTCTTCTCTCAAACCTACAGACCTCATGTCCTCCTTCACCACCTCCATCAATCTCCTCTGTGGCCTTCCTCTCCACCTTCTGCCTGCCAGTTCCAACCTCAACATCTTCCTACCAATATACTGGCTCTCTACAAAATAAAATAACATAACACAAAACATTTTGCGTGCAGTTTTGACAGAAAGTCGGGGTCATCATGACCAGGACAACGCTTGCTTCTGTCATTTTCTAAGTGTTGCTTTGTGAATTTAGATCAGTACACTGAAGTGAATCGGATGTGTTTCTGTGTCGTGTAAACATGGACTGAGGTGCTGACCAGTGACATTCTTCAAGAGAGAAGACGACTGACAAATGGCTTATGGTCCTTGCTCACTGATGGCGATGACGAAATTGGGAAAAATTCAGAGGCGACTGTTTGATGTTTCACCGCTGAGCGACTCCATTTGTTCAGATGTGACTCAGATGTGACTCACAAACTTTGGAAAAATCGTCCTTGGTCCGAAAAAATGAAAAAAGCGCAATAACATTGTGGTTGTGAATGCTTCACAAAATGTGCAAAATATTTGTGCAAAAAATGCGACTTTTTGGATGGGCATTCCAAATAAAGCCTCTTTCGTCTTTGGTTGGACCTTCATTGTCCCGCCCCCACTCAGTGAACGTGAGACGGAGAAGACAGAAACGCAACACAAAGAAGCATATTTAGGATGGAAACAAGCAAAACGCTCGACGGCTTTGAGGAAAGATCCGCCCACTCTGGTACCACAACACCTTAGTGGTGGAAGAAGCATGTGAGGCTACACAAACATGTTCTGTTGAAGCCTGATGTAGCATCTTCAAAAGCCCTCCGTCTCCAACAACACTGCCCCTTTCGTCTGAAGAGTAACGCCTGCATCTCCTTGCTGCATAAGCCTACACAATAGTGTAATGTGGCATGAGAATCAAACTTCCAGCGAGAATAAAACATGCAAATGCTCATGCAGGTGATTGACTGCGACGATTAGCGCCCGAGATCTGATTCTGCGGCGACATGTTCCTCGCTCCAGCAGCCCTCCCTCCTCAGATAAACACGGAAAATAAGCAGATTAGTTTCAATCAAATTAGAAATGCTGAAGATGTTTAACACCCGAGCGTTTTTTTCCCCCTCCTGCGACGGCATCCGTGTCGCTACGGAACCAGAGGCTGATAACACAGTCGCGAGGTGTGGCTACTCTGTCAACAGCAGATCAATACGAGTGCCGGCGCTCTGCATGAGTAAAGGTCTGGTCAGGCGCGAGCGAGCTGCGTGGGAACGCCGGCTCCCGCGCCGCTCTTCATCAAAGAACAAAATGAGCCGCGGCAGCTCAGTCGGTCCACTCCTCTCTGGACGACCCGGTCAGTTGACAGGACACGGTTCCAAACTCCCTCCTGGAGTGAGGGGAATACACTTCTCCAAATAACTCACTGCGACTTTCACGCCAATGAATTTGGTTGGGTCACACTGGGGCTTGATGGAACAACAAGTGCAACGACTAGGGCTCAACTTCAGGTCAAATTCTTTTATTTATATTTACTCTTTCCATAGCACCATCACTCCGTTTTTTTTTCAAAAGAGGAGATGAAGATGTGTGGAGGTGCCCGCTGTGCCTCACAAAACTTCCATCCATCCATCCACCCATTCATCCACTCATCCATCCATCCATCATCCATCCATCCATCCATCGTCCATCATCCGTCCATCATCCATCCATCCATTCACCCATTCATCCACTCATCCATCCATCCATCGTCCATCATCCGTCCATCATCCATCCATCATCCGTCCATCCATCCATCCATTCATCCATCCATCAATCCATCCATCCATCCATCCATCCATCATCCATCCATCCATCCATCCATCCATCCATCCATCCGTCCATCCATCCATCCGTCCGTCCATCCATCCATCCACCCATCCATCCATCCACCCATCATCCATCCATCCATCCATCCATCCATCCATCCATCATCCATCCATTCATTCATCCATCCATTCATCCATCCATTCATTCATCCATCCATTGATCCATCCATCTTCAGGTCCAGTCTGTAAAGAGGTCCAGACCTTGTTTCCCTGATCTTCTGTGTGGATACAGAGGTGTTCGTAGGTCAGAGGTACGTGATCTGGGTCTGCCCCAGGGCCTCCTCCCAGTTCGACACTTCACTAATCCAGGAAACATCTCAACTGTCCTCTCTGTACTAGGAGTTGCAGAGGTTCTACTCTGAGTCTCTCCTGGATGACGAAGCTTCTATCTCAGAGAGAGTCCAGAGACCCTGCTGAGACACCTCTGCATCTGAGATCCTGTTCATGAGAACAAAGGTGAGGTCGACAGGGAGCCAGAGAGAGCCGATTGCCTCAAAGCTGAAGGTCAAACAACGTGAAGGAAAAGGTCTTCAGAAGCGTGTTGTAGCGTCGACATTCCTGAAACTTCTTTCACAGCCGCAGTGAGGACAAAGGTATTTCTCAGGGTCATAGGTCATTTTCAGATTGACTTTCATCAAAGTGATTGACTCAGACGAGGCTCTGACTCGAGCGCTGCTGAGCTGGGAACATTGGTATCAATGACCCATCAATGAGGGAGGAGCCTCAGTGTTTCCATCTTGGATCGGTCACAAACTCACACAGTCGGCCCTCTATCCTCAAACAGGGGAGAGAGAGGGAGAGATGTTTCATTGTTCTGCAACAATGAACCGTCTGCACTGTCATTTCACAAAGTGGGAGTTTTCCCTCCTCAATGACACGGTTATTATCGTGGTCACTTAATCCTCCTGAATGAGATTGATTTCTCCTTCCAGGGCCATGTTGGAGTGCTGCTGGCGGCCATGAGAACCTCTCTAACTCACACACACACACACACACACACCGACACCGGTTCCGGTCCAGAAGAACTTCAATTCTGTCGCAACCTTCCCTCAGCTACTGAGTCTCAGACGTGAAGGTGATTAGCAACTGTGTTGTCAGCGTTACAGGACAGTACAGTAACTCATGCTCACATGTGGAATGGCTTTGTTATTCATATATTTCTGGTTTAAAAAAAAATGCATGGCATTGGAAGTTAGAAAAATGTGAAATTCAAAACATTTCGAGTAACTTTTTGGTTGTACCACAAAACTAATATTATTTTGATTATTGTAGTCTTTTATATTGTTTTTGTTTGAGTTAAGAAAAGGTTTTTTAAATGTAAATTAAATTGAAAAAAAAAATTAGCTAGGATGAGAACAAGAACAACAAACATGGAGGAATCCTCCCTGAACCAAAGCAAAAGTTTGCTTTGGTTCAGGGAGGTTTTTCACCACACAATGTCCACGGTTTCCACCACTCTGAATGGACTTGAAATTCTGATAAAACTGACATTCTTATGCAAATATTTAAGACATTAAAAGAGCTTTAGTTTAAACAAGATTCTATAAAAACTCGAATATAGCCACCATCATGATTTATTGTGCTATTGTCAAACTGATGCAAAATAAACAATATTTTGTTGTTTAAATGTATGCATGGCCCCATTATATATATATATATATATATATATATATATATATATATATATATATATATATATATATATATATATATATAGTACCTTGTCATTTATTGGTCGATTTTTAAATAATATATAAATAATGAATACATATTTTTTTCCTAAATAAATCTATACATTTACTGTGAAATATCGCCTTATATTCGAGCTAGAGCTTCTCGCTATTGCTAAATATACAAGAGTTGTACTTTTCATGTGTATGGTGTAAGGAACGCTGAAAAAAACAAAGATTATTTAATAAAAAAAAAAAAAAAAAACGTAATGTGTCATAATCTCCGTGAATAAGTGGCATGAGATAATGGCGCATGTCAGTTAAAATCGGTGCAAATGTCACACCAGCCTCGTCTCAGTGACGCTTCTGTAGTCGCTAATGCAAGTGGGGTTTAATTGCTTCAGAAGCCAGTGCTTGACACGGCTGCAGTCACTTCAGGTCAAACATGACTGTGCTCACCTCCCCTCACTATTGTCGGTGTAATGTCACCACGGCTCCCTCTTCCACTCAGAAACACACAGACGGCGAATTATTGAATGGCGCTTCCATTTCAACCATTTCATTTCTCTGCTGAAGACCTGAGGATGAATACACGCCGACCTCTACCATCAACTTCTCACCTTCTCGCTATTCAGCCAGAGACGAGCATTAATTCTATAGAACGGATTCCTCGCTTGCTTAATAAGTCGGGGGCGCGTTTTCCATGCGAGTGTCTGATGTTGTGTACAGTATTAAGGTTGAACAAGTCACTCTTTCACTGCGAAGGACGATGGCGCTCTGTGAAAGCGCCAATCGCATGTAACAGTGCTGCCACGGGTTCAAGGAGATTGGATCACTTTTTGTTTGCCGGGCGGCCTCCATTGAGCCTGCGAATAAAGGCAGAGCGACGTGGCGGGGGCTGAGAGAGAGCAGTCTTTGTGGGGTTGAAGCAAAAGGGGAGGATGAAAAATTGCCCTGGTGCATCGCTTCTCTCTGATCCCGACTGCAACTCTAAATGTATCGGGGAGATGAGCTATCTGTGCAGGTAGTGCCACAAGCAGGCCTTTTCTTCCCCCCGTCCCCGTGATGAGTTGGCGAGACCCGCGGTGATAAAGCCGCTGGATGGGCCGCTATCAGGTGGCAGTTGGGGTAATTACAACTCTCTATTTGGGAGCTTTGCGGCGATGCTGCGGCGATAAGAGGGAAATAATGAGGAAGAAAGGCTGGCGATAGTGTATCTGGTAAACGCTTCAAACGCTCCCACCATGGGAAAAGTCATCGGGGCGCCTGGAGGCGGAAGAAGCACATGTAGATCGGCAGAAGGGTTTAAGCCGAACATACGACCAGAGGGGCGACGGGGAAATCGGGTCACTAATCTGACTTTTCTCACGCGGGATAGACGCTTTATTCGGATCCTGGAAGTCCTGTTTTGTTTGTCCCTCGGGAGGTGGAGGTGTAAACTCTAAATTACGCTCACCTTATCCGAGTAAAAAGAACCTTTGGATTTGGGCTTTTGTCATGGAGCGTCTGAGCCGTTTCTGCTATGGAGGAGGGAAGGACACCAGGTCCGACCCCTAAACGCCATCAGTTCAGGGACGCTTCCTGTCCCCCCCTCGTCCAGAGCGTTGTCACACAAACACGATTGGCGCCCAACGTGACTCTCGCAGTCTCAGAGACCATCTGGTCAGTGATGTATTCCCTAGTTCTGTGACTGAGCTTGTGTTGCTACTGGTGAGGCCCAAGACATTCAGATTAAGCTGAGACAACGCAGATGCTAGCTGCAGTATAGAGGTCCACGTGTTGGTCGTCTGAAGAGGGCGTTTCCATCACGACACAAGAACACGTATGGAGGGTTTCCATCGTGTTTAACTGACCAATGGCGACTAGTTCCATAATCTACACAGGGCACCATGTCGTTTCCTCCTCCTGGTGTTGACCAGGGAAAACAAAGGGGTCAGAGATTATTCCTAACTCTGGTTCATAACCCGCTGCTTTCGTAATAGCACTTAAAGTAGAAAAACAAGATTTCTCATCATTCAGTCCATCCTCAGTCCTGTGGCGTCGCATATTGACGCTAGGAAAGTTGGCGTTTGCGTCCGATACCAACGCCAAAGGCGGCCTGCTGTGTTGCATGTTGACACATAGGTGTTTCACCTGAGTGAAAAACGTTTTCCTTCTTGAGTAGCGTTCCAGGCAGAGGGGGAGGATCACATGCCATGTGGGGGTGTGGGGAGGCTTAAATCGCAATTGACATGTTGTTACGAGTAGAACAAAAGCAGCGCGATCCCGTGGTTTGCTTAACTCTTACCTCCGTCCTACCTTTACGTGACGCGCTGCCCACGGACTGAAAACCTAATGCGTCAACATGCCATGCTGAAGGTTGCCTTCTGCGTCACTATAGGACGCAAAAATCCACTTTCCCAGTGTCAATGTATCACGCCATGGAAGTGAGGAAGGGTTGAAGAAATACAGTACCAACCAACTCTGGAAACCTACTGAAGACTGTACAGACTGGCTGCAAAGTAATAGCTTCCGTGTTGATGAAGGAGAATAACGTTTCCTTGTCCAAGGTGTGAATTTTGCAATTCTCACAGGTGTGTCTTCATTTTTGTTTTCCATTTTTATTCATTCAGTCTGCTGCAAAAACAAGATCAAAGTGGTGTGGAAACATGTGTTTCCATGAGCTCCTGCAGGAGACGCTCTGCTGCGAGGCTCTGCTGGATGACTGAGCTCCACTGAGGCCGTCGGTTTGATGAAACTTCAGACTTCAAAAGACCCATAATGACTGGTGCGAAAATGATCCAACTCCAGCAGCGATATCCCAAACTTGTCCACAATATCTCCAAACATCGTCAGCCGCCTCACAATCCGAGGAGTCATTCGGTGCTATTTTATTCGCCCTTCAGGAGGTGGCTCTCATCGGGAGTTCACATGCAACGATTTGACAGGCGCTGTAGCTCCAGGACAATAGTCTTATCAGTCCAAAAAACCCACCTACCCAAACGTTGTGTCTCACCCTCGCCCCCCCCACCAACTTTGTCAGCTCCCGTCCCTGAAGATTGAACTGACAATTGCTCGTCTTTCGCCATCCTTCGCTCAAACTCTGGCTATTTGCCTGAACCCCAATCTCCGACACACACACACCCACAACGCTGTGCTTTGCACGCTTGTTGTGCTGGATGATGCCTCGCTGAGGATCATGACCACTATCAATAGTATTTCCACTAATGTGATTAAGTTAATACTGCGCTCTATGAGAGGATTATTTCTCAATTCCTCCCTGATATGCGTAATATTTAGGTTGTGCTTGAGTAAACATTCTGCGTTTTTTTTCCCACCAAAATAATTCCCACTGAGACAAAGACGGCAAAATATGCCCCGGGGAGCAATACAGACTGTATAATTGGAGTGATTAAAGAAGTGCACTGCTCATTTGGCACCTATTGAATGTGTTGGGGAAAATAGGTCACGTCTTTACAGCAGCAGAAGAAATATCAACTTTGTTTGCTGTGGATTTCCTGTTTGTTCAGACACACAGTGGAAGTAAAGTGGCCATTGTCTGCGCAGCGCAGCCATGATTTCTTCTGTCTTTTGTGGCGCGCGCACGCTCATTAGAGCAGAGCACTTGTGACGTGGAATAAGCAATGATCTTTAACAGTGATCAGTCACATCCTTAAGTGCTCCGCTCTATTGAACGACTGGCGACAGATAAGATGGTGACAAATCCACTTTGAAGGCACATGAGACCACGGTCGTGAGGAGAGCTGAGACTTATGGAAGACCTGACCTGTAGTCTACGGACGGTGAGAGGCTGCGGTTTACAAGTGGCTCCGGTCAAGAAACGCACCTCACACTCGCACTGGACTGTGAGGGGTATATTGGCGGGAACTGCCTTCCACAAAATCCGTCGCATGAAGCGCTAACACCGCAGTGGTCGCCCCGCAAAGTCATTGAAAAGAAGACTTAAACCACTATTTGTCATCTGTCAGCGACCCCACACATGAAGATGAAAAGCCTTTTTAGCGATGGACTACAACCACCGATACGAGAATCACGTCCTCCTGGCGAGATCACGTGTGATAACACGAACACAACAAGAGAGAAACACAAGTCACAACATGGAGGTTCACCAGGTGATGGCGGAAGAATCCCAAAAGAAAAAACCTAACTAAATGACGGGATCACGTATGTTGACATATTGAGGGACGGACGCTGCAGATTGCGTCTAATGATTCAATACTAGCATTTTCATCACCATTTTTATTGTTACACTTCGTCTTGGGAACGACTCTCCCCACACATATTTATTTTATATTATATTATATACTGTGTTTTGTTATCTTGATGAATTCACACACCCCAGACATGAGGGTCCTCTTATCTGATCAAATGGGGACAAAACAGCCCGACAATCGCGAAGCGTGTGGCCGCCTGAGCGGAGCTTAGCCAAGAAGCTAGCTGACTGAGAACCCAGGCAGGAAATGGCGCGGCATTTTGACATGTATTATTGCATGGACGGCAGTAAAAACACTAACTTTTAATCATATCATGGGTTTCTTCAGTTCTTTAACTTAAAAACTGCCCGTCTGACATCGGACTAGCTTCTGTTTAGGTGAAGATGAACTAACTAATGCGAATGTTTTTTGTTAGCAAAGAAAAATCAACTTGTCCACATTAGCTTTGTTTCAAGAAAGGTATCAACTTACTCAGGTACTTCTGAAATGACGACAGGATAGAATGAATTAAAGTAATCCATGCGGACACACATGAAAAACTATGTTAAACTGACAGCAGTCATGATCCAACACTATTAGCAATGCTAATGCTAGTCACAGCCCAGTGGCTGTACAACGCTCTACACATCATTTGAGACTGTTTTTCTCTCCGTACCTGCGGCGTCCTCTGTCCAAACGTTCCACCGAAGCTCTGGCTGGGTTGGCGGTCTCCACCGTACGTGTCCTCGCAGCTGCTGCTTGAGTCTGCTAGCTGCTGCAGGTGATGCCACCTGACTCCTACATGCTCCTTCCTGAGTGAGCGACCTCACTTCCTGTTGGAGTTTCACCTACTGTTTGATTTGTTCTTTTCTGCATTCCCATCCTCTGAAGCTGACACCGACTGTGACCACTGTTTTTAGACTGTTGTTAACTTATGCATCAGTAAAACGAGAACCTCACTCTGGTTCACACAAATGGGTCTCAGAAAGCTCCTGGAGGAGAAGCTCTGCCGTGAGGCTCGGCTGGATGGACCGCTGATACAAGCGGTTGGAATGAGTTTCACAGATGGAGAAGCATGACGCTACACAGAGCTAACTCAAGGCCCCGGGCCAAGTCCGGCCCACCGGGTCACTTTATGAGGCCCACAAGAGCTGAGGTGAAATTCAAAGTGGAACAACTGTCAATATCAGGACCAATGAAGACCGCGGTGTTCAAGCTTCTACTTTTAACAGAGTTTTCTCTCTAAGTCTATAAGGAATCAGTGCCTCGTGCAATGAAGCAGAGCAGGTGATGGATTCTCCTGATGCTTCACAGCAAACCTAGCCTCCAAATACTTGATATATTGCATAAGGTTATGTCCAGTTATAGGAGAACCAGACTCTTCTGTTCGACCGAGTTCGACAGACCCCTGGCATGAGTGAGTTTGACACCCTCCCTGTGGACACTGTGCGCAGAATGTTTTAATTCCACGTGGCCCCTGAGAGGCGTCTTTCATCAGAGCATCTATGAATGTGTCCTTGTTAGAGATCATGAGCAGACGTGAACAACACCCGTAGGTGGTCCTGAACCTTCTGTCCTTCACTAGTGACAAGTTTCTCTTTTTTAAAAAAGGTCAATTAAAAAGATGAGGAGCATCAAGAAGAATGTTTAGTTCCACAGTGGCACACGAAGGAAACATAGATGCTTAAATGTATTATATCAGACATCCATTTTTTTCTCTGGTGTCCAACGCGAGGCCTGGGGGCCAGATCTAGCCCACTGCTTTGGTACATGTGGCCTGTGATGTGTAGAGATGGTTGTTTTGAATTGAACTAGAAACTGCAGCAGCCTCCTGCTTCTGGACGGCAGGGATGGGTTTAGAAAATGGTGAGTTGATCTGAATTGGTTTTCCGGAGCATGGCCTGATATCGATTGATAAAATACCAGAATAAGTATTTTTTCTTCTACATATTTTATTAATATTTTTGAAGAGTACTGCTACTATTTACAGTGTTAGTTCTTGAAGAATCTCTTCCGTATTTGAGCAAACTTGGTTTTAAGTGACCCAAAATATGCAGAGCCAAATTGAAATTGAACAGAATTGTGAATTGATTTGCGACTCAGCTCGATGAGGCGGCTTGAGCCTGATGTAATGTAACGAAGAATTAACCTTGAGTTGACTGAAACCATGACTGTTGTGTTGCAGGAGCAAACTTCAATTTTGAGTGAATATGACCCACATTATCCAACGTCTAGAAATCGCTTACAGGACGTCACCACAATCTAAATTTTGGGATTAAATACGAGTTGAATCAATCGTTTAAATCTTTAAATCTTCTGTATTAAAGCAGGAGGTGTCATAATAATAGATCTCCACTCAGGAAAAACTGCCTGCAGTTCCAGTGTATTTATTTTTTTGTCTCATAATTCTGTGCTGAAACATGGACATTGGTGGTTCAGTTTGTTTCCAGAGGTCTAAGCTATCCAAAAATAAATATGACGGCCTGTATTTATCTGCCAATCTTCTGTAATTGGCTTACGTAAAGATAAATAAAGCTAATCAGAGCAGAGATGAAGAAAGACGGGGATTATTCTTTTTTTGTGCTGGGCCTGTGCGGATCAGAAAGATGCAGGCAGACAAGCAGAAAGAAATCAGGACCAGCATCAGGACCCCTCCTCTGCCGCTCTCTTCTTCCTAATGACACAACTTTCATGTTGCAGTAAACACTCTGAGTTGCCCGCTGAAGATACGGTTGTTTGTGCGCCATCTGATAAGCAGCGGTCAACTTGTGCGCCATTCAAGTCAGTCAAAGGCAGATTTCCGCTTCCTGCTGCATGTGGATGAAAGAAGAGGGGACACCGTCGGGGATCTTCATCAACTGTGAATGAAGTGCTGGGTTGATATCTCCACGACTCGGGCACCTCAGGGGCTCCTATATATTTCAGAGTGATGGCTTTAAGAGTGAAATGTGTGCGATCTCTGGGAGAAAAAAACAGTCCCCATGGGCTTGTTGTTGCCGCTGTCTGCCTGCTATATTTGCATGATATTTTTCTATTCAGTCTTATCGGCGGTGTGCTGTGAGGTGGGAGTGCTGGCTCCGTCTCAGAGGCTGGACTCGGCCTTTATCGCCAGGTAATTCCCCCACTCTCACCCACTCATCCTGAATTATTGAAGTGTTATTTCCAGCGCCGCCATGACGGAGAGGAAGCAGGTGAAGATGTTGCTTCTCCTCCAACACATCCTCCCGACTCTTTATGAACATGCTTTTCAACAAAGACAATTGACTCATTTGGACCGTGGAAGAAGCCCATAGCTTTGACTCTAAATTCTAGAAAAATATGAAAAATCACAAAGCAGCATCCATCTATTTTTTCTTATTTAGGGCATATTCTTGTTCATTTCCCTCTTACAATACAATTTACAAAGAGTTGTAAGAAGTAATTATGCAGTATCAATTCAATTTAATATTAAACCTACCGTGTGATTTCATCAAAGTGACTCGTTTTTTAAAGGATATTTGTATTTATTTATTTTTTATTTTATTATTTTTATTTCGATTTTATTTTTTCTACATGAATGTATCGACCTTCTCCCACGAGGTGACACAGAGTAGATCGTAAATTTCTAGTTTGTAAACCGTTGAATTTCCCCGAAGACATGTAGTTTTAGAATTGATCAATTTCCAGTGATAATCTTGGAGTACTTATAATGCCGTTTCAATTTCCTATTTTCCCCCAAATATTTTTAGAATGTTTCATTAATTTAATGCTTATGAGCAAATTGGCGCGTAAAAAGCGACCAAATGATCTTCAATCTTTACAGAATAGAAACATTATTCAGAAAAATATGAAAGAATTTTTGGTGCGCTTGAGATGAATAAATAAAATTGCGTGGCAACAGCGTGATAAAAGGTGACTTTATTGCTCTTAATAGAAGAGATTTCTCAGCAGGCCGTTGAGAACCTGCTGACTTCTCCTCCGATGATCGTAACGCGCTCATTTATGGACAACAGCGCGTGATGTGCGGCGGCGGCAGCGCGGCGGTGGCCAGCGCGCAAGCGGGTGCCACCGCGCGCACCTGACCAACACAGCCGGACAGAGAGGCGACACGACGGTGTTGGACCGGCACCTGCCTGACTCCGCTCGTGTCGCAGCCGCGCGAACAAACCACTTCAGCCAAGTCCCGCAGAGACACCGTCATCGCGCCGCTCAATGTGCGACATCCTCATTTTGTGACTGGCTGCCCTTGGGAAGCTCCTTTGAAGTGCGCGTGAATGAGGAGAAACAGGAGCGGGAAAGTAATTAATTTCCGCTCGGCGCGATTAGAAACACTTTGCGAGTTGCGACGGCGCGTTTGTGTTGACGGCACTTCATCATCGCCTTGACCAAACAGGTGGATTGTTCGACGCGAAATGAATCACAGGTGACTCACGCGCACGCGAGCGCGCCGCTGTGAGAACACAGCGCTTTATGAGACGTGCTTTCTTTTCAAAGCAAAAGAGGGGGGTTAAAAAAAAGCGGGGGTCCGTCCCAGCGCCGGTGCGCATGCGCGAGCGCCACTTTCACTACCTGCCAGACAGGCGTCTATTTCACACGCAGCGAGTGCGACTTGTCATCCACTCGTGTCAGCGCAGCAGCCGCGAGTGTTCTGACAGCTTGCACGGAGGACGAGCGAGACGACGCGCCGTTTCTTTTTTTTCTTTCTCCTTTCGGTCGATTCGCCCTCGGATGGATGTGATAACGGAGCAGACGCTGTGTTCCGAGCGGAATCCATGTGGGATGAAGAACTGAAGTTTCAAGTAAGTTGGGGTCCGCTTGTCGGAGACCGTCGTTTATCTCGAGTGTCGGTGGTGTGTTGACGTTGTGGCGCTGTCGTCCGCAGACCGCGCTTTGTGCCCAACATGTCCAAACCCATGGATCACGTCAAGCGGCCGATGAACGCCTTCATGGTCTGGTCCAGAGCCCAGAGGCGGAAAATGGCCCAGGAGAACCCCAAGATGCACAACTCGGAGATCAGCAAGCGCCTGGGCGCCGAGTGGAAACTTCTCACCGAGTCCGAGAAAAGGCCCTTCATCGACGAGGCCAAGCGGCTGCGCGCCATGCACATGAAGGAGCACCCCGACTACAAGTACCGGCCCCGCAGGAAGCCCAAGACCCTGATGAAGAAGGACAAGTTTTCCTTCCCCATGCCCTACAACCTCGGGGAGCACGAGGCGCTCAAAGTCGGCGGCTCGCTCTCCGACTCGGTGATGGGGAACCCGGACAAAGCGGCGGCGGCCGCGGCGGCGGCGGCGGCGCGGGTCTTCTTCAACCCGTCCATGTCCACGAACCCTTACTCCTTTTTCGACCTGGGATCCAAGATGACGGAGCTTTCGCCCCACTCCTTCCCGTACGCGTCGCCGCTGGGCTACCCGCCCGCGGGGGCCACCGCCTTCTCCGGCACCGGCGCCGGGGCGCACACGCACACCCACACGCACCCGTCCCCGGGCAACCCGGGCTACATGATCCCGTGCAACTGTTCCGCCTGGCCCTCGGCGGGCCTGCAGCCGCCCCTCGCCTACATCCTGCTGCCCGGGATGGGCAAGCCGCAGCTGGAACCCTACCCCGCCTACGCGGCGGCCTTATGATAAGTGGACTCCTCCCGAGACAATGTGAAAAAAGAGTTTTATGATGATGCATGCAGCAACATGTGAAGAAGTGCTCGTCGTCTCACATGTGTTTGTATATTGACTAATGCCTTTGTCTATAAGGTGCGAGGCCGTCTCCAGGAAAACGTCTCGTGAACACTGGTCTCCACCTGTTGGACTCGGATTATTCCCGCGCCTGTACAGTTTCATTTAGTCCCTCTTTTCAATAGATGTCCTGATGTACTATTTATTGTTTAGTGAGCTCCCGGACACTTTTGCACAATATGGGGTGTAGTTAATGCCACAGTGTATCCCTTGATTTTGTTTTGTTTTTTTCCTCAGCAAGAAAAAAGAACAGAGACATTTCTCGACTAACTCTGACTAAGGCATTTGTATGTTTTGTGTTAACCTGCGTTCTGTACTCCAGCCTACTGTTCTGACCTGTCCGGCAATAAAGAGAAGCGTATTCAGATGAATCTTGATGTGCCGAGCAGGATTGCGATCGTTCCTCCTCGCGGCCGCAGGTGAGGTGTAAGGTGTCCTCTGAAGGCCGCTTTTGTCCGGCTCCTTGAGTGACGACCGCGGGGGCAGATCCAGATCAAGCCGCTGTAACCAAGACGCCGTTTATCACTGTTTCAATCGCGGATTTTTTTTTTCTTCCCAGGATCAAGAGAGACAGACCGCTCTCACATCGGGTTGTGTGTTTGCGGCCATTAGATCCATAGCGCGAGCGGCCTTCCTGGATTACAGCGTGAGATTATGCAAAACTAATTTGGACAGTCCAGGGATAATTACCTCCGTCACGCTTAATTACACCCTTTCAGCGCTGGGCTCTGTGTTGTCACAGCCCTCCCTCTCCACGGAACTTCCCCGGTGGAGAAACATGTCAATCCCACTCTTAAAACCGATTCCAGAGCTGAAATGAAACACCTGAAAAGTTGCGTCACAAGAGCGGCGGCCATCTTTCATCCTTTCTTGCTTTCGTCCTTTCAGCCTGTGTCGCCCCCTTTTTTTCCGCCCCAACTCTGGGAGCGTTTAGACGGTCAAGGGCGTTTTGTCTGAGAACAAAACGAGGGTTGGGAGGTTTTGTGAGGGTGTTGTTTGTTGAAGTGGAGCTCAAAAAAAGCGGCCGCTTTCCCTCATTGTGATGAAAGCAATCAGTGGTATTTGGAAAACTGTTAGCATTGTGCACTTCTTCTGTGTCCATTGTGGAGGATTTCTTTTCACAAGGCTTTTTTTTTTTTTCACCCGATCCAGCTGGCCGGAGTGAATAGCGGTGCAGTGTGTACACGCTTTGTCCCTGCGAGCCCTTCAAGTAGCCCACGGTGAATGGAGTGAGTTGACACTGCATGACAGTGAAACAACATAATAAAAAATACATGAGCCTATGAATGGAAGCAGGCGCATAAATAAATAAAATGGGTGGCCAAAACTGGATAAACTGAATGACAAAACGCTGAAAGAGCCACAAAAAAGATATTTAACACGCTGGATTAGCATGAGAATGAGCAGAACAATTGGTGAATAGGTTTTACCGGCCAAGAAAGAGATGGACTAAATGCCTTTTGAATAGATGGCCTGTGTGTGTGTGTTTGAAAAGGTGGAAGAAACAAGTGGGAGAGTTTTGCTCAATGGCAAATCAAATCTGTTTCCCAGGACACGAACGCACGGCGACGCTTCATGGATCTCGACGGCTTTGATTGAATTATTACCGGGCGTCGCGTGTATTTATGATGATGCAGGAGCTGCTGGAGGTCTGCAGAGCGGCTTCGCTCCCGGTGGATGTTTGGCTCTGATGGAAGAGCTTCTGTGGCTGTGATGAGCTCCGTGCTCATGAGCCACTCGCCTCTTATCTTTGTTGCAGAAATATGAGCTGCTCTGTTTCAATTTGAATCATTAGCGTGATGCAATAAAGACCTTTTAATATATTTCACATGAAATATAGACTCATTTTTTTAGTCAAATTAATGTGTGTAACCATAAATTCCTGCCATGTTTCTTCATTAAATGTAACACATTTGTAGTTTTTATCACAGTGTTTTCCTAAAAATAAAAATTCAAAATAAATAAAACTAAAATTTGTTTCTCTTTTCTGGAACTAAATACAAATTAATATTGCCAAAAAGAAACGATGACGCTTTTCAATAAAATGAATGAAAAAATGCTGAAACAGGCACGGCGGTAAATGACATTTCTGTTCATAAGTGTGTTCAACATCAACTGGATTATGAATAATAAAGATCATTTGACCTCAAAGATCGCGTCTGAAAATGATCTTTTTTTCCCCCGATAATCCATGCGAGGCTGACAGGAAGCAACTGTCTCCATGAGCCCGTCCGCCGATGCCCCGATATCATTATGTCTGAGCGCTTAATCCCGCGACATGCCTGTAAGACATTTGTCCAAGTGAGATTAGGCAAATGAACATCCATATGTATCGGCGGTTCAAGCGCGTTGACCTCAGAGGGACGTACAATAGTCGCTGGTGTGGAAATGGCCGGTGGCGGCGGGTGGATTATCACCTGCCTTCAATAGTTGGAGATGGATCATTTTAGCCTTCCCAGACATGAATAATACATGGCTATTTGTGTTTGTTTGCAGTTGTCTTGGCTGAGGCTGACATGCAGCCAGGGCTGGCTCCTCTGTCAGGAACCTCAAAGAGCCTGATCGCTGACTTCTCCATCTCATTTGGGCGAAATCAAAGTGTGAAAAGTCTCTCCCCAAGCCAAATCTCCATCATCAGTTTGGGATAGAGAGTGTTTATGAAGCCCTGTGTGCCACATTACCTGTAATCTCCAGAGGATGAACCATGTATTTTTGACTTCTCTTTGCTCCCAGGAGGGTAAAAAATGCCAAAATTATCTTGCATTGCACCTTTTCCTGATGCACCTTAACGTGGCAAATCAAAGCTCGGGCGGCGTGCGCGTGTCGCCTGTGCCCAAGGTCACCGGGAGAAATGAGAAAAGTGTGTGTGCTGGAGGTCCTCTCCTGCAAACACCTCACACAGCCCTCTGAAGTCTGGCTGGCCTCCAACAAGTCCAAGTTTGCTTGATGGTACAGAATGCAGGGAGTGGAGGGGGGGAGGGGGAGGTGTCGCTACAGGTACCACAGAGGAACGGAGCCTCTGATGCGAATGGCCTGGTTGCTGCTCAGAAACAGGCCTGATGGAAGCCTCACATGTAGACTGACCTCCGTAACACGCTCCTTCATCAGCCGAGAGCTCGTGTCAGGCCCAGACACACGGTGAGCCACAAACACCGCCCTGTTCTCAACCAAGGCTCAGGCTCCTGTTTCTTCTGTTTGGTCCACTCTGTTGACCCAAGTTAGGGTCAAAACAAGGAGCTTCCAGATCAGTCCTTTTTCTGTCAAGAAACGTCCATCTTCTCTTTCATTTCCCTCAAGAGTTGTGCATTTTCACGACATTCCATCGTTTAAAACTTGACGTCCATAGAATAAACAGTTGACTAAAAAGCATATATGAACTGAGGAAGCCTTAAAAACAATACATGGAAACCAATGAAATATGATTTTAAAAATTCCTGAATAAGTAAATAAAAATGAGGTGTGGCCACACAATTGTTTCTGAATGTCATCGTCATCATCAAATAAAATACAGAAATATATTAAAATAAAAAATTAATGAGCAAATACACATTTACATAGCTATATATGTAATATTTAAAAATAACAATAAAAAATAAGTGTGTTTGTGATCCTGGAAGAAAAGACGGTGAATCAGCAACATCCATACAATGAATACAAATATGGATTTTTAATAATCTAATAATGATGATAATAACAGTAATAGCAGTAATAATAATGAAACTTTAGCGAGAAATAGAGCCAAAGAAACTGGCTGGTTTCTTTAAATTTATCTCACCTCTGCCGACATCTTGATCCAAATTGATATATATATATTTAAATAAAATATATTTTCAACCTTTGGCTTCTTGTTTGATTTAAAAATACAGTCATTAAAAAAAGAAAGGGAAAATTAAATCACAGGTATTAACATTAAAAAGCTTCTGGGTTTGGCCATGTGAAGTGCCGCAAATAAAACAGATTCAACGTTTTGCCGAGTAAAGGAGCAACATACTTGCTGAAAATCTTTTCACTTCATGAAGTAAACTACCAGACGCCTCCTTGTGTAGCTGAGTTTGTTTGGCTCAATTGGAGTTTTTAAAATGCATTTGAAGCCCAACAAGTGAGTAGATCAATTCTCACCGAGCCAGTTTCCCTGCATAATTCTGTGTCTTTCCTCAGGCGGAGGAAGATATAGGTCCGACAGTGAAATGAGCATCTCTCCTGTTTAGCATATCGTTGGCCAAAGAAATTGCATTCATGCAGTAACCTGCTTTGAAATGAAGATTAAGGTGTTAAAACGTGTCGTAAATGTATAAAAAATAAACCGCAGCGGCGGGTTTGCAATATTACGTTTAGATCACGACACAAAAACACTGTCCATTCTCACAATACAGTTGAGCTGCCGTTGACAACGGAGGTACTTTCCTCCAAGAAAGGTGCGTTTGAGTCAGCGAAGATCATTACGTTAATAACCCAAAAATGTGGGACACGGGATTATGCCGACTCCATCAATAAATTAGAATAATGTGGACGAGCAGCCTCCAAATATCTTCTTTAGACTGACAAGAGGCTTTTTTTGTTCCACTTCCAAATGACCGCTGGCAGAGATGGCTGGCTCTGGTATTAATTCTCAGGTTTCTGAGGGGGAAAAATATCTATCATAAGTAGAAATAATGAAGTTGAAGAGCTGACGCCCCGAGGAGGAGAGGCGAAGAATTCTATCTGTCTTCCACACAGGACACAGGCGGCAGATAAGTACCTGTCAGCCGGCCTCCTCTCAGCCACATGTGCCTATCAATGGAGCAGGCGAGTCCCCCGAGTCAGAGCAACAACGATGGAGGGGCTCCACCTTTCGTGGGGGAGAATCATGTCCCTCTGCAGCGTGAGTGAGCTGTAACACCGCTTTACACCAACTTATTAGAATGAAATATAGCCAGCATTAACTCACCCTGATGATTTCTTACGTTCTAACAGGATTACGCCGCGCGGGATTCGCGCGCCGCATTGTGGCGCCGCGTTTTTTAACAGTCGAATTCGCCAGACGACTTGTAATTAACGCGGGAAAAATAGATCTCCGCCAGTGTGATACGCTGCTTATCTAGTGTTGAGAGCGATGAAATCCTGGGAGATGTGCTCGCCGCACGCTGACGCGGGCTCTGACAGGCCGCCATTTTTTTTACATTCCTGGAGAGACCGAGCTTTCGGTGCATTGAGATGAGACACTGAAACATATCGTTTTTGTGGAAATTACTGTCCGACTTTTGCTGTTAGCTTGGAGGCTAAACTGCGTGAGGTGGAGTGGAACTGTCGGCTACAGAGCAAGGCGCCGGGGCCACTGGAGGCCCTTAGCTTAAGACCTGCTATTAGTCATAGTTCGACAGCTCAGATGGAGAGTGTTTAAGAATCTTTAAACATCCTGTCAGCTGTTTTTGATAAGACCCTGTCGACATCCTGCCTCTCAAAATCTATGGATTTTTCACTATTTGTTTGCTCTTTTAAAATGTTTTTGGACTGAATTATTTGCTTGAAAAAGAATTGCAGGTTATAGCAGGGACTCAACATACCTCCGCCTAAATTATTGCCCAACATTTATTTTGTCTCTGTAATATCACGGGCTGCAATGACGTCAGCCACACAGCAGGGGGCAGTAGTAGTATAGCAAGGCATTTGTAGAACAACCAGCAAACACGGGACACCACCGCCAAATTTCAATTCTGTCTGTTTTGGAGCTACTAGGAATAAAGTGGAAGTACCTGCAGTCGGTGACGTAGAGGAGGAAGAAGATGCTCTCATGCCAGCACCTGAAGAAGAGCCAGTCTCCTTGTCCTTCAGAAGCCTGCAGCTCTGCGGGGAGGGAGAGCGGGTCAGCCCAGAGAGGCGACCTCCAGGCTGGTGCAAGTTCTGTGAGGAAGCCTTAGGAAAGTGCTTGGTGTACTTTAAACTGGCGTGGAAAAAGTAAATCATGGCTTTAATTTTCAAGAGGGAGGAGTGGAGCCATGCGTGTTCGTGGCTGGAAGGCAGTCAACTGATTCCGGGGCAGGCCTTTCCTCAGGAGCGTCCTGTTCCGGAGCAAGTGGTCGGACTGTCTCCCAGCACCTCTCTCTCTGGATATTTACCTGCAGACGGTTTCTGATGTGACGGCGTCTTGCATCGTGCTACAGGCCCCGCCTCCAGCTTTGCTCCACCTCCTCATTTTGGCTCAACCTTCCACGACAAAACAAAACCAATTTTGTTATTGAGTTCTTTGACCTTTCTTCAAGATTGGTGTCCAACCTCTGCTCTAACTGACATGACGTCTTCTGGAATGCAGCCCCACTGTGCCGCAGAGTAGCGCTACCAAGTGGCAGTGCTAATTTATGTCAATGAAGAGGCAAGAAAGCTTTTTCCTGGTCCACTGATATCAACTGCAGCTCCTCCGGAGGCGTCCTCTGTGAGACCCATGACTAGAGACGCATTCAGGACCCACCCCAGTCAAGATTACACAAGACTAGACAGATAAAGATCAGGTATTAAATGCTTTGTTTCTGGAAGCTCCACAAAGCCATGGACTTGTTGCTGCATAAAAATCGATATCCTCTTTTCCAGAACCTCAGTTTTTGCTTCTCTGGTCTTTTTCCATCAGGCAGTTGATGAAACACCTGCCTTCAAGTGCCTTCTGGCTCAGCTCTCCCAGAGAGTGGAAGGCAGCGCCCTAGATCCTGATGGACGAGGCAGCACCGATTCAACTGGCGATCCAAGCCCTGAATTTAAGATCTGGAGTATAAGGGAAGTTTCAGATGGAACCAGGAAAGAGGCATGAAGAGATGAGACGCGGATCAGATGAAGAATTTTAAATCTCCACTGTGGTTCCACCGAGACTCTTTGGAAAAACCTCAGACTCAAGAATGATGTTTATTATTATTTTATTATTGTTACAACTGTTTCTGGTCAAAGCTACAGCGTTCAGTTCACAATGCCACCACTGTGGGACCAAATAAGAGCACATACCCTCGTTGTTTTGTCTCGTGACAACATCCCGCGCGTCTTTGTTCTGACACGAAGAACAGATGGCGTTTAGTGAGGACATATCAAATTCTCACAGTCTTCTTATCGAATTATGCACGAGCCGGGAACAGACAATAGACGTGACAGTGGGGTGAAACACAACATTAGTTCTACTGATGAACAAGCATGACTTCATACCTTAACAGGAGGGTAATGTGGAGGTCCTCAGAACAAATCTATTTTGAACGGCTGCGGAACACATCACATGGCGAGGTCCTTCAGTCAGAGTTCTGAGCGTCTCCGCCTCGTACTGAGATCCAGGCGCTCGTGCCAGTGAAGCTGCTCGTTCCCACATACTGCGGCGTTTGCTTGACCCTAAATTATTGCCTCCAATTTTACATTTTTATCTACATGGTCTGATGCCTTTTTTTGCATGTGAAATATCGTAGTGAAATGAGGTGTTTGAGCCAGCAGGGGGCGTATTGCAGCTGAGCGCACACAGGAAATCCTCAGCAGAAAATGCTTAACCTAAGTGAAGTTTTGCAAATGTTCATTGGCTCCGTGGCTCGAGTGATGAGGGGTGGTCCCACTTTCGGAACCTTCCCAGAGGCGGCATGCCGCGTGCCGTTATGTTTTTGACGCCTGCTGCTTGGAAACCTTGCCCTGCTCGAGTAGAGTGGATCGTTCCAGCAAGGGAAAGTGTTATACTGAAGGATGTCAAGTGGACTTTTTCATCCAGCGTTGGTGCTGAAGTCACATTAGAAGTGACACGTTAGACTTGTCCTGATGCCGCAGGCTGCGCTTTACCAGACTGTCTGTCACATAAAAAAAAAAAAAAAACACAAAAATAAAACAGGGTGAAGCTTAAACTATGGGGTGGAACTGTTTCAGGCTCCACCCTTGGTGTTCTACTGCACGTCACTTGGTATTTATAGCACCATATGTGACCAGTGGCTTCTCTCAAGGTGCCAACCAAGTAACAATGAGTACCTGCAATCGTCACCCTAATCCCCTTTTGAACAGCAGGAAATGCCCTTGGAAAACAGAGAAGGCCCTAAGAATAAAAACCTATGCAGAATACACAACCCAGAAGGGGGACTTCTGCATCAACATCGAGCAAAGTCCACTTGAAGATAGTGCATTTTCCCACCGCAGGAGTGGGAGTGGGAAGGAGTGGAAGACAGCCTTGCTTGATATCTGACGCCTTGGACGGCGAGGTTTGCCGTCCCATTTAAAGGATCGCAGTGCTCCAACTATGGAGTGACCTGAAGAATCCACCCTGCCGGGGCTACACATCCCGGTAGTTGGGAAAGTCCGACGCCTAAGGCAGCCATTGAAGCGCTTGTTCCGTGGCATATCCTGACGCCGTGGGCAGCACCTGACGTATATTACGGTGTCGGAGTAAGGATGGGCAAACGTCGCTGGCATAAACACCCGATAAAAGCCTGGTGGACCCAGAATGCAACATGTCCTGAAGATAGTCCTGATATGGGGGTCACCTGTTTTTGGGTCATCTCCGTCTCAACAGACACATCGGTGAAGTTTATAACAAGGAGGTATTGAAAAGCTCGATAGAAATAGGGAATTAAAGAGACGCATGCCAGAAAGTAAATCAGGTCGAGGCACAGGCGTGTCTTTTATTCAACAGATGAAACTTGGGAATGAAAACCACACAGATACAAGACTTGCTGAAAGAGACGGTGCGCATGTTGAAATGAGCTCCGACAGGTGTAAAAATACACACAGGTAAACACAGGGTTATAATAAGGGGCTGCCGCGTGAGGGGCGCCATAGAAATGTCGCGGCGCGTCTGCCGCTGTCAGCTCCGCTTCCCCTTTACGTCATTCACCAGCCGAATCAGGTGGCGGGCTCTTTCTCCGGGAGCCATGTGATGAATGTTTGTACGTGGGAAATAAATACACACGTGGAAATCTTCTCTCTTAATTTGACGCACAATGTGTCCTGACAGCTCATTCAGCACATGCACATTTCGGCTCAGGTGTCTGTTGCGATTCCACACTCCGGCTCCGTTGTAACACTAGCGCCGGAGCCCGACCCCGGCTGACCTCTCACCTGTACAATAGAGGCGACAAAGGCCGCGAGCGGCGGCGCTGCAGCCGGCAGCGACTCCAGACGTAACATGAAGACTTGGATCCCGAAACAAGGCGTCGAAATCGCTGGACGGCTCCGGGGCTGACATTTAAAACACGGCGTCGCCAAACAAAAACACGCTAAAAGAGAAAAGCCGAGCAGGTGGCTCCCAGCGAGGAACCTGAAATTCAAGTTTTTGGCGACACGACTGACCCAAATTTCCTGGCCCTTCTCTCCTTAACGTGCTTGTGCAAGCCCGGGCCCCGAGGTGACGGATCCTTTACGCCGGGATTGCCAGTGCATTTACATAGCATGCTTAATGAGAGATCAACGGCGGCAAAGAGCCTTGAATATAAAGCTTTCTTGTAAGAAATAATGAGCGAGCGATTGATCCATACTCAAACAAGCCGGTTTGCTGAGCTAATACCAAAGGGAGATTATAGCCGGTGCCAAAAGTGCCCTGGCGTGCGACGCCTTTTGCTTAGAGGGTCCCCAAACTTGTCATCACATTAGCACATGGTCAAGGAGAACATCCCACCTCGGTCATAATCTGCTTTCCTGCACAATTAGGCTGCTATAATAAGGCGGCGGGCTGACAGCGAGCAGGCGGAGAGGAGGAGGAACATCGCCGCCGAACGCCGCCGCCGCGTCCTCGCAGATTGCCTTTATTTTAGGACACAAAGTTGTGACAACATGGAGACTGACTCTACAAAGCAATAAAGCTGTGGAGGGGCAGGGGGGGGCGAGGAGGGAGAGTGGAGGGGGGCGGGGGTGAGATGGTTAGCCAGGCCTGTCGAGATGCGTTTTAGCTCCCGGAATCAGATGGAGGGTGGCGAGCTTTTTTTTGGGAATAAAATAATAGATAATTTCATCCCGACAAAAGCGGGAGGAGAACAAAATAGCAGGACGGGATAGAGAAGGGAAGGGCCCTGAAAAGAATAAGAAGAATTCGCCGCTGCCTCTTGCAAGGAAAGAGAGGGAGCGAGAGAGAGAGAGAGAAAAGAAAAAAACATTGATGACACCCGGTTCCATTCTTCCACTCTCCCCTTTCTCTGCTCCTCGCCTCGCAGCACGGCGGGCTAAGCTGGGAGCTGTAATGTCATTAAATTGCAAATGCTTTTTTTTCATTTTCGACACACACTGTTTACTTATCTGGCAAAAACATATGTTGGAAGGAATCCGTTAAATTCTGCCCATTGCCTTGGGTGAAAGTGCAATAGAAACGGGCCCACTGAGCTCCTTCTGTCGGCTCCTTTTAGCACTTGGCCTTATCTACAAGGCTGCTTAGCAGCAAACTGGCGAGTTCAATGAAAAATGAAGATACAGTGCGAGATTAGGGAAGAACAGTGAGGGGAGAAATGCTTGGAGAGAGGGTCATCCCATTGCAAATGATTTCACTCCTCTCCATCTGCATAAATGACTATTTTTAAGGCATCTCCGGCGTCTGTATATTTTTCTCACTCTGCCACACATTTAATTTCACGCCCCGTGTTCTGAATATGCTTAAATGCATATCTCTGATGCACCTTTAAGCCAGAGGAAAGAGGATGGGGTGGCGGCGGATGGCGCAGGGGGGGGGGGACGGAGGAGGAGGGCGGGAGGGGGGGGGTCTAGTGGGGAGGGTACGAAAGCAAAATTAAAGATAAAATGGTGTGATTTGCACTACAAGTCTATTACTTTATGGCATTTACATATAGTTTACCTCTGCAATTCCAAGATTCCCCCCCCCCCCCCCACCCCCCTCCCCCCCACACACCGTACCTCCTTCCTATCTGTGTTTGGACTTGTATAAATATGTATAAATCTTTGTCGGGGAAAATGGAAACCCCGGCGCTGCACAGGAAAGTTTGGGGGTGCACTTTCTTGCCTCAACTTCTGGGAGACTGTCAGCATATCTGCTGGGGAGGTGGTGGTGGTGGGGGGGTGTGAGGGGAGGCGGCACCCCAACAAAGGCTCCGAGCGGCCCAGGGAGCCGGGGTCAGGGCTGGGAGACAGGCAAGGCCAGATGCGAGTCAGAAGCGTGGGGGGTAACACGGGTGTCATGCAGATTGTCATCGGACCTCAGACTCCTGCCGCACTGACACCATGAATAGCGCTCGCTATCAGGCGCTGTTCTCCAGCGGCGAGGAAGTTGGAGTGGGAAGCCCGCCCCGGCGGCAGCGAGCCGCCGATTGGCCTGGGAAAGAAAAGTGAGAGACTATTCAGAGCACGATTCCTTCTCCCTCATTGTCTGCCCGCTCGGATTTGAATACGCTCACTCAAAGCAGACAAGGCGAACGCTTGAGCCGCTCGCATTGTTGCCTTTCTCTCTCCGCCTTTCTATTTGCAATTAAATGCATTTCAAATGGAACAACTGTACAGAAAGCCTTTCTCGATAAGACGGGCTTTAACCTCCTCTCTGATGGCTTTGCACTTCCTCTTAGAGGCGCCGCACAATCGCCACGACGCCGCGCTGAATGGCGGAACGCAGGACTCCGCCGCGGCCTCCATGAAAATTAAATTGCATTCAAGGGCGGCGTTGTGTGTTGGTGTTGGTGCGCGGCGTCGTTCCGCGCCGGGACCCCTGGCGCTCACACAGACCCGGGTCCGAGCACGGGATGAGATCAGTCAATTAGCATTAATGTCAGCGGGTCATTTACGGCTAAACACCCGTGCTGCGCATTGTGTTTGCTTTGTGTGCGCAGCATCGACTCGGCAAAACCAATCTCATCCCCCAGACGTGACATTTTGGAGGATTTGAAGGCTGTAAATAACTGCAAACCCTCTCTGAGCAGGTTTACCCCCGGAGCACTTTGTAACTTATCAGGGCCGCCTTGTGCCTCCTCTAATGCCGGCATTATGCTCGCATGTAAATCGGTAAGCCGCCAGAGAGGTGGGCGGGAACCACCCGGGACAGAATGGCGCCGGGGTCTCGGCGATATTCCGCCCGGGCCGGGGCGAACGCTCCTCAAAAGTCACGGCCAAGTCTCCGGCCACGGGGCCCCAGAGCCGCGGGAGAAGGTTCCTACACCGACACCTTGTTCAGAGGCGGCACGCGCCCCGGGCGCTCGCTTAATTCCCATCTCTAATGGAACAAGCAATTAGCAGCGACGGCTGCAGATGCATGTAATGAGCGTTGGAAGTTCCCACTTCAGAAGAGGCATCTTCTGTCTTCAGCAGCGCGAACGCATGTTGACCTGTCACGGCAATTAAGCCGCTGTCGGTGGATCTCCTCCATCGCTGACCTGCAGCGTGTTTGTTCCGATGTGCCACCCCATCACTCCATCAGTTTCTCCAGAGAAGGGGACCACAAACCGCAGCACGGGGATGTGTGGCCCCTAGATATTCATTTGGAGACGGATGGGAGTCTTAAAGAGGATTAAAACTCCATACAGCCGCCTCATTTCACAGGAGCCACAGCAGTGTGTGGAGCGTCAGTCGGCGCTCGGCACGCTCCAGATCTGAAATGGTGACAGTTCAAGTACAAAGATGGGCAATCCCAGACTATTTCATGGCACATTTGCTCGAGGATCCTGAAAGAAATGCAAAGTGTTCACGACTTCCCGCTGAATGGAGGAGCGCTGGAAAAGCAACACTGCCACCCATCTGTGAACCCGAGTCACTGCACCTGACGTTGGGATGGAGGGTCCACATGAGAAGCGGAAGATGGTCACTCGTGACGTGTTTTCTGAGACGAGTCTGGACTGTATGGTCACGTTTTCTGAACGGTATGAACGGTATAGTCATGAATAATAACAATAGTAATACCCACACCATTAGACTTCAGTATATTTACATGCAGTGAAACTATATATATATATATATATATATATATATATATATATATATATATATATACACATGAAAAAAAGGACCCATAAATGCATTTAATTGTACTCTCAATTCTAATGTCAACAGAAGTGTAACTACTACTACTGCTACTTCTTTCAATGAAAATAATAATCGAAATGTATTGTTAGTGGAAATAATGACAGCAAAATATTGAACATCTGTCCCAATATCTTAAATAATTTCATCTGAACAGGCTGTGATTTAAGAGAAAAGGCTAATTCCAAATTAGCATTATTACTGTTAACTTTTCAAGAGAGATAAAAAAGAGAAAATTAAACTAACAAACATACACTTTCAATAAGGAAATAATAGAATATACAGTAGTGTGTATAGTAGTACAGTTGTATAAGTACTTGTCAGCAGTGATGATTGTGATCAAGCACAATATTTCTTATCCTTTCCACCTTCTAAATTCATTTTCTTTTCAGTGGTTTCAGATTCTTGACACCAGAGTTCATCATTCAGCTTTGAATTTTTTAAATCATTTCTCTCCATTTCTTATTGCTTGACTGTGATCATCTCCACTTTCACTTTCCCTCCCCTCCCTGTTTGTTTTTCCTGTACCATCTGAGGTGTAGAACAGATTCACACAGAAACACTTCCTCTGTATAAACGGCAGCTCAGCTCACAGCCCGAGCTCTTGACAGCGTTGCACTGACTCCTCTGCTCTGTCTTCTGCGCCAGTATCCCCAGCATCACCAGCACTTCCACCAGCTTCCATCCAGGAAGCCCACCACATGATCGGTGACCTCCTCTCCTGTCTCTGAGGCCATGATGTTTTTCTTCCAGCGGGACATTTTTACATGTCAGTGACCTCTCCTCCTCCTCCGCTTGTTTTTTTCTCTGGGGAAGTAAATCATTTCTAACTGAAGCCCTCAACACTGGGAAGAGGTTCTTCCACTGCCTGCAACAAAGCGCCTTGGTTTCTCCGGCCTTGACCAGCTGAGAGCGCCTCGTCTTTCTAAACAGCCACCCAAACACTTCCCTGCTCCAAGCAAAACAAACACGTGAGGAAACACAAACACAGCACTTGAACTTGCAGCTTAACGAGTTAAACGTTGGAAGTGTTTCTTTCTGGCTGTCTAGCACCGCGGTGTGGCCAACACGGAAATAACACGGATACACTTTTTGGGCTCTGAATTATTAAGAGAACGAATTGGTTTTTAAAATGAAGAGTTTGTCGGAAATCCCCGTCCGCTGCCCTGGGGTCGGATGTGACTCAGGAATCTCCCCGAGTCTCAAAGAGACTGACACAGGTCCTGGAGCTGGGGCCTTGATTCTGACCCCTTCACCCGGTCTCAGCCTGAGGAGCCCATTTCTCCTCCACTTCTGCTCCAGTCCATTGGCTCTCCAGCCCGACGCACTGTTGCATCAGGCCGGCGCTGCTTGACTGGACCACGGCCGGGAGCCACAGCTGCGCTCCTCTCTTTGTTTACACATGAGAAATGATTTCCATCAGGGTCCCGGCTGGAATTCCTCCTCCGGCTGATCTTGTGAGTGCGCTGACCCAGAGGAGGCCTGTTGTGTGAGAGGGTCACACGAGTTCTCTTTGCCATCGTCTCGTGACTGAGCTCTCCGTCGGATCAAGTGGCTTTCACACCACTCGCTGCTCCCACTGTCCGGGTGTGAAGACGCAGCTTTGCCACCTGCAGGAGTCAATGTTGGGCTGTCATCTAAGCACCATACTGAACCATTCCCAGGCCTCCAGAAGCATCAGACTCTCAAGCGCCCCCTCCTGGTTAGAGTCAATCCTTCCTACTATCATTTCTGCTCATCGCCTGCTGAAGACGCCCGAGCCAGCGTGGCACGGGGGCCACACACGGCCCTACCTGCGTCTATGCGGTCCTCATGAAGATCCATCAAGACATGTATTTTCAAACAGTTCATACCTATTCAGTTACTAAATACCATCATTTTTTTCTCTCTTTGCCAACTTGTTTTTTCATTTAGTTATTTCACCATAAATATTCTCCACCTCATTAGATTACATTTACTACTAAAACAGCACCAGGAACAGTTTCGTTCAGACAATAGCTGCAATACTGTTTATTTCTTTATTTGTACCTCTTCCTGACTAGTATTTATCTCATATTTATTTAGTTTTGTTTTTGGAAACCGGAGGCCTCAGAGTGAAATTTCATTGCCATAATATAGTGATGTGTTTTTGTTCAATGACAATAAAGAAAGTCTAAGTCTAAATAATGATTTTCTTTAAGTAAATTATTTATTAAATGCATATTTTATAAAAGTATATTTGCATCTATATTTCAGCTGGTATTATTCATTTATTTTTATTTTTTCACTAGCGTATTTTTCATGTATTATTTTTGAATTGAATTGTTTCACCCCTCTCGATTTTCCCATCCAGTCCCTGTCGATGCAACTCCCCATGTCAGACATCACGGACCATGATGTCTGCCGATGACATGGGGATCTGTAGAGACGGTAAGAGGAATGACAGGGAGCAAAGCTGGATACACGTTTGTGTGTGGAAGGGAGGGAGGAGGAAGACTGGAGATCAGGCGGTGAAGAAGAGAGTGCTGCAGGGTGGAGTGTGTCGGGACGTTCAGACACTCAGGGGTCAGAGGTGAAGATACTCAGGTCATCATTGGGAGGACGGACAGCATCAGAGGCAGAAGTCTGGCCTTGTGTTTCTATGAACTCCACTCAAACATAATTCCAGGTCGGCCGCGTAATCCACCTCCCTCCAGCAGACGACTGACAAAGCTCTTGGTTCCAATGTTCCTGGAAGAGCTGCGACTGGAACCTGCCGCGGTCACATGGTGGGCTGCTGCTCTGAGCCGCTTGATCTGCCTTGTGTTTCCTGCTTCTTTTCACCCTGAGGAAGGTCCAAAAGACAATGAAGCACCCTGGGATCATCATGAGTCTGAGTCACCAGTCGCTCCAACAAAGCCTCCTCTGACGTCTCTTCAGCCTCTCAGAAGAAGAAACATTGTCCTGTCTGTTTTCCTTCTTTAACACATGATCACAGAGGAGCCTCTGACTCTGTGCCTCCCACCTATATGTGCATGTGACATGAGCAGCACGGGATCAGCTTAGCTCTTTGTGGCCTCTGCTGAGGGGAACAGGCTGCTGCTTCTGTCAAATGCCCTGAACTTCAGTTATATAACGTTTCTCTTTCAGCCACACACTTATTCAGGTCAGCGCTGCTCATCCATCCCATGAAATGCAGTCTCTCCTACATGAACTTATAGTTCAGAACAATGAGTAGTTTTCTCTGAAGACAGTGCCCAGATTCTTCGTGTTAGTTTTACAGACAGAAGCTCAGCCACATCAGATGGAACCACTGCTCATCCACATCCAGGAGACGACTCAGGCACTGTCTTCAGGACAGGTGTCTCAGACATGTCCAACTGGGACGAGGTCCCAGGGCATGTTGAAGGACAATATCTCTGTTGGGACAGGAACATGTTGGCGATCTGACCTCTGACAAGTGGTACAGGGTGGATGGATGGATGGGTGGATGGGAGGATAGATGGATGGATGATACTGCAGATAGATGAGAGGATAGATGGATGGATCATGGATAGGTGAATGATGGATGGAGGAATGGATGGGTAAATGGATGGACCATGTCAGGAGGGATGGATGGGTGGATGGATGGACCATGTCAGGAGGGATGGATGGGTGGATGGATGGACCATGTCAGGAGGGATGGATGGGTGGATGGATGGACCATGTCAGGAGGGATGGATGGGTGGATGGATGGACCATGTCAGGAGGGATGGATGGGTGGATGGATGGACCATGTCAGGAGGGATGGATGGGTGGATGGATGGACCATGTCAGGAGGGATGGATGAGTGGATGGATGGACCATGTCAGGAGGGATGGATGGGTGGATGGATGGACCATGTCAGGAGGGATGGATGGGTTCGGTGGGCTGCAGTAAAATTTACAGTCCTGCTAAAAGCAATAGTCTGATATCAAGCGTTGATCGTGGAGGAAAAAGTCCTGGAACAAAGCCTGTGACTGAAGGAAGGGATCACTTCACCGACTGAAACCAAGTGCGGCGCCTGTGCAGGTCACTGATCCAGAGCAGCTCCAAAATAGAAAGTCTCATTTTCAATAAGCCAAATCCACAATCCAAATACAACCAATCGATGCCAGATCAAGTTCAAAGTACTGAGGTAATCTCCGCTACATCCGTGCTAATTTCCTAAAATGCTAAGCCAAATCTGGACCGCGGGAGCGCGACTGTACCAAAACACAGTGGTCCAGGAGAAACGCACGAGTGGGTTCACTCTGGAACAGTAGAGTCAGAGGAGAAGAACTGAACTTTCTCTGCAATGAGAGACAGTGAGAGTCAACATGGATGGATGGATGGATGATGGGTGGGTGGACAGATGGATGGGTGGACGAAGGAATGATGGATGGATGATTCAGTCCACTTTTGACTGTTCAGACTGACCGACTACAGAAGTAAAAGCAAAAGCTTCAAGTGTCTTTGGAAACAGTCGAATGACTGAATGGTGTCATGGCATTTCATCCTTGTCGCTGTATTTTCCCTGGACCGACGTCCCAAGTTTCCCCTCGACCCAAGCCCCGTCCTCCTCGTCCCTTGTCCCCTTCAGTTGAAGGGCCTGTCAGAGCTCAGTCCTGTTGCCCTGTCCCTGGATTCTTGTTCTGATTTGCCCTTCTCTCTGTATTCATCCACTCTTCCCTGTAAACACCAGCAAGTGGAGGACTAATCTGGGCCCAGTCCCTCCAGGCCGCCTCCCAGGGAAGAAACACTGAGCTCCGCCGTCAGCTGATCGTCACAAGACCAGGGACTTAATCCAGGCCGGCTCTACAAAACCCTCTGGAGAAATGAGTCGCTCCTCAATGTGTGTCTAACGGTGTGGAACACAAGATGATCCGGCTGTGAGGCTGTTTAGACAAAATTACCGCCGAGGCGAATCTGAAGACACACTAGCAGGGGACCGTGGCCGCTGCCATTCCACACTCCTCTGGAGGAACTAATTTATCTCGCCGATCGACACCCTGATAAAGCCGGCCGCCGGGGACACCATGAGGCTGCTGACTTTGGGAGCCGTTTGTCTGCTGCTGTGGCAGCGACCTGCCGGGGCGCAGTTCCCCCGGGCCTGCTGCACGGTGGAGGGCATCCAGACCAAGCAGTGCTGCCCGGCTCTGGGTCCCGATCCCGGCAACGTCTGCGGATCCCTGGCGGGGAGGGGGAGCTGCCAGGCGGTGCGGGTGGACAACAAGCCGTGGGGGGGGCCGTACAGGCTGAGGAACGTGGACGACAGGGAGCGATGGCCGACCAAGTTCTTCAACCAGACCTGCAGATGCGTGGGTGAGTAGCCCGGCGCTCGGCGGCCGACCGCCGTTCACTCATCACGCCGCCTGCCTTGCAGGGAACTTCGCCGGCTTCGACTGCGGCCAGTGCAAGTTCGGCTGGAGCGGAGCCAACTGCGACCAGAGGAAGGCGCCGGTGGTCCGTAAGAACATCCACGACCTGAGCCCGCAGGAGCTGCAGGAGTTCCTGGACACGCTGCAGCTGGCCAAAACCACCATCCACCCCGACTACATGATCGCCACCCAGCACTGGCTGGGCCTGCTGGGACCCAACGGGACGGAACCGCAGTTCGCCAACATCTCCATCTACGACTTCTTCGTGTGGCAGCATTACTACTCTGTGAGGGACACGCTGCTGGGTGAGTGAGCGTCTGCTAGCTCAGAGCCTCAGTAGCTGTGGTGAGGCAGCAGAGCCAAACATCTCACGGGCTTCAACATTGATTCATAAATAATAATAACAATAATATTCATTAAAAAAAACAACCCGTTGGTAGCTCCAATTAGTTCCGTTTCAAAAGATTCACCTCAAAAACAGAACCAAAATGGTTTAAAAGCATGAAAAAAATAGAAGGATATATAGATTTAAAAAATATATATTTTTAAATCATTAAATATTCGTTTTTTTGCGTACCTCCTTTCATCATTATCATTTGTTAGATATTGCTATTCGATTTTTATTGTCATAAGCATATTTCAATTGAAACTTGAAACACCATTGCAAATTGAAAAATTTGCAAAAAGTGATCATTACTTTTTTAAAATTAATTCCTTATAATCCAGCATTATTTTCTTTTGCACTTTTGAATCTCATAGAACTATATAAGACACGGTATTAAATGTAATAGTACAGCATGAACAAAATAATATCTTACAGCATTTCTTTGTCAAATGTCAACATGCGATTAAAATTCAAATGTTTCAGATTAATTCATAAAAGATCAGATTAAAGAGGTGTTTTTTTTGTCTATAATAGTTAATAATAATAATATTGGTTTATAATAAAGAATAAAATAAAATATTATTGGAGTTTGGTTTAAAACAATTAAATTACACTTAAAAAAAACCCTTTAAAAAAGTCCCTTCTGTAATTATTATTATTGTATTGTTTTTTTAAATGTTCACAATGATATTTAAAAATGAAAAGAAAACAATATTGGCTAGAATCGAATCCAGAATTCTTTCAACTTGAAGTCTGAGGTGAAATATGTGTGTTAAATGGCGCTGTTTTCGGAACATTAAAAGTCCAGACTCAAATGTAGCCCGGACCCCCCCTCAGGTCCTGGTCGTCCATTCAAAGCCATAGACTTCTCTCACAAGGGCCCTGCCTTCATCACCTGGCACCGGTATCACCTGCTCAGCCTGGAGAGGGAGCTGCAGGTAGGAGCTCGCGTGTGATCGGGCGTTCGGCGTCATGTGATCGGGAACTCTTTGTCCAGAGATTATCAGGGAACGAGAACTTTGCTGTGCCCTACTGGAACTTTGCAACGGGACAGAATGAGTGCGACGTGTGCACCGACTCCATGCTGGGCGGCCGCAACCCGGACAACCCGTCCCTCATCAGCCCCCGGTCCAGGTTCTCCAACTGGGGCGTGGTGTGCAACAGGTGGGTGGAGTCGCTCCTCTGACATGATCCGTGAGAACACGCTGACCGGAATGTTGTCGCCGCAGTCTGGACGACTACAACCGTCTGGTGACGCTGTGCAACGGCACCAACGAGGGCTCCATCCAGAGGGGTCTGATGGGCGGAGGGAACATGACCCTGCCCACCATGAGCGACGTGAGGGGCTGTCTGGGCATCAGGGACTTCGACAGCCCTCCGTATTTCACCAACTCCTCTTTCAGTTTCAGGTGAGTGCCGCCAGTGGCTGCTTGATCCCAGCACTCCAGGGCAAGGGACACCCTGGAAAGCCAGGCTCACTCCAGGGCTCTCTGGGTTTCCCCTGGGCACTCGGGTTTCCTCCCACAGTCCAAAAACATTCAGAGGTTATATGATGGCTAATACATGCCTCCTGCCCTGTGTAGCTGGGACACTCTCTGGCCACACGTCGTAAACACAGAGTCTCTGCCCTGGAAACACGTGAACTGGAATGTAACATAATTGTTTTTCTCAGTTCCTAATAAACCAAATCTAATCTTTTCAAATCTCTGGGATTAAAGGACAGAGAGGGCTAAAACGATTAAGACACAATCGCTCCTTTCATATCGCCATCGCTTGTTAATCTGCGACTGTGAAAACAGAAACGCACTGGAGGGCTACGAGAAACCCGACGGCGAACTGGACGAGTCGGTCAACAACCTCCACAACCTGGTCCACTCCATGCTCAACGGAACCAGCGCTCTGTCCCACTCGGCGGCCAACGACCCCATCTTCCTGGTCAGTCACCGCCGTCAGCCAAGACCATCGCCGGCGTGGCTGAGATTATAATCCCTCCCAGGTGCTCCACGCCTTCACCGACGCCATTTTCGAGGAGTGGATGAAGAGGTTCGCTCCGACCAACGCCAGCTTTCCAGATGAGATGGCGCCCATCGGTCACAACAGGGACTACAACATGGTGCCCTTCTTCCCACCCGTGACCAACGAGGAACTCTACGTCTCCTCTGAGGATCTGGGTTACTCCTACTCCATCGCCCTGGACGGTGAGGATCCCCAAAACCACCACTTAGGCATATTATGTTGGGATTATTGGAATCAAAACAAACATGACTTTTAAATATTATTATTATTTTTTAAATATTGTTATGATCTCTTTCTGACTCAAAATGTAATACATTAATTCATAATAATAATAATTTAATATTCATTCATTCATTTGAAAATTGTGGGAAATTCCCCATATTGCAATAAAAGTGATTGAAATTATGAAATAAAAACGTATTTCCTCATGAAAAAGGCACAATTTTGTATTTTACATATGTAAATAATTCATGCATCTTTGGCCAAATAATATTCCTACCAACATTAGATTAAAAATTGTTGTAAAAAATGTTTTTCTAAGAGAGAAAACATTGAGATTCTCCATTGTGTAATTCATGTGTGCGCTTGGGACGAATGGTGTCAGAAGTGGGACGTATGAGTTGAGGACCAAATGCCATTAATAATAGAATAGAAATAAAATAGAACAATTAGAGTTCAAACGTTAAAAGTTACCAGCGTCCAGTTGAAGAAAACAGAACCTGAAGTACCAAAATAAAAAACATGGATGGCAAAAATCCACTTTTCTCAGGTGAATATAGCGTGATTTTATGAAGTCAATGTGACTAACTTCAGAGGCTGGAGAGCCAAATCTGCCCGGCCGAGTGGTTTCACGCAGCCCAACCTGAACAACAGAAACGCTGGTATATCAAATGAATAGGACCTAAAACAAGAGCTTTCACCGTGGATTTTTCAATTGGCCGTCGCAGCGTCGGCCTCCCGCCACAAGCTGGCGCTGTTTCCATCCATCACATTAAACACGCTTTCTCATTCTGTAGCGTCAAAGTAGAGAAAAAGGAACCCAGAAGGAGGATGGTTTCCTCAAAGATGCCAAACTTCATTTAACTATCATTTAAATGTTCTTAAATTAATTTAAAGAAAAGCTGGTTCCTTGAGTGACTGATACATATTCCAGAGGTGACAGAGTGAAACAGGAAGCAGGGTCCAGTTTTCCTCCTCCTCAGACGCTAGTTTCATGAGCCGCAGTGACTCCGTGCGGCGCCCACACTGACCCAGCCTCTCTCTCTCCATACTCACAGAGGCGGACGGCGCGGCGGTGTTCGTGCTGGGCTCCACCCTCGGGGGAGTCTTCGTGGGCCTCCTGGTGCTGCTGCTCATCTTCCTGCTCCACGTGCGTCAGAGGAGGAACCGAGGCTTTGAACCTCTGATAAAGGCCGACTTCACCAGCAGGCGATACACGGAGGAGGAGGCCTAGGAGGTCCAGCCGCAGCTGCCACCTCCGGTGTTGCACAGCCAACCAAACATGGTGCTCCGCACATATATTGGAATGTCTTTTTAATAAATATTTATTCCCAAGAACAGTAACAAAACACAAGTGCACTGAGAGAACGGTAAGGCATATTTGCTTCCCTGCTCCTCCTCAAAACCACCCGCAGTGACGTATAAAATGCTGACTCTATCTGTAGTTTTACTGCAAAAATATGACCCAGAAATCTGCTGTCACAATAAAGAGTGCTTCTGAGCAACAGCCCTCTGTTCTCTTTTGTTCTTGCGCTGAGCTTGCGAGCAGAAAGCAAAGCAATGAGTGATGGATATACGGAGAGGAGAGACCGGCCGGCTGCTCCTGGAGCTGACGGGCTCTTCGAGAACACTGGCTGTACGCACAGGCTGGGCTCGGCGGCGCCAGGCCCCTCACATTCTCCGTCAGCACGCTCCGCTGAGGAGCTCCGGCGGAGCGTTCAGGCCTGTCCACTCTCCACTCTCCACAGATTCTCATTTCACAGGTGGCTGTGGTCGACTTGAAGCCTGTCTGTGCCGCAGACGCCGGCCCCAGCTGATAAATTTAGACCCACTTTCTTTGCATTTCCAAACGAATTCCAGCCGCAACTTCTTCAGACAAGTTTCATTCAAATATATGTGCTTCACTTTCTTCCATGCCCCGGGTCTGCCCCAGGGCTTCCTCCGAGCTGGACACATCCACTTCTCTCAATGTCAAGGTGCAGCGGTTCCGATCCGAGTCGCTGCCGGGCGACCGACCCCGGACTCGCACCAGAGGCGGATTCTGTCCGCCATCGGTGGCGCGTTGAAGGTGAGCAAACAGGCCAGTCCGAGTCGTGCGGCATGAGCCGACTCCCTGCTTTCTACATTGCACTTTGTTTATTAGATTTCTGTTATTACATGAGTGTAATTAATATCTAATAAGGGATTAAATTACCAAGTCGAGATCCCTCCCATGACAACACCTCAAAGGAGAACGTGATTCAACGACTTTATGCTTTGAACATCGTACTCTAAAAGTATCGACCAATTTCAGTCAGAATCATGACGGAAACTCCACGATACTTCTCCATTACGTAATTCATGTGTGGGACTAATGGTGTCAGAAGTGGGATGTAGCGTATGAGTTGAGGACCAAATGTCCTAAATAATAGAAGAATAGAACGATCAGGTCAAACGTTAAAAGTTGCCAGCGTCCAGTTGAAGAAAACAGAACTTGTAGTACCAAAATAAAAAAACGTGGATGGCGAAAATCCACTGTTCTCAGGTGAAGATAGTGTGATTTTTGGAAGTAAGTGTTACAAACTCTAGTGTTTTTGTGAAACTCCATGCTACTTTTCTCAACTCATATCCGACGTGATTCGCTGAACCTGCAGCGGTGAGTTGCCAGTTTAGCGGCGTGGACTTGGAGCTCTCTGACTGGCCTTCAGTCTGGTCTTCACGTCACCACTGTGTCTGGTGCGAGTCCAGACGTCTCTCCAGAGCTTGTGACCACAGGTGAGAGCAGAAATCCACTGCTCAGCTTTGTCTTCTGGCTCAGCTCTTTCTTCAGCACATGACTGAAGCCCACATCATGTGGCCCATTATTTTTGGACTCGAGACAGGAGCTTCAGGACCTGGGAGAGACTCAGAGTAGAACCACTGCACCTCCAAAGCCAGTCGAGGAGGTTTTGACCTCGATGTGTCTGAATAGAACGTTGGATTTCATCTAATAAAACACAATTTTTCCACATGTGGTCCCTCTCTCAGCTAGTAGCAGATGATCTGACCTCAGGAAGGAGGTCCATTGTTGACCCACTCTCCTCCAGCAGCCTCGTGTTCTCGCGAGCGTCAGCTCCAGCAGCCGCCACAGTCGTGGACACTGATCATTCTGAAGCGAAAAAAATGTCAAGAGTGCGGTAAAAACTCGGTTATGGCTGAATGGAAAAATAAACTATGGTTTGAAAGGCAATGGACTCATCACGTCTTGAACAACCACTCGACGACCAAACATTCCACTGTGGGCATCTTGATCAAAGTGCAGGATTTTGCACGTGCAGAGTAGCTCTCCTCAGTCTGTCGGAGAGTTTGTCGACGTCGCTGGGCGACATGGTGCCCGGATGGCACGGCACGATCTTTGGGAAAGAGGGGGATCGGAGCGCGTGACTTCCTCTGACTGCTTCAGTCCGGTCGCAGCTGGAACACGGGTTCGGCTCCCGGCTACGAGAAAAGCTGCAATAGGAATAGAAAAGTAAAGCGCTGTCCTTCAGCCGGTTGCTCCGTCATTATCTCAGGTGGCGCTGAAGTGCCAGCGCCGACAGAAGCAGAGTCAGGGAGGGCACCAGGAGCCGGGCCGAGTCCTCCACCGGCCCGCTCCGACCCGCCTCCACCACCGGAGCTTCGGAGGAAGGAGAGTCCGTCTCCGTGGGGCAGACGTCGGTGCAGCCGCTGCCGCTGCCAGAGCCGCTGCCCTCGTCGCCTGCAGACGCCACAGCGGGACAGAAAGAAGAGACACAGTCAGAGCAGGGGACTCCCATGACCTGCACTGGTGATTCACTCCTGCCTTTGTTGGCACAACGTTCAGCCCTCGTGACCCAGGCCATCTGTGAAACTGTAGCCTTGCTCCTGCTCAAGCTTCCTTTGTGGTGTTCTGATGGAGATTCTGATGTTACTGATTTATTTGTCTTTCTCTTATTAAAGCATTTTCAAAAAAGAGGGATGAGAATGCCATAGTTTGGAAATAAAGAAAGAACATTAAATGGAAATAAATGAGGAAATATGAATACACTTGAATAGTAACAAGCAAAAACACCTTTGCATCTATTTATTTTTCATTTTTTGTTTCCAACTTAAATTTCCTTTTTGAAAATTTATTTTTGCTATTTATTTTTTTATTTGAATCTGAGGCACTTGCTGTTGAATTCAATGATGTATTTTCTTGTCCCTCATAGAAACTTTCAGTTCAAATCTAAAATAATGTGTTTTGGGTCATAATGTTTCATTAATATCTGATGTATTCATTGATTTATTTTCAGATTAAATTTAAACTTGCATCTGTTTTCAACAATTTACCATTTAATAACCAAGATTTTCTTTTTACAAATGCAAATCATTTCAGGCCGTATCTGCCCTGCTGTCCAGCGTCTCCCTGCCTGCTTCCCTGAACCCCAAACCTGAGCCGGTTTTACCCCCCTCTGGCCCACGCTCCAGCCTGTCGACCCGCCCCTTCGCACCAGCTTCCTGCTCCCGTCAGCCTGACCCTCACGAGGACTGGGCGGTGGCGCGACAGTGGGACTGGGGCGCTTACTTGAGTCCTGAAAGTAGATGTCGTTGCCGTTGTAGGCGTTCCTCAGCTTGTTGGTCATCACCCTCAGGGCCATGATCTGCTGGCGGATGACGGTGTCTGGCCGAGTGATGTCCACGCTGACCTCCGGGTTGTTGACCTGGCCGGTCAGGCCGTCCCTCTGCACCTCCGGGAAATACCTTTTGGACAGAGACGGCGGCAACATGAGCGCGGCGGAGCTCGGCCTTCAGATGGCTCGGCTGCCTGCATTCCTCATCAGGAAGCCGCAGCCATGTGAGACTCGCCGTCACACAACAGGGATTGTCCCCAGATGAAGGCTCGAGGCGACGAGGAAGAGCGAACATGAGTGCAGAGGGTGAGGTCGGACCCTATCACACGCTGAAGAAGGGTGTTATTGTCTTGGCAAGAGGAGCACGCTCACGTCGGAGGGAGCAGTGACACGGGATCAGGAGAAAGCCCCGCTAACACAACACAACAAAGCCCCTAACACAACTCCAGAAGTCAGCCGAGAATTCCGACTGTACTGCGTTGGAGCCCGAACCATCTGATCCCGGGATTAGACGGATTACGGCAGAGCCGCCGGAGTAGACTTCTGAGGAATGTCCTTTAGATTAGCCTGGCCCCGAGTTACCTGCCCCTGGTGTGCCCGTTCCAGCATTCCTCCTCCGTAAGGTTCCCAAGCGAACTCCGCTCGCCCGCGCACAAGTCCTCCGGCAGCCGCGACCAGAACTTCCTGGAACCTTTCAGTTTCTCTTTGATGTCAACCACCTGGGGAGACAAAGGAGAAGGCCGAGTCACGAAAGGCCACGGTGGCAGCAGACCACATGATCAGCTGAGCGACAGCCACTGGGGATGACACTTGCTCATGCATCCTCTGACCCCTGCAGTCCAGTATACTCGGTGCACAAGTCCCAGATAGACTTGGCAAACTGATATTCCAAACTTGACTTGTGGGACCAAGTGTTGATGAACTGGGACGACATGGAAAATGACTTGGTCACCTGAGAAGACTGAAACTGACTTGGTATACGAACAAGTGAGCAAGGTCCGAGATGGACTTCATGGATGGACTCCTAAACTGACTTGGCATGCTAGTGACTCGGTAAACTGACATTCCATCTGGTCCAGATGAGAGGTGAAAACCACAAAGCAGATTTGGGCCCAAGAAAGTTTCAAAAAGACTTATAGAGGATATTAGGATCCGATTAACATTCAGAAAAATACTTGGTAAACAAGGAAGCCCAAAACAAGCTTGGCAGCTGGGGAAGTTAGCAGACGTGGTAAAGAGAACAAGTCTCTTTCTAAGGGAAACAAGGAAATCCACAGCTGACTGGTGTCGACTTGTTTAACTGGACTGTTTTCTGGGAAGTGGGGACTAGGCTCTGGAAACAATGTAAACATATCACGTGACAATCTAGAAAATCTGAAACAGACTCTCCAGAGGAGACTTGGTCGACTAGAATAATGAGAAAGACTAGGTAAATATGGAATGTCTGAGGAACTCAGAGGCTGGACACAGACTTGGCAAACTAGGGGTCCAAAAATGACTGGAAACCTCAGAGCGAAACAGACAGGAAGACCAGAGTAGACTTGGTGAGCTTGTGTTTCAAAATAGACTTGGAGAAATGTACACGGCAACCGAGAGAATTCTCGATAAATAAGCAGGTCCAAATCAATTTTGGTAAACCAGGAAGCGTGACACAGACTTGGCAAATTAATAATCCAAAAAAAAAAAAAGGACTTGGCAAACCAGCGAGACCAAAAGAGTCTTGGCCAAGCAGGGAGAGGCCCAAAATTGTGTTTGGTAGCAAAGAAGTTCAGAACCAACTTGGTTGACCTCCGACTTGCAAAACAGACTCGGTAAATAAGCAAGTCCTAAATGATCCTGGTAGCACGGGCAGGCCAGACACAGACTTGGCAGATCGAGTGTCAAAATAAAGACCGCAATAGACTTGGCGGACCAGGAAGCCTGCAGCAGACTTGCTCAAGTCCTATGACCAATAGTACTTGGTTAAGACCTGGGAAACTCATAAATGGCACATAAATCTGAAATGGACCTGAGCTCAAGATCAAGAACTGACATGAAAATGACGAGTCTGAAAGTGACTTGATAAACAGGGGGTCCAAGGTGGACTTGGTTGACCACCGACTTGCAAAGCAGACTTGGTAAGTAAGGAAATCCTAAATAATCTCGGGCGCACAGGACTTGACAAAAGACTGCAAGCCTGTCCGACTGAAATAGACTTGGTAAAACAGGAAGTCTCCAGTCGACTTGGTGAGGCAATATAACCGGAAAGACTTGCTAGAGACTTGGGAAACAAACAAAAGTCAATACATCTGAAACAGACTTGGGGAACTATTGAGCTGTTCAAGGTCAAGAATCGCGGTGGAATACTACAAGTCCAAGTCCAGTGCCGACAAGTCATTTTCCGAAAAGGGACTTGGTCATCTGATCAGGACGAGGCGGACACGTGATGCGTCCCCCACAGTTCCAGGAGGAGGAATTGGAATTCCCTGTCAGGTGATAAAAGGATGAACGCGACGGGAGCCGGAGTGGGCCGTTGCAAATCTCTCCTTTGAGTGCATGAAGTTTTCTTGCGTCAGACGCAGCGAGGGCAGCTTCTCGGGCCGCAATCATCGGCGCCTGAATGTGGCGCCATGTGACCTGGCCAGATAGGGGTGCCGAGCCCGTCCGGGTCCAATCTCCCATCAAACACAGGGAATTTGCCACGTGTGAGCGGCGCCCCGCAGAAGGCTGGGGAGCAGCCGGCTGGCCCCATTATCTGTCTCCGTCTGAGTTGCTGCTGGCCGACGTGAAATTGTGGTGAACCTGAGCAGAACTTGAAAGGTGCTGCGGCGGCGGTGTGGGCCTCCACGCTGCTTTTGATGTGTTAATCCTGTCACAGAGATGGCGAGCGGCTCTGATGCTGCCCACGGGGCCCGGGCTCGGCGCGGCAGATTGAGACTGGCGCGGTCCCACTCGAACGTGGATGAACGAGGAGGCGCTTCGGCATCTGCAGGGGAATCTGACCGAGAGCCAGGTCGCAAAGGGAGGAGACACTTTTGGGGCGACGGAATTCCTGTGACATAACTTGGGATTAAAAATGAGACCGAGAAAAACACTGCGACTCATCAGTCCGACTTCAGAGCCTGCCGGGTCAAAAACAGCGGCTGAGGCACAGAGGGCGACCTGGAGGACGGGTCACATGACCCGGATTCTCAAGTCTCCACGGGTCACTTTTGCCTTTGTTTGACGACTTTTGATCTGCACCTTCAGACAATACTTTACTACTTTATTGTGTATTCATTTGTTCATGAAAAATATAATAAACATGCTGTTTTACTTTTTCAACATGTTTATTCAGTTTAGCTTCTGTGATCTAACTACTGATGAATTGAATACATTTGAATTCATGATTTACTTTTTAGTTTGTGACTGCCTTTTTAACCTCACAATATAAACTTATATGCCTTTTCAAGTTCAAATGGATTGTCCTGAGCTCAATAAAACCAAAACACATAAATCATATGAATAAATAAATACAGTTGGATGCGGAACAAACGTAAAACAGAAACACAAAACTACAAGTTTAAATATAAATCACTGAGTTGAGATTTCATGAAGCCATTTTAACCACAGTAAACAAGCAATTTGAGTTTTTTTTCGCTTCTGATTCATCGTCTACTTGCAGCACTGAACAGCCAAGTTCGTGACAGTTGTTTTCCTGCTTCCACCGACAGCACTTGAAGCCGCTCTGACTCGCAGCCGTTGTTCACTATGACCGTTCACTGCCAACGAGCAGCCGCCACGGCTCCTCGCCCTTTTGACCGCACTTGCCCGGTAGATGGCGCGCTTTACAAATCTCTACACCACTTTAAGATTGAACTTTCAGCGCCATCTGTTGGCCTCAGAACGACACTTCAGTAGTCCTCTAACACTGCACCATAAAGTCCAGTGGTGGCCATAAGTTTTGAGACCGACACAAACATGACATTTTCACAAAGTTTTCAGGTTTCTGCCAGATGTTTCTATGGTACAATGACATACCACTAGAAGCATTTCACAAGTATCAACAGCTTTTATTGAGGGTGACATGCAACAGGTCAATATTTGCAGCGTTGACCCTTCTTTTTCAGGCATGCTGTCCATCAACTGCTGAACCAAATCCAGACTGATGGCCGTCCATTCTTGCATCATCGATGCTTGGAGTTTGTCAGAATTCGTGGGGTTTTGATTGTCCACCCGCCTCTTGAGGATCGACCACAAGTTCTCAATGGGATTAAGATCTGGAGAGGTTTGCTCAGAGATGGCAGCAGGCAGGTGTGAGTGCACCTGCACGCACACTTTTGGAGGAAGGCCTGGTGTCAAGGAGGGCAGCAGAGAAGCCACTTCTCTCCAGCAGAAACGTCAGGGACAGACTGATATTCTGCAGAGGTTAGAAGGACTGGACTGCTGAGGACTGGGCTAAAGTCATGCTCTCCGATTGTCTGGAGGAAGACGAGGTGAGCGGCACCATCGGTCGTGTCTCATGCCAACAGTGAAGCATTCATGTGTGGGGTCGCTTTTCGGTGGAGGGAGGGGGCTCTCTCACAATAAAAACCTAAGACCCAGAAGGAACAGACCACGTGAAAATGCGTCAGCCTCCAAACATTTGGCTGGACTGTACACACTTCAGTATTCTGCTGCACACTCCATTTAACAAGGTCGCTCAAGTTATAACAATATCCTGATGTTGATTTGTGCTTCTGGATTCAGTTCAGCGTGGTGTTTATTATAGGCATCCGTATTACTCACAGAAGAAGAGGTGAATAATCGGCACTAAGAGGTGTTAAAAAAGAAAAAAGAAAAGGAAAGTAAATGACAGATACGCTACGATACGAAAAAATAATGTACAATAATTAGAGTTCATCATGCAACAGTTCGTCATGCAGAGCGACTTCAGCTCAGTGTCAGTTTCAGTGTATCTTCCCACAGCAGCCACAATAACTACATACCACAGATTTCAAGATTCAGTCTCCTTTAAAAAGTCAATAAAGAAAAAAACTGAAGGACCCGTAGAGGCGTGTTATACTTCTGTTATTTTGAATTGCTATATTGAGCTTAAGTGCCTCTGTGAGACCGCCTTGCTTTATTTCAGAATGTTATGTATTTAACTGGATCCCTGTACGAGATTATTTGACTTGAAAACAGCCTTATTTTATTGATTTCACTGTATTGCTGTATTGGTTTTACATGTTTGAAGACAGCCTTATTTTATCTGTCATGCACTACAATTTTTTCACATCCTAGAACTCAAATTCTTTGTCAGGAGACCTTGAGCAGATATGACATAAAAACGCAATTGATTCGATTAATAACAAAATCCTGTAATTAATTCCATTATTTCTTTTAATCGGCACTAAAAACGACATGAAGAAAAAAAGTGTCGCTCGGAACTGTAACGTGGAACTATGACCACGAGATGTCAGTGTTAGTCAGTGTGTAGCTGTGTTTATTCCACTCCGTTTAATGATGATTTTCTTGTTATGAAGACGGACGTCGAGTGATCAGGCAACCACGTGACCAAAACGAGAGCCATTTAAAACGCCCAGCCGAGTCTCGAAGAGCTTCGGAAATACCATAAAAGTGTTATATTTCAGCAGAGGAATTGGTTTAACTTACTATTTGTTTATTAATGAACAAACTCATCCTGATGTTTTTATGTTTCCCTAAAATCCATTTCAGCACTGTCACTGAGCAAAAGCAATAAAGAAAATAAAAAGAGAGTTAGTCAAATAAAATGAAATTAAAACCCCGCCTCGATATGGTGATGTGAAGACGTGTGACGGTTGAGAATACTCTGGCCCTCAGGACGATGCCACGACACTCGGGCTGCGGTGTTTCCCACCACTGATTTAGCAAGTCCCGAGTCTTCAGTCCAGACGCTCAGGGAAGCTCTGTTCTGATTTGATCCTTGATACACAGAGGACAGCTGGCCTTTAAAAGCCGGGCTCTTCCTGGAGACGCGAGCAGCCGCTCTGCCGCCTGTCACCAGGCATGAACTCACGGTGCCTCCCTCTCCTGCTATTGTTCCTGCCTGCGCCGGCAGCTCGCCTCCCTTTGGTCTGTCAGCCTCTCAACCTAAGTGGAAGAGAAGGTTTCACGTCCACCTGACCTGGGATTTCAAACCACCGCCGTCATTCCCAGTCTTTATGAGCGGAGCGGAGCGCGGCGGCCGCTGGCGAACTGTCCGCCCACACCTCCTCGACTCATCCGGCCTTCATCCACATGAGCAGCGCCGCCATGTCGGCAGAGCTGCATGCAAATCACCGGAGATCAAGTCTCAACTCCAGGTTGACCAAGTCTCTCGAGGCCACTCCAGCAAGGCGCTACTGCCGTAAAGCTAAAAACAAAGACTCTGACTTGAGCTGAGGAAGTACACGATTATAAACAACTCACAACCTGGGTTCAACATCTGTCACTAAAACAGAGTAGGAACCACACGTTTGCCCTTGAATCACGTTGGTAGTCGCTAACATGTGGTTGTTCACTTTGTTGGTAAGTTGTAACTGAGCTAGTTCCTGCACATCTGCTCCATATCTCAGCATCTCGCTATCTCAGTGTTTAGCTCATGTCTAGTTACCGATTATATCTTAGCTTGTTAGCAGCTACTCCTTGTATCTTAGCTTATTAGCATTCTCCTTCACGTTTAGCCATTGAAGCTAGGCTTGCAAGCTGAATCCAAGATGGCTTCTCAAACGTAAACAGGAAGAGGAAGTGTTGGATCAATGAAACACGTTTCCTGCGGGTTCTAGTTTCAATCATCCCCGGGTTCGACTTCCCACTTCCGAGCTACCAGGAACGCAGCATTACTTTGTACACTTGTAGTGTCATAGCTAAATACCGTACACCTGTTTCATTGCATCCAAGTTATCTTACATTGTTTCCCTGCTGTACCTTATCTTGGTACAAGGTTACTCATCATGGATTTGGCTCGCTAGCAGTTAGCACCTACTATCTGATCTTACCAGCTGTCAACTACTAAATTTACTGTCAGAATTTATTTTATTTTTAAAATTTTTTACCAGATTTTTCGTCGTAAATTTCAGCCTACTAGCAGTGAAAAGTAGTTAATTTGCGATATTAGCTTGTTAGCTGTGATATCTTGGCTTGTGAGATGAAGTATATTAGCTTTAAAGCCCGTCTGTTCTTGAAGTTTACTTGCTGTATCATATTTTGTCAGTGTCTTGCTGCGTTCCAGTTATGTCACAGCTGAGTCCAGCTAGTTCCAGTTATCTAAATACGAAAACAAGATGGCGACACCGCTCTTCACATGACGTATCTTAGCATGCTAGTTTCGATGCATTTAATAGTTCAGCTCATGAACTGTCAACGCATCGTACCGTCGCTTGCTAACTCTTACAGTATGACTTTGTTTTGCATCTTGTTAGAAGTTTATCGGTCGCAGTAGCTTCACACTCTTCATCCAGTTTCTTGGCCCCGAGCGGCTAATCTGTTGATAGCTGTTTAGCCGAGCCTGTTAGCAGTTAGCACTGGTATCTTAGCTTGTTAGCAGTAAACCTGTTGGTGCATAATATAACCACATCCCGAACTTCAATGTGTCCAAGGAATTCAAGCGTTTAAATAAAAGCAAAACAAACTAATCTACTACATATAAAAACAGTTTTAGTTTAGGTTTAAACTCTTGTTTTATGGTGTTACACAAACTAACAAGGTCATTTTGGGCCACAGTCAATGCTAAAAAAGATTTTTAAATGAAAATAAAACTCTCCAACCTCTGTCCTCGATGAACTCTGCAGCTTGGAGCTGCTCGCCTCCAAACATTTTAGGCTCCGAGCGTCGACACATCATGGACTTTCCAGGATTCCCCTCTCTAGCTGGCAGTGAGCTGGAGGAGCCAAGCCTCCAGTAAACATGCATTATAGCTGCCATTAATGAGACATTACCTGCCCAATTAAAACGCGCAGGGCGCTTTATAAGCACCAGATAATATTTATCCCGAGCAGAAGCAACGCAGGGCTCAAACAGACGGCTGGGAATGTTTGCGGAGAATAATGACATTCCAAAGTCGTCGGTACGAGAGGCAGAGATAAAAGCTAGCTGGTCGGTGTTTACACAGGAAACAAAGTCATTTCCATATCATCCAGGTATGTGTGGCGGCGCTCGGATGTAAACAGCCAGGGAGGAGAGCGCCACCTTTTCGCTGCATTTTAAGCCACTGATGTTTATGATGCCCTTTCCAACGCTCAGATCCAAAGCTGACGTGTCGGCCGCTTTGAAGCGGCTGTCGCACTTCTGGCGGCGGCACAATGTCGGAAGCCTGCGAGGGCTTATCAGGTTACGCTGTGATGCAACGGCGGCTATCAGGCCTTCAATCATCATATCAAAAGAGAAATGTGCGGATGGAACGTTAATAACCTGGCGCGGCCGCGTCGTCTTTGTCTGTTCTTCAAAAGTCATCCAACACTTCCTGGTGCGGACTTTTCCAGTCTAATCATAGCGCAGGCAGCAGGTCTGGCCACCAAACCACCAGGGGCAGAAAACTCCTGGACTTGTTTTCTCTGGCATCTGCTCCAGCCGTCTGTGCTAAAATAGTTTTTCATTTGAGTCCAGCGCACTATTCTTCTCGCGTCTGAATTTAACAGAGGTCAGCGCCTCGGTTGGGCTCATACCGGACCTGCGCCAGGCCAGAAGTCTCCTCCTGCCCGGTGACCACGTTGAGGACAGAAGAGAGCGTTTCTCACAGGCACCAAGGCCGCAGTATGTTAAACCATAGCCTCCTCTGATGCTGGGCGACCTCAACATTGGCGGTCCAGCTGATCTCAGCGCGCGGGGCAACGACGTGGTCATGCAGCGTGGGGTATCATCTGCTGCAGAAAGGTGGTATTTTTAAACTAAACCAGGAATGTACAGGAAATATGAAACCTTAGCGAGAAACTGATGAATTCCATCCTTCTAAATAAAGACACTCTGATGTTCAAGCGTGTGGTTTCAGTTGGGGTCACGAAATAGTGGACCAGATCCTCACTCTCAGCAGGAGTTTCAGAAGGTGTCAGGAAGTCGCTCAGGATCTTGGCTTTGCTTAGCTCAGAAGATGTGGTCCTGATGGCCGCATCTGATCAGAGAAGGATCGGTTCTCGTAGAGTGGCAGCTCCTGGATGGGTCTCTCACGAGAGAGACCTGGGACAGGGGTCGGTGCAGCATCCTCAGAAAGAGCTGAGCCACAAGACAAAGATCTCCTTTCACCACTGCGTCTCACCTGAGGTCTCACGTTTTGGGGCGCAACCGAACCAACAAGATGAGAAGATACAAGCAGCCAAAACAGCAAAATACCAAGTTCAGTTTAACGCAGATGACACCTATTCACATATACTGTTGCACAAACACGTGGAGGACAGAGGAGAGACACAACCTCACCACCGAGAGGTTTGGCCCCTGGAACCTATCCTGCCTTGGACCTTCGATCTAGAATGAGGTGAGACTGACAGAGTGACCCAACAGATTCCTCCCTTCAGTAGTGAATCTATTGGCAAAGAAAAACACTTTGAGCGGTTCAAAAACAGCAGCTTGACCAGTTGCCTCCATGTTTTCTTACGTTACTTAACGCCACTCGAGTAGTGACCTTCCCCAGGTTAAGAAAGAAGGTCAGTCTGCTTGTCCGACTGTAGCTCTTGATCTACAGTAGAAGTCTATTTAAGTCCATCAGATTCTTCTCTGATTCTCTGTGTCTTTTGTCACGACGTTGACATACCTGACTTTCAAATTCTGCGTAAACAAGTGGGATCTCTCGTTCCATCCGAACCTCATCAGAAGCCAAGACACACCCCCTTGAGGAACAAGTCGGCCACAGCAGTGGCTTCCCTTCAAAACGTGTCAGTCGACCGGAACAAATCTGAGCATCCAGTGGTGGCTCTTGTGTGTGTGTTCGCCACGATGTGTCAAACACTGCCCGACGTGCTGCGGCCCCTCTTGCTTCGCTCGATTACCGCTGGTTATGTTCCATTACAGACAGAAGACGTGTCGGCGCCATGTGACCGGCTCCCTAAAAGCATCAGGTGACAGCTGGACGCGTGACAGACCCATTATTATGGTAACAAACTGCATCCAAACATGATCTTCGCAAGTCTGCTCCACAGGCCATGTTCAGAAAATACCAATCCTAACTGGAGAGAAGCGGACGACGAGACGGCGGACATTAAAAAGCAATTGCTCTCCCAACACTCGTCACCGATTCTTAAACTGCAGCCTTGAATAAATACCGTAGTGCGCTTGGTAATTGCTCCTGTGGGCTCAAGAGCCGTGGAAATACATTCAGTTTGGTTATGTGATGCCTTCATCTTCAAGGAAGAGGAACAGCAGGTGCATTCAAAGAGATCCAAATGAACCGCGGCACATGGGACTCGCTAGTCACGTGACTGAATGGAGGAGCGGAAGACAGCGAAACGGAGCGGTGTATAGGTGGGAACAAAGCTGAGTCGCAGCTCTTAGTTCACCAGGAGTCGCACATTAAGACATCACCGTCGTCCTTTCAAAAGTACTAGACTGAACGTCACGTCGTGTTTCTTCGTTCTACGGTTGGAGCGGAGGAAGCGTCCGCACTGGTCGCTGGAGAACATCCCAGCTAGGAGTCGCTGGACCATAATCTTAACCTCTACAGGAGACCTTTCTGTGCAGGTCTACCTCATCGAAATGGCTCGAGTTGAACACCAAAGAAGCAACTTCTGCTGAGTCGGCTGTTCGACTGACCGTCTGAGGTCCATCAGCATGGTCCAGTGACGGGGCTCAGCAGGGAACGAGGCCATTCAGAGGGAGCTTGATGTGAAGAGGACTCTGCAGATCCAACAGGATCATGAAGAGGGTCACGACAGCAGTTGAACCATGCCGTTTGGACTGGAGTTCACTCTGCCACAATGGAGAGTGCCACTGCTTCAACACAGGAAACAAGCTGCCGCGCTCAAATTCCACCACAGACAGTCACCGGAACAGGCGTCCAGATTCATCAGGTTGTATTGGCAGCTCTTTCCCGCCGCGCTCTCGCTCAAAGGAACGAGCGAGAAGCTGATTCCAGCTCGATACAATTCAGATTCACAAGTCCAACTCTCTTTCTTCAGACCATCCTCTGAAGCCACGCCCCCTGAGTCTTGTTTAGACTGGGTCAGATGGACCGCGTACCCGGGCCGGAACCACTCACGGATCAGTTCCTCGGGATGGAGCAAGTCACAAAATCCACGGTTCAGCTCAGAAGGGGATTTTTGAGGTCACAGTTTGGTGTAGTTTGTGTCCATGATACTTCATATCCCAAAAATCCACGCAAACATTCTGTCTTTAAATCAAATATAGAACATCTTGTCGCAAAAATACAAAAAAACTGAGACAGTTCATCATGTCAACTGGTTGCGGACGACCTGGCATGGACAGCACGAGTCACAGTTCTATGCTCCAAGTTTCTTCCCGTCTCATCCTGCGTATCCATGTCATCAGAACTGATTCAAAGAAAAAGCTTTGGTATTTGTTCCTAAACTGGTCCGTCCCAAACAAGTTCTGCATGTCTTTGGATTGGGGGAGGAAACTGGAGTGCACGGAGGAATCCGTCACAATGAGAGAGGGCACAATCCATCAGAACCACAGACTGGATTTGAATCCGTCGATGTCAACATCCCTCCAGAAGAGGGAGCCTGTTGGGGATGACGGACCTCTTTGCTCCAGCTGCTGCCTCCACGACCCAAACCAAGCAAATCTGGGCGCAGCATTTGAAAGTACTTACGGGGGCCACTCACAATATGCTTCATCACGGCGAACGGCGAGCGCTGATCCCAGGGTGCGAGAATAATGACAGAATCCTGATGAAAGAGTGGGCCCAGGGCTACTCCACCAGAAGTTGGCGAAGGAGCGATGATGAAAGCGGAGCTTCGCTCTGTGGAGAGCGGAGCAATCATCTGCAGGCTGGCGCGCTCTCCTCCGCTCCCCGTGTTCCCCAGAGAGGCAGCGGCCCGGGGTGTAATGGGGCCAGCGTGCCTCATTAACGTATGGACAGATATGAAGAGCAGGAGTCTTTGTGGCAACCACGAGTCTAACCACGGACTTTAGTGAAATCGCTGACCTTTGTTGTGAAAAACGATGTCGGGTTTGTCGCTGCTGGCCGACAAGTCCAGAACACACTGTTGGAAATGGCTACATGGAACATAATTGGGCTGTAACTTCAAAAACAATCCTTTATGGCGGCGGCGGCGGCTCAGAGGCAAATGTTAAACGCCGCTCTTTCTACAGGGTTCAGATGGTAAAGATGTATTTGTTCAACTGCATGTCGAGAGAATCCAGGGTGGGAGACACACAGAGCCACCTGACCGCACCATGACTGGATTCACCACTCCAAACACTGGCCATTACATAAGCAGGGGCCGTCGGAGCTTCTGAAACTGCTTCTGCATTTTTCAATACGACCGCGTCTCATCTGCATGGCCTTCTTCAAACCTTCGTCTGGGTTCAATGAGGTGGAAAGAGCTTTTCAAGAGCGCCGGCCCTCTGCAGATGAATACGAGCGGCGGAGGCTGGTGGGGCAGATGCAGAGGAACAGCAGGGGTCGAGCGCGGTCCTGCTCAAGGAGAGTGCACGGAGGGAAGCGTCTTCTTCAGGGGAGCTCGACATAGTTTACACAAGCGGACGGGTTTAACTCGCTTTTTAAGGTGAGTTGATCAGAGGCGGTGTCAAGGAGGTTTGCAGAAATAAACGTCTGCGTCACTAGTCGAGCTCAATTTGGCCTCCACTGATATTTGGAGGAAGTACAAGTCGGACCTTTTCTCACACCGTTCTGCACTCGGCACGTCCGACTGGACCTGCCAATCACTGACATATGACCCGCCCCCTGCCTGAGGAGGACTCTCTATGACTCTAGACCAGTGATTCTTAACCGTAGAGCCACGAGCGCCTCCTAGTGGGCCGCTGAGAGTGTTTTTGTTTTAGGCCTTAGGGCAGTGAGGGGTGCGAAACATTCAGTTTTAATACATGAGCCATGTATGGTAGCAGCAGTGACTCAGTGAATTGACTTGACAGCTGCAGATCTGTGAGAGTTAAGTTACTGATAAGAAAACAGCAGTAAAAACTGTTCATAAAAGCATCTGTTGAAGTAGTTTTAGAACTTCATTTACACTTCACTTGTATCTTCTTTGGAATTTAAATAAAATAATATTTTTTTATTTTATGATACTGAGACATGGTTTTATTTTACTTTATTCAGAATTTTATTCCGTTATTCAAACAGTTTGCATCAAGTGTATTTTTTCTTTTCTTCAGTAAATGTGACGAACATGACTTGCACCTGCTTCTGCTGCTGGTTGGACTTTTCCATGACAAATATCTTTGCACTGATCACATGGTTTCATGTCATGTCACAAGGTTTTGGTTTGTTGACATCTAAGTCGATGAAATATGGTTGTTGATCAGAAATGAAATCAAGAGGAATGAATCCGTTCCACTGAACGGGCTCCGAGATCCAAAAGGTTCAGAACCCCTGTCCTAGACTACAGATTGAAGTTATATTTGGGCCATAATCTCCTTTACAATCACCATACTATTCCCTTCAAAGGTACAAGTCCAGCCTCCAGATGGAACAGGTCAAAGTCAGATACTTTCCTGTTCGTCGTGGCGCTACAAAGACGTTCATCTTAAAGACGAGGCGCTCATAATTCAGTCCGACTCAGCATCTTCTCACCTCCGATCCATCCTGAAGAGAGCTTGGTCGCTGAAACAACAGTTTGCACAGCACCACACGCTCTGGAGAGAATATTTATTTTTGTGTGGTTGGAATGAGAAGTCGCTGCGATGCGAGCATCTGTGGAATCTCCATAATTGCACGGTGCGGGAGCGAGTCAACAGATGAAACAGAATGGAAACGTGGACTCTGTATCCAAAACAAGAATGTCATGCGCTCGGACAGAAGAAATATAATGCCAGGGTCAAGAATTCGGGAAAGGAATGGCTGTGCTTTTTCCTGACGACTGGCTGGGGAAACCGCACGCAGATGTTGAGCCAGAGCTTCCAGCTGACCGGAGAGGAAACGCACTCCCGAGTCCAGTTGGTGTGAGTGAACTGCGAGTGACACCCAGCAGACGCGAGGGTTTGAACCAGAGCACCTCACAAGTGGGCGGCTTCTCGCAGCTTCCTGTGTGAGTACACGAGTGTTCTTCAGTTAAAATACGGAGGAAACCTGAGAGAAGAAGGTGAGCGCACACTGACTTCATTGGATCAAAGGTGGTAGATTACATTTGCGAACAGGAAGCTGCTAAGTGCTGATTCAAAGCTGTTGGGTTCAGGCTTGTCGTCGACTCAGCAGACTGGGGGGTTACTAAGTCCGGGGTCCCAGGAAAGAAGAATGGGAGAATGACCTTAGTGTAGGCCCAATAAAACAAACAGTACTCAGACCAAACCAATGAGAATACATGGTAATAACCAGACCAGTTCCAGGAGAGCCAGGCCTCCATCCTCCTCATCTTCAGAGGGAAGACTGAAGCCATCACAGGAGCGTCCCGCCTCCTTCCAGTGACTGACACCCAGGACTCCTCAGACGGGAAGGAAACCCCTCACTAGCCTCTTTCCTCGCTGAGGGGCTTCTCCAAAACGAGTGATCTTCTCAGGCTGGAACTACCCCTGTGGACCAGACCCTACGTGGATCTACCTTCTTGAAGAACCGCCACCTGCTCATGGGACCATATCACCACCCCTTGGTGTCTGGTCCCCAGACACCAAGCTCCTGAACACGCTCAGGACCAAGCATGGTACCTGGGGTGGTAGCGCCTAGCGTGCTGATCTCTGCAGCGAGTAGCATCTCTGAGTCAGACCTTGGGGAAGCCAACCCTCAGGTCATGGCCTGAATGTCCATGGATGATGAGGATTCACACTGGAGTGTTGCAAAACACGCCTGGAGCGAGTTTGAAAGTGAGTGTAAAAGTAACTTGATTTCACATGTTAAAGTCAGAACTAGCGCTAGCTTCAGTCAGGTTCAGTCCTACCACAGCAGCTGAAAACACCATGCACCAAAGGAGCAATGTGGTTCTATACCTGTTCTTCTATACCCTCAGGTGTGATGTGTGACAAAAGGGTGTCGGCAAAGATGAGAGGGAAAGTGTCCAAAAGGGTGGTGAGGCCAGCAACGTTGTATGGTTTGGAAACAGTGGCACTGAGGAAAAGACAGGAGGCAGAGCTGGAGGGAGCAGAGATGAAGATGCTGAGCTTCTCTCTGGGAGTGAGAGCAGGATGATGATAGGATCAGAGGGACAGCACATGTGCTCAGGTGTTCAGGAGACCAAGTCAGAGAGGCTGGATGGAGATGGTTTGGACATGTACAGAGGAGAGAGAGAGAGCCAGTACATTGGTAGATGAAGATGTTGAGATGTTGGAACTGCCAGGCAGAAGGTGGAGAGGAAGGCCACAGAGGAGATTGATGGAGGTGGTGAAGGAGGACAGATGGAGGAAGGTGATTCGCTGTGGCGACTCCTGAAGGCCAGAGAGAAAGAAGACCAGAGCCTCAAGTGACTTGCTTTATTGTCGCTGCCATCATTGGCCTCACAAAGTCAGTCGGAACGAGACGCACTTCCTCTAAACATCAAAACCTGACATTCAACGCTCCAATTCAAATCGTGTAAGGAGCAGGAACCAGGGCGAACGCATCACCTTGACGTGACTATAAATATATTTTGATTTTCCCTGGCATCCGACGTGTTCTCAGCCGGCTGTGTCGAAAACGGGGCCATAGAATTTATGAATATAAGGCAGAGGTCAAATGATTCAATCTCTGACAAGCGCTGCTCCCCACAGAGTCCTTCCCCAGTCTAGACTCCGGCGCCGTCCTCTCATCCTTAATGGTGCGGCGCTGATAAAACACCAGTGTGAGGAGCACAAAGCGCAGCAATAAAACTACACTGAATTAAATTGCAGCGACCGTCGTACAATGTCAAATTAAAAGCTCTTCTTCTTATCTTTAATGCCCCTCTGAGCCTGACGGTATGTTGTGCCTTCATCCCCTCCCTGGACAAGCAAATCTCCATTCCTCTCAGCCTGCGTGTGTGTGTGCTGACAGAATGTCAGGCAATTAAAGCGTCATGGCTCATTGAGCCGGAGGTGGACCTTCAGAGACGATCGCTTCATGCCAGCCCTTCCACATCTCCTCCACACGTGAAACCAGACCGCGTCTCCTTTTATACCAAAGGACATTCACAAGCCCGAGCGCTTTGACTGTCACGGACAATTATTCCTCGCCACAATGTAAACAAAGACAACAAACAAGGGAGTCGGCCAAATCCCTGCAGCGGCGGCTGCACCTGGTAAATACAGCTCCGTCAACGATCGCAGCTGCGGGCCAAAACTGACACCTTCGCATTTGTTAGCAGCGTCGTACAGAGGACGGACAGAGAAGAGGAGACAGTAGCCTCCAGTCGAACAGCAGCAGGTGTTTCTTCAATTCTAAAGATCATCTTCAGCCCTCAGAATGGATGAGTACGCAGAGCGCTACATCGATAGATGAGGTCCAGGAGACAGATTTCACACTATGTGAGGACAACTTCTCCACCTGGAGCAGGCCTCTGTTTGGAAACTTTCATTTCACATGTTATCGCCATAGAAATATACAGCTCACCTCGCCAATATAAAATTACATTTTCAAAATCTGTCTTTACCCACAGCTCTGCCTGCAAGTCTCTGCTCTCGCTGTGAGTTGAGAGCGACTCCTTCTGATGTCGCATGTTGACGCATCAGGTTTTCACTTGAAGCACATGTCAAAGAGAAAGATGGAGGTTAAGTCATGAGGTGGACGTAACAACGTGTCAACGGCTTTTAAAGCCACTCGAACAGCCACGCATTTCAGTGATGGTGACTTCCTGACACCACCAGCAGTACGGAGGACAAGCCACACCCTCTGCTGCAACACTACACGGGAAGGAAAGTACTCCGTTGAAACACCTATGCATCTACATGTAACGCTGAAGGCTGCCTTCCGCGTCAGTATCGGACGCAAAAGTCCATTTTCCCAACGTCAACATCTCGACATCACGATTCAATTTTAATCCCGGTACATCGGTGACAATCCCATTCATCTATTGACTATTGTGATTGTAATGTCCTTATTTTGCTTCTCAGGTTGGCTTGTACACTGCTGGAAATGAAATATGAGCGGCAGTTATTTGGAGGAAAATAAAAAGCAGTGCACAGCAGAAGATTGATCAGGTGCTAAACAGTGTGACTCACTCTTAATGAAGACACAAACCAGTTTATGAGCAAATACAGTTACAGGGTGCAGGTGAAGGGGATTTATTTTCTGCAGGTGTCAGCCCCTTCTGGTTTGAAGAAATGGGGGGTTAAAGTGATTGACAGCCTGTGTCTTTTGAAAGTCTTAGACAGTGGGAGGAAACTAGAGTTCCTAAAGCAGTAGGAAATGACCTCATCACTAACCATGGGGATTCATGTGGTGTGCTAGAGCTCGTGCACTGCCTTTCCTCAGACCACTGACAACACCAAAGCAACGGACTTCTGACACTGTCGCTCACTGAAACACGGCAGTTCCTGGTTTATCAACCCAGAAGACATTGCAACTCTGTTCAGGAAACACGTGTCAAGCTCGTGGCTGTCACGTTTCCACTTCAGCCTCCCAGGATGGCAACCCTCCTCATGTATGTACAGACGTCCTAAACATAGCTGTGTGTAATGACCCGCTCCGGCTGCGGTGATGTTCCAGCAGCAGCTATGAACGAGCCTGTAGAAGGACTGGAGAAGGTCGGCAGGTTCCTTCAAGAGTTCTGTAGTGAGGTGCCACCTCATCACCTACCCCTGGCCTGGACGCCTGGCCAGCCTTCTGTGGGCCACACTCGTCCTTCAGGCTGCACCATCTGTGCTCTCGACCATCTCTGGGGACCTTCTCAGGTCAGTCACGCTTCCAGCAGCCAAGTGCTGCAACCCCACTCCTGACGCCATTTTCTCGCTCAAAACCAACTTCAACCCATGGAAGCTTGGTTTTCACCTCAGCTCACATCAGCCTCTCGCAGGTCTGAGTAGAAACAAGTGCTTGTTGTTGTTCAGTTCCAGTTGGTTTCACTCAAAGCTTTCAGACAACAGGGAGCTGCAACATCGAGCAATTGAAGCCACAAATGGCTGGATTTAAACCGACGGTCTTTCGTCCGCACCCTGTTCCATGGTGCTGAGTCAGCACTGGAGAAGGCAGGCAGGTCCAGTGTCTCAGTTCCGGCGGGAGCCTCTCGGAGCCAACGCTGTTGACGGATTGTATGTGTATGTGTGTCCAGTGTTGGGTTCCATGTTCGGCCTGGGCCGTGCTGCAGCCGCAGCAAGCACACATCAAGCCCACGGCGACAACAGGTGTCAGCGTGGTCCACTCACAAAGGTCTCTTGCCAGCTCCGTGTTATTCTGGAGTTAAGTGCAATCGCACCTCCCACTCATCTCTGCTTGACTAAATCAGGGCTCCACATTCTCTACTTCCAGAGATATCACCGTCCATCCCAAAATATCCGCAACTGTTGAGGCATCACAGCCGTTCCATGGTCTGGATTCACAGTTGAACGAGTCGAGTTTCCAGCCCAGAGTGTCGTTCTTCCGCTGGTTCTCACGACTTCACAGCGTCCACTTACAAACACATCTTTCATTAGTCCATCACACTTTACCACACGTCGTGAAGTGATCACACACTACTTCATATGCTCAACTGACTCCTGCTGGCTGAGAGCACATTTGCATATACTCTGTGTGTATCATCTGAGTACTCCGGTACTGTCCTGCGTACTGTATCTGAGTGTGTTTCTCTCTCCACTGCTCCAGGCTGTGTTCTTCGTCACTGGCTTGTTGTTTGTAGCTCAATCCTTGTTTCACAGATGGGCAAAGTTATCGCGATAAATGCTGTAATTACTATGATAACGATAATTATCAGTTTGGTGGTGACCCTGGGTTTAACAGCTCTGAGCCTCCTGAGGCCACAGACAACCCTGCGCCACAGGTCTGGAGCAGCTTCTTTGAGGTTCAGGGTGGAAGGAGTGATTGAAAGAGCGCCACCTGAGGGCAGGAAGGTCCGAGAGGGCGGGTGAAATCACAGAATTTTTTTTCAAGCATTACAATATTCTATTCTTGCCGCTATAAAAGCATGAATTAGTGTCTGGCGAGAGAGGAAAACCAGCTCTCCGGAAGTGGAGGAGTCAGACTTCTGTGGCGTTTTTAAAAGCATGGATTCCACAGGTTCACCAGCTTGTCAGCTGTGTGTGTGAGTCATTTGGGTTTTTAAAGGATGCTCTGTTTGGGTTCAGCAGAGAAGAGAGAAGGTTCCTCGTGTGGGCCCAGTTCCTCAGAGACGTACAGCAGGGTGTCGTCTGCAAACGGGTGTATCCTTCTGTTGATGTTGCCACAGATTCGGCTGAAGTCTTCTCCCACGCCAGAAGTTCCTCCGCCACAGAGCCAGTCCCTTCTTCTCCTCGAACTTTGAACCTCAGGCAGAGCTGTGCGTTTGCTCCGCCGTGTTCTACGTGCCGTACTACTATTCTTGGACATTAGAATATTGGCCCTGTTTTCTGTCTGTCAGCGCATAGGCTCCTGGAGCGGTTCCTCGTGACGTAACTGACACACGCACGTGTGAGCGAGCCTCACTGACAGCAGAGAGACCAGTGCTCCATCTGTTCGACGGCGCTCTGGATCCAGTCGAAAGACATCGGAACAGCTGTCTGTTTTTCTTTGGATTTCACCCCAAAGCCTTTGCGATGTTCTTCCCCCCATTGATTTCACAATATTTCTCCTGACTTTATCACCAGTTCCAGGCTGTGTCAAGCTCAGTTTCCCGCCACACCCAACTCCACTTTGTTTTTCCTTCTCGGACCTTTTCTGGTTGAGATGTTGTGTCTGTCCTTTGGTTTCTCTTTTTCCTGTGCCATTTTCCTTGTTTCAGGATTTTTTAGATTAATCTATTTTCTGATTTCATAAATAAATCAATAAATAAATGTTTCTTACATGATTTATTATTGATTAATTTTTGCCCCCCATCCCATCCCCCGATTCAGTCCTCTTCTCAATCACATCTTACGCTCCAGGTCATGAAGACGAACATGTTTGATGAATAATTGAAAAGTGCTCTGATAAATAAATAATAAAAACATCATCGCTTCTCATTTATGAACTTCTGAATGACCGATATGAACGGAATTAAACACCTGATGACTACACATCAGGCGGGGAGTAAATATGAAGTGCAGAATCACAGGTGAAATAAATGTGTTTATAAATGCAGCGTAAAATAAAAAAAACAAAAACCAAAGAGACGTTTCCTCATTCATGAACGTCCCAATTTCTAACCATATTAAAAGAGTGTTTTCTCATTTCTGTTCTCAACATTACCCCCTCGTTCCTTCGTCCCCGGTGACGTCATTCTTCTCTGCTCATTCATCTCCCAGTTGAAAACGCCTCTGCACAAACATGAAAGTCTCATTGACCCGTGGATCCATCACAGATCTTCCACCAGCAGCAGACGCAACACATGTCGGGGCCGCTGCACTTCAGCTGCTGCATGGGAATGGCTTTATTTAACTCCCATAAAACCCCCCTGGCATGGCTTTATTGGAGCCCGTCCTGCTGACTCATGTGGTGCCACGAATGTACAAACCCCGCTTAATGCCAGCGACAGCACCTTAATGTCCTCATGTTTCATTGCAGCGCTGCTTTAGTTGGCTAATGTCGGCTGCATTTAACACTTCATTTCACAGCTCATTATCAGGGATATAATGCAGTATAAAAACAAGCTAATGCCTCCGCTCTCACTCACGACCGAGTGTAAACTCTCCGTGAACTTGGAAACAGTTGCAGGTGTCGCACAATGTGCACAGGTGAGGCGTGTTGCACAGCTTTATTTAAACTATGATCCATCCATCCATCCTCATCCGCGCATCCGTTGCCGGGTCGCGGGGGCAGCAGCTTCAGAAGGCCACGCGAAACGCCCTTCTCCTGGGCAACATCCACCAGCTCCATCAGGGGGATCCTGAGACGCTCCCAGGTCTCTTCCCTCCACCTGGTCCTGGGTCGACCCCGTGGTCTCCTCCCAGCTGGCCGTGCCTGAAACACCTCCAGAGGGAGGCCTCCAGGGGGCGCCCTCATGAGATGCCTGACCCTCCTCAACTGACTCCTCTCAACAGCAGCAGCTCCACTTCAAGTCTCTCACGAGTGACAGAACTCCTCACCCTACCTCTAAGAGACACCCCCGCCACCTGTCGGAGAAAGCTCATTTCTGCCGCTTGTATCTGGGATCTCATTCTTTCGGTCAAGACCCACAGCTCATGACCCGAGGTGAGGGTCGGGAGGAAGACTGATCGGTCAATAGAGAGCTTTGCCCTTTGGCTCAGCTCTTTCTTACACACAACAGTGCAGTAGCGCGACTGCAATACCGGCCCCCACTCGAGAACAAGACCCCAAGATACTTAAACTTCATTTATAACCCATGTTTTTTCTTGTATTAATTTTGTGGAATTTATGGTGATGATGAAGTCAAAACTGTGTCCTACTTTGTATTGGAGATAAAATTTGCTAAAAAAAAAAAAAAGAATGTCCTGGATGAGTCTGCTAATGTCTACTGTAATTAGTATTACACTAAATGGCCCCAGGTATTAAAACCGCATGACGCTCGAGATGTGACTGTAAATACTGCTCGTATAATGGATTCATTCATCAAACAAATTTGAATGAAAACTAAAATGTTCAGGGTCTGCAGCCCTGACTTCACCACCAGACACACAGCATTGGACCTGGTCAAGCCATCGGCAGCACCAAATATCTCAGTTAGGAAGTGGTCAAATGAAAATGAAGCGCACTGGCCAACCTCTTAAAGACAAAATAAGCTTGACATGCTACTGTGCGTACTGTATATTTGCAGGTTTCATTCTGAAAATGCTGAAATAATTGTAATTTCGCTCATTTCTTGCCTTCATGGCTGACATTCCTGCCTCCTTATTCTCACTGACATGATCGTCTTCCTGTCACGACGTGGCGGCTGGTGTGGCTACATGAAGCTAGCAGTCCAACATTCTAGAAACATGCCACCTTGGTGATAATAAAAGAACACTGTATTGTATGCACTGGAAGAGGCACCTCAGTTCACGTGTTGCGCTCTCCTCTCCCTGACCACGCCCCCTGCATTGTGATTGGCCAGCATCACAGTGCTACACACAGTCCGCCACAGAAGATCTGTGAACAGCTAAACGGAACTATGGTACTAGACATAGCAGTGTACCACACTGTACCATACTGTTCAAATGAAGGTCGCTCATTTAAAAAGAAAACAAAAATGTGACTATGAGGAGCTACAGTACGAGGAGAGGACAAACAGACACATCTGTGGATAAACTAATGAGGGCCTTGAACATAACAGGTCAAGGGCCACATGTGGCCCGGGGACCAGGTCTTTGCCCACATCTGAAACTGAAGGAACCGGTTCCTCTAATGCGTCCGGCCTGACATCCTTTCACAGCTGCTGACGGAAACACGTGCGATGAGTCGGCCCTCGGCTCGGCACCATTATTAAAGCTCTGTTTGGGGCCCGACGGTGAGGCACAGGACCCCGGGTGACCTCTCCGCTGTGGTGTTCACAGAGTCCAATAATTACTCCACTCCACCCGCCACGCTCTCACTCCGAGGGTAATTGGCGGGTGATGCTTCTTAACACAACGGGACGACATTAGTTACGCATCCCTTGAAAGCCCATTCCAGAATAAGCCAGGTTTGACTCACTGCAGTCTGCGGAGTGAGCTCATGAAGCAAGCTGTGGAGTTCAACAAACCACGTCTCCTGGCGAAGGATTCAGACGTCACAAGCTCGAGAGCAGGTCGTGACCAACCAAGACGCACAGCACACGACGTGATGGACGGATGGTATCGGTGGAAAAAGAGGGAAGTAAGATGAGGAAAAGACTGAAAGAAACGGTAAAGATGGAGAGGTTCACTGACTGGATCAGTGTTGGAGGACGTCCAGGCTCAGACCACCACCGTGAGAGAAGGGACCATTGGGAGAGGTAGAGATGGAAGAAGAGGAAGCTGCTGAAGATGTGAAGGAAGACAAGGGAACGAAGGAAGGAGAAGAAAAAGTAGAGCCAGATGGAGAGGAGATAAAGAAGAATTAAAAGAAGTGGACAAATAAGAGACAAAAATGACGGTATAGAAAAGAAGTATTAAAAGGAGAGTCGTAGAAGAAGCAACAGAAGATGAGAAGAACAAAAGACAAAGAAGCAAAAGAAAGTAGAGGTGGAACAAGAGGCCAGTAGAGGAGGGTACATGGAGGAAATAGAGTGAAAACGGAGAGAGTAAAGGTGAGAAAGTAAAGGTAGAAAAACGAGCTGACGGAAGGACGAAGTGGGAGCAGCAGAGGAGGAGAAGCAGCAGCAGATGAAGACGTCATATTGGTATTCAAGGTACAAGAGGAAGATCAAATAGCAAGAGTAGAAGAAACAAAGGACGAAGAGAAGAGGAGCAGGAGAAGTGGATGAGAAAGGAGAAGGAAGAGTGGAGACAGATGAAGGAGAAGAAGAGGTGAGGAAACAGTAATGGTCCAAGATGCCAGGATGAAATCCAAAAATGAATATTTTAAATGACAGACTCGCAGAAGAGGATGGAAGAAGGTGAGGTAGGGAGGAGAGGAGAGGAGAGGAGAGGAGAGGAGAGGAGGAGAGGAGGAGAGGAGAGGAGAGGAGAGGAGAGGAGGAGAGAGGAGGAGAGGAGAGGAGGCGAGAGGAGGGGAGAGGAGAGGAGAGGAGAGGAGAGGAGAGGAGAGGAGAGGAGAGGAGAGGAGAGAAGAGGAGAGGAGGAGAGGAGAGGAGAGGAGAGGAGACGAGAGGAGAGGAGGAGAGAGGAGGAGAGGAGAGGAGAGGAGAGGAGAGGAGAGGAGAGGAGAGGAGGAGAGAGGAGGAGAGGAGAGGAGACGAGAGGAGAGGAGGAGAGAGGAGGAGAGGAGAGGAGAGGAGAGGAGAGGAGAGGAGAGGAGAGGAGGAGAGAGGAGGAGAGGAGAGGAGGCGAGAGGAGGGGAGGAGATGAGAGGAGAGGAGAGGAGAGGAGAGGAGAGGAGAGGAGAGGAGAGGAGGAGAGGAGGAGGAGAGGAGAGGAGAGGAGAGAGGAGGAGAGGAGAGGAGGCGAGAGGAGGGGAGGAGATGAGAGGAGAGGAGAGGAGAGGAGAGAAGAGGAGAGGAGAGGAGAGGAGAGGAGAGGAGAGGAGAGGAGAGGAGAGAGGAGAGGAGAGGAGAGGAGAGGAGAGGAGAGGAGAGGAGAGGAGAGGAGAGGAGGAGAGGAGGAGAGGAGAGGAGAGGAGAGGAGAGAAGAGGAGAGGAGAGGAGGAGAGAGGAGGAGAGGAGAGGAGAGGAGAGGAGAGAAGAGGAGAGGAGAGGAGGAGAGAGGAGGAGAGGAGAGGAGGCGAGAGGAGGGGAGGAGATGAGAGGAGAGGAGAGGAGAGGAGAGGAGAGGAGAGGAGAGGAGAGGAGAGAAGAGGAGAGGAGAGGAGGAGAGAGGAGGGGAGAGGAGGAGAGAGGAGGGGAGAGGAGGAGGTGGAGGAGAGGAGGAGAGAGGAGGGGAGGAGATGAGAGGAGAGGAGAGGAAAAGGGAGAGTGCCACACAGTCCTTGCAAAGCAACACAAAGCTGAGCGCCCCCTTCAGGTCATAGACTGAGCATCTAGTATATTGGCACAAACTGAGGATCCCAGAGTCACACACTTGACCCCTCCAACCTAAAGCCTCCTCAGGATGTCCGACCGACCCGAGCGGTTCCGCCATGTTTCCGGCCCAAACTCAGACAGGCGCTCCTCGGCTGCGACACCAGCTTGTGTCGGAGCAGGAGGCGAGAGAGGCGGCCGCACAGAGGGCCAGGAAACAGCAGCAGCAGCAGGGAGAAGAATGAAAGTTTAAACCTTACACTGTGTTGCATGTCATTCCAGATCGTCCTCTGGTGAGCAGCGTGAAGACAAGAAGCAGAAAGTCTTCATTAATTCAGTGGAGGTGGAAGAGAGAGTCGATGGAGACACGGAGCAGAGGAACATCAGACGGATGGAAATGAGTCCCATTGTGGAGCATCATTAGGATTGAATTCAACAACGGTAAACATTTATCGTGGCAGACACAAGGGGCACCGTTTATCACCAACCTTCATCAGGTAAATAAAGCGAGTTCGTCTGACGCGGTTCATGAAGGCCTGGCCACGAGGCGGCGGTGACGGCGGCGACGAGCGCAGAGGAGTAAATATGTACAGGCCGCGCGAGGGGAAGTGGAGCGCTTAAATACAATGATGACGAAAAGAAAACACAAATTAAAAGTCTAAACATGCTCATGAGAGTCTTCGGAAAATGAATAAATTCATACATTAAAGTGAAAAAAACAAGATCCTGAAAAAAGTTGTGGTTGAGAGGAACAAGATTTTAAAATGGCATCAGGAGCGTGTCCTGGCTCTGCCCCGGGGCCTCCGCCCATTTGACCTCAGGAGGGAGGCTGACTCGTGAGGACCGGAGGTTCTCCTCTGAGTCTCCTCCCGATGACTGAGCGTCTCTCTGGAAGACTGTCCAGTCCTCTGGCTCAGCTCTTTCTTCACCACAGACGTATGACTATTTATAAATATATTTAACAATTATCAAATAAATGATGAAATAAATAAACAGCAGGATCGAGGAAAGTAATGAATCCACAAATATGACTTAGATTAGATTAGATTAAAAAAATAAATAAATAAAAATACAAAAGTGGTAAGAAAAGTGTTTCCTAAAAACGATAAGAAAATAGAGGACAAAAGATGACACCTGGTTGGCCTCATGTTATTGACAGTTTTTGACTGTGGGAGGAAACCGGAGGCCATACGCGGCACTCATGATGTGCTGGAATTGAACCCCAGACTTCCCAGAGACCAAACCCCACCGTGACGTCGATAATAGTTTGGGACAAGTTTCGTTTCTGAAACTTCGCGCCTGGCACACGGGCGAGGAGAGTTCAAGGTCAAACGCTAAACAGTCGCGTTTTCCCTCGGCTGGCTAAGGCTGGTAATTGGGGTAAAAGCAATGTGCGCTCTTGTTGGGAATGACGTATGGCTTTTTAACATAATGCCGCACTGATGGCGGAGGAGAGGAAGGTCAGCGTCAAGGTAATCCACGGCCACAACGGTCTGAATTGACGTGTCAGCCCGCCGCTAACCTTTGGTCTGATGCAGCTCAAGGTTGCAGCAGATGGAGATCCATGTATCACCGTTCAGTCCAGTGGACATGCCGCTAATCTGATGGGACATGCGCGAGTGATTTACAGCAAACAATGGAAGCGGCAGCCCCTCGGAAGCATCCGGCCCAGCTCCCTTTTATTTGTGTTTGAGGAGACGGCACAAGGGCGCCGACCTTCCTCCGCTCTCCCGAGGTGAAGCTGTTGATTCGCTAACAAACACAAATCGATGGAGGGGCTCGGAACGGCGGGACAAAGAATTAATTTCCGGCCGCAGGAGCAAACGTCCGGCGTTAATCCGCGGCGCGGCGGCAGGAAGACGGACGATGTTTACGCCTGGGACGCTTGTCTCACCAGTCGGTCCAGGCTGGTGCCAGCGGCCGTGGTGGGCCGCTCCTCTGGGCTGTACGGCCTGAAGCGGGCGTTGAACACGTCCGGAACGCCGCGGGTCGACCTCCTCATTCCTGAGGGCTTCGGCTGCCCGCAGCCTTGGAAAACCTGCAATTACACAAAGCCAATTGTCAGGGACAGAAATGACTTTGGACCCGGAGATTTGGGAAAACATGATGTTTTGCTGGAGGAGGGCGCAGCGCCGGGCATCAGGCGGTGGAAACCACGGCCGTGGGTGATTCAGCGCCGCTGTGGTCGGCAGCTATTTCAAATGACGGAACACCACATACACTTAAAACCATAAACAAAACAGCATCTGGTGTGTCGGGAAAGACGACGGGGCACTTTACGCAAAGTCACAGCTGACACTGTGTCGGCGGAAAAAAATCTCCACGACGACCTACACTTCCTCCGACGAGGCTTCTGTGGGTGAAGCAGTAAAAGTCAGGAAACACATGAAGTGGCGTAAGTTGAACTCGGAGGGGAACATGTAATTGGCAAATATAGGGACTAAAGTTGGACTTAATGAGAGTGTGGCGTGTCTCACACCTCAGTCCGTCTGCAGCCCGCATCACTGGGACAAGTCCCAAGGCCTTGCAGGCGCGAGTCGTCAGTGATCACAGGGTCCATGTCAGTGTGAGGGGGCAGGTGGACCACGGACCTGCTCTGGTCCCACAGGAGGGAAAGACCAGCTCCAGATGCGACTCGGGAGTTTCCGTCACGACACACGACCAGGAGCTTTACGTAGCATGTGATGCCATTTCCCCTTCAGGTGTTTTTACTGGGGAAACCATGCGGCTATTCTCCGCCATGAGCTGAGAAGTCAGTGATGTCCCCAAGAACTGGGAGTTGACTTCATGACGTGACATACACCAAGTGTCACTGGCTGCCGTGGTGTGTTTTGTTGTCCTGTATATTGAGGGTCGGAGTTGTTTAGGAAATACCAGCTCCGCCGTTTCTGCAACCTCTAGCATTGGTGCGGATAATCTTACTTCACTTGGTGAGCCAACAGTGAAGAAATGGGCGGAGCCAAAGCCAGCTTTGCCGCTATGTTGCGGTGATACGTAGGTAGGTCAATGTTAACGTTAGCCTGAATGCTAACCAAACAATGGAAGCCCAGCTCCACTTGCATTTATTTGTGTTTGAAGAGACGCCAAACGCTCGCTGACTTTCCTCCGCTCACCCGAGGTGAAGGTTTGTTGGGGACTGAGACGCTAGAATGCTGGTAACTTTCTAGTGAGACTTTGAATTAAACAATGCCATGTCACGGCATCACTGTCCACGTCTCTGCCCTGTCTCTCAGTGGGGACAAGACGGGGCCTGTGGAACAGGAACCTGAGACGAACCTCCCTGGACTGGAAACTCCGCAAAGAGGTTAGTCAAGCATCTAGTTGATGAGTGAGGGGAAGATGGTGGTGACTAGTGTATTCCTGCTCTCACTCATGGTCACAGAGAGAAATGCTACGTGTCCCGAGCGTCTGCCTAGCAACATGTCTGACACACTGGAGATGTTTCCGAGGAATGTGAACCGCTGCACTGTGGCTGCTGCCCCCACGACCCGACAGGAGACAACATAAGACGGACATGACAAAGGCAACCTGTCAATCAATCAAAAAGAGAAAAACATGTCGGAATAAAAGTAGGTTTCAAAAAGAGCTTTGTCCTTGAAGTGTTCATGATTCATAAACATGTGGGATCAGGCAGGACTTAAAAGCCAGCGATTAGCACGCAGCCAATGACAAGCAGCGGAGTGAAAGCTGCTCTCAGAAGAAGGAATTAATGGACGTACCCTGTAGGAAACCTCGCCGCTGTTGTCTTGCATATTCATGATGGCCTCAGAAATCTTGACATCAATGGGGTCCATGACAGACTCGATGTTGAAAGGTCCCTCCAGCCTCTGCGCCACCAGCAGCATGGCATCTGTCAGCAGCAGGAGACGGAGAGGGAGTGAGCTGGTGCGGGCCGGAGAGCAGGTGGAACAGCAGCCACCGGTCCCACGCCAGTCGGGGATGAGAGGTTCAGCGCTCGGAAGAGCTGGGATCCACTGGCACACATTAGCATTAGCTCTGCTGGTCACCTCAGTCCAGACGAGGCCGAAACAAGTCAGCGTCACTCTTGAATGGATATTCTGACACACACACACACACACACACACACACACACACACACACACACACACGCAGGCAGGCACGGTCATGCTTCGAGAGGACAGGTCATTGACCTTCATGGATCTCCCAGCCCCTCCTCCTGAACCTCACCATCCAAAACACATGACTAACCCGAACCAGGACCTCCACTAAACTGGAACCCTGAGGTCACCAGCAAGTTATTTAGACGCTTTCACCATCAAAACCGCACAAAGCAAAATGTCCTCACAAGATAAGGTCCAGACATATACAGACAGACTGAACCTCCATCAAACAAACAAACAAACTGGAGGAAAAAGAAAATATAAGACTCACAATACTAGTTATTTTACATTACATTTTTACTCTCACACAGAATTAAATACTGCATTTTTTAAAAAAAGCTAAATGCAGGAAATATTTAAATAATTTTAGATCAGAAAAACAGAAAAACAAACCAAAAACATGAATAAAATAAATCAACAAATAAAGTCAGAAAATCAGGACTTAAAGCTATGCTTTTTCTTGAATTATTTTAGTTTTGCATTTCAATAAATTGGTTTTCAAGACATGCTGAAATAGGAATATTTAAAATGTAATACAGTATTTGAAACACAGAATGTTTTTAAATTTAATGTATGTATGTTTTAGAACAGATATTGTATTTTCCTTTGTTGTGCTATACCTCTTACATGCAGAACCTCCGTCTTCTGAAGAGAAATTTCATCATGTAGGAATTAAAAAATAATAATAAAAAAAATCCAGTTATCTTTTCATTAAAAATAAATATTAATACATAATAGAAAACAAGGTAGTAATAATAAAAAAGAGTGAAAATATAGATTCACCAAATGAGTCACAAAATCCAAAACAATAAATGTCAACTCTCAAGCCATAGAAACTTCCATCAATTACAAAAAATAATAAAATAATCACAACATCGCCAGTCAGGGAAAGATTTCCTTTTTTGAGCACAAAAATAAACTTTTAAATATTTTCCAGTGATGATGAGACCAGTATTCCTGGACCAAACCAGTGCTCCTCAGTCATTTCCTGTTGCCCCCCCAGGAATGAGTACACCTCTGCATCTGCACACTGTCTCCCAAAGAAAGTGATCTAGATCAACTCAGAATAAAGAAGAAGTTTATGAAGGCTGGAACAGAAAAGAAAACCATGAGTGGATGTGTATGTTCCGAGGTCACATGCGCCGCCCCAGGCATCACCCCCGGTTTAAAATATAGCTCAGCCGTTGCTACCAGCCTGTTGTTCCCCAGTCATGCTAAAAGCCACTGGTACAATTCCAATCCATGGAAGTACTGAGAGGAGCATTTGACAGGCACACGCCGCGCCTGATGACGGCGGGAGCGATGAGGCCTCACCATGTGAGCATCAGCGTTTCAGAGCGGAGGGAGGATTCTGACATCTTTTTGATCACCGCCTCTCAGACCGCACCATAGCCTCACAGTATTGTGGGTCAATTATGACCCCTGATGTCTCACCAGCGCCGCCGCTTCCTGGGGCCACTCTCATTTTTATGTAGATCAACTCAGTCAAATCAGCAGAACGCAGTTCTGCGGCGTGAGTCAGGCAGCGGCGATGAGTCACTGATGTAATGGAACTTTTGAAAGCCAAGCACTTATTTACATCCACCGCCGGCAGAGAGCAGCGTCAGGTCAATGGCTCCTTCATGTCATTGTGTGGACACAAGCCAGAAGGCCGTGTTCAACAAGAGGCACTTGGCATGGCCACCTCCTCGGAGCCGCCTTGTTTCCATCACTGTCAACTCGCGCCGCCGACTGCGCTTGAAGGAAACGTGATACGTGTTCCACCGCAGCGGCGGATTTGGTGGCGGGTTCACCTCTTATTACTCTCCGGAGACCATTCCACTTGACAGACTCGGGAGGTGAGGTGCGTTATGAAGGAGCGTCGGCTCTTAAATGGGATTTGGGGGTTTCGATCAACATCGCGAGCCGTGAATAGACACGTCTCGGAATTCTGTCAGCAGAGCTGAGCGGAAAACGCTGCTCATGTTCGCAAAGTGTGGAGCAGATCTGTGACATTATGACCACCGGCAGGAGCACTGCCTGGTCGGCAGAGGCAGGTGGGGACTCGAACAATCTTCGAGTCATGGAGACGAGTCATGGAGACGTGGAGAGGTATGAAGTCAAACATGTTAAACCCATTTGTCTCAGCTGTTTCAAAATGCTCCCATCCCAAGTGATGTTCCAGGAAAGACGCTACGCTCTGACACGCTTACAGGCCACAAACTCCGCAGTGTCGAGGGGTATCTCTAACAGTGGCACCAGACTGACGTGTCAAGGACCGCCCCCTGGACACGCCCACCTCAATACAAGAATCAATCATCACGTGTAAAGACAGCGTGTCATTGGCTGCCGTGCTGTGTTTTGTTTCCTGCATGTCCAGTGTTGGAGACAACGTTTTGGAAATGACAGCTCCAACGTTTCTGCAACCTCTTGCATCGGCGCTGATCATCTCACTTGGTTTGGTGAACCAACGGAGAAGAAATGGGCAGAGCCTATGTTGCGGTGATAGATGTGTCAGAGGTGTGAGGATGCTAACGTTAGCCTGGATGCTAGCCCACTGTTGTTTGTTCAGGAGAAATCCAAACCTACTGTTGAACATCCATGTTGTATTGTTCATGTTGTGGGACACGGTGGAGCATGTGGCTCGCTGACGTGTGACACCAGAGAAAGTCAACAAAGGGAAGAGTGTCCTGTCCAACATCTAACCCCTCCACCTGGTCCTGGGTCGACCACCACCCCTGGTCTCCTCCCAGCTGGCCGTGCCTGAAACACCACCAAAGGAAGCCACCAGGGGGCGTCTCCCATGAGATGCCAGAACCACCTTTCAACACGGAGAAGCAATGGCTCTGCTACAAGCCTCTCCCGAGTGACAGAGCTCCTCACCACCTGACGGACAAAACTAATTTCAGCAGCTTGTATCCGGGACCTCAACCCAGCCAACACGTCAAACACTGTCAACAAGGCGAGGCGCAAAGATGTCCAGCCAAAATCTGATCAGAGATCAACTCATTGATCAGCTGTCTGCAGCGACCACCGACGACAGACACCTGAAATGACAGACACTTTCTTCGCTCAGTTGAAAAGACGAGGAAGAACCTCCAGTCACGACGGAACACAGGCTGTATTTTGGCGGCAGACTGGTCCAGCGTTCTCTCCTTCAGGGCCCGCGCTCACTAATGGCAGAAGCAAACAGCCAAGACACATTAGCTCTGCTGCGGCTTCATTTCCTCCCCACTCATGTCGAGGAGGCGGCTTGTGAGGGGCTCTTCTGGCCATGACCGCGGCGGACGGCTGAACACTTTGTTATACACCTGTGAGATCGCCAAACCACATCAGTCAACGTGGTTTTGGTAAGAAGAGAAACACCACAGATCGTCTGGAAGGAGGCTGTTTTCGACTGAGGCACCACTCCTCGCCTTGTTAGAGATGTGATCGCGGGAACACATCCAGGGTCCACCCAGCGGAACCGTGACGACAGATCCATGCTTAACACTCATGGCATAGCGGAACATTTTCGCTAGACTTTTCTCTGATTCTCCGAAAATCTGGACTTCAAACACAGCTGTTCTGAATCTGAAAATATTGACCAGATACTGAAAACAAACTCAAAATAAGATAGTCTGGAGATCAAAGAACCTTTTTTGAAGATCACCCTGTAAAGCTTGCGTTACGTCACTCGCGTCACTATACGTGACTTGCGGTTTCGTTTGTTCATGTGCAACCACAAAACAGACTGACTCCGCCCACGATTATATTCATTTTTGAAAAGTCAAAAGCGAGACAAAGAATCACCACAGGGAGATTCTTTACAGGAGCCCTTACTTTGATCAGAACGTATTGGCTGCATTGCTGTTAGCAAATGAAATTTAGCGCCAAGGTCCGTACTTCACTGGATTCCAAGATGGACTCCAGCCAAAGAACTTAATTCGAGATAAAATCTCAAGAGGAAGTGTACAGAGTAAAAGAAAAAGAGGAAGACACTTAAAGAAGTTCACGGATGAGGAGATGAAGCGGTGAAGGATGTTGATGTTGTTTGGCAGCAGTGGACAGGACATGCCGAAGGACAAGAAAGAGAAATCTCAAGACGGTGCTGTCACTTGTGGCCCCAATATTGACCAACTCCAATCGACAAGAAAGGCCTTTCTCTGAGTCCCGGAGAGGATGGCTGAATTTCAGGGCGTCGTCCTCCAACCAAACCCTCTGCCTGTCAGCATTCTGTGCTCTTAAAGTGATGCACTGAATTACCCCGCATTGATTCCAGTTACACCAACACCGCGCATCGAACCACAGTTCTTTGGTTTCAGCCCTAATAAATAAGAGAAGCAACACTGACCGAGGAAGACGATTTCAGAAACCAGGTTAGTTACGAACTTAAACCAAGTGCAACAGCAATACAGGGCGGAGCCTCCGTCAGTCGGGACCCACTCGGCTTCCCGCGCAGCACTCGCCCCCTGCAGGTCTCCCAGAACGCCAGAACCACGCGAGCTGATGAAGCAGTGAACAAATAAAACACAGGAATGAGGTCAGAGGAAGCAACAGGGGAAATTTCCGAGCCCCGCAGTGGTGACGTCACAGCGGTCACGGAGGACTGGGATAATGATAATGGAGCGGAGAAAGAAACCAGAACAGACATTGACCAGGTTCAGTCCGTTACGAGGAAGGTTGGATCCCAGTGGACCAGGGGCTCGTGAGCAGCATCCGGACGTCTCCACCTGCGTTGCTGAATTAATGACTCTCATTTATGAAGTTCAGTCCGCCGTGACCCGACTGCCTGCGCGCATTTCCTCTGCATCTTTGGCGTCGTTGCCACTTCCTGGTTCCTGTCATCATAATGAAAACGCTGGCCTGCCTTCGTTTTGATGAATTACTCGCACAGAACTCTGATTCTGTTTGATTTACATTTGGCTGCCAGATTCAGATCTCCGACCCGAAAGTAGCTTGCTCAACCAAGAAACTAACATCACACCAGCAGGGAGCGCTGCAGAGGACGTTGTTCAGAGCCCTCCAGAAAACTCCTCTGGTTCCTCAGGTGGGAACACCACGGTGGTCCGAGGTCAAGCAAGAGTCATGTCCCGGGTCTGCCCCAGGGCCTCCACTGAGCTGGGCATGCCCAGAGAACCTCGCTGGGGAGGGTCCAAGAGGCATGCCCAAAGCTGTCTCCATAGCTTTAGCGGTGTAGGGGCCCTACGTGCTGGGAAAATCCCACCCTAGCGGAATTTCCTGTTGCCCAGTGTGACTCATATTGCTGCCTCGAGGCCTCCTCCCCTTAAGGAAGACAGACCACGCGTTCCGATCGCTCAACCCCCTCCTGATCTGCTGTCAGTGGAGGAGAAGAGACCCCCCAGCAGGTCGAGCAAGTGTCTCCTCTTGAGTTGCAATGTCGTTCAGGATAGACAGTCCATGAGCCCAGCGTGGTTTCAACAGCTCGGAGCCACAATACTCTGGTCACTCCCCAAGACTTGAGTGAGCCCAGGTCTTAATTCAGACGTCTTCCACCCCTCCATCAGGAACCTCACCTCCTCGCATTATCCAGCTGCCGCTGATTCACCCAAGCGTGTGGCCTCACATTTAGATTCTGGCGCGACCCTTCATCCCCAGCGAGCCCTTCCCTCCACCCAACCATTTTTAAAACCTCCTCAAATCACTGACGCTTGGAGGCGTTCATGCTGTTTTTCTGCATCTAAACCAGTGTGACACATCTGATCTTTTCCTCTCTATTACGCTCTACTTGAATGCTAAAACCAAGTCTGTTATCGTGACCACAATTCCCGGGCATTACTGAGTTAGACCGAAGTCAGAATCTTATATGCATTTAGCAGCAACAGAAGCCTGTAATTGGTTTTAGATGGGATTTTAATGTTTCCGCTTATAATACGAAGCGTTCATATTTGTGCCGTCTTGCTAAACATCTAAAAAATAATCTCGGCGCGTAATATTACCCGGCGCTGCGGCCATTTATCGAGATTGATGTCCACTTAAATTCAGGCGATGTCAGCCAGCGGCAACCTCCGGCAGACAAGGACAAATAAGGAGAGTGAGCCGGCCGATCTGCGCTCTTTGCCTGTGAAGAGCTCGGCGGGATGAAAAATGGCTGGGCCGTAATTTGGATTCTCTAAAGCATAGCTCATCTGCGGTTCAGTCAACCTGCTAATGCGGCTGTATGAAACACTAGAAAATGGAATCATGGAGGAAAGTGAAACGCGTGTGGCTGTCACTCTCTCTGGCTTCAGAACATCGAGGGTGACACTTTCAAACGCGCCTCAGAGCAAGTGTCAAGCTGGCTTCACCGTGGAAATGAAGTCAATGAAGTCTTCAGGTTGCAGTGTTCCCCAGCTCTAGATGGGAACCAACTAGTGGACACACAAGCCTTTGCTCTTGTTACTGTTAAAGCTAGGCCGGTGCGAGTTGGATGGAACAGAGGGACACCTCCATCTTTGTCATTTTTGTTTTGACACGACGACCTGTCCCACCTCCTAAGGTGCACGACAGCGACTCATTTCAAGTGCGTCCTATGTTGACGGCGAAGTCGGCCTTCCAGGTCACATGTTGACGCATCAGACCCACAAGACCCAGGGCAAACCCTGACAGCTGCACGACACGTTGAAGACAGACAGAGGATGGAGTTAGGGTTCGACATGGGATGGTGCTCCTTTCTCTCTATAGGAGGCGCTCTGTTGCTCCGTACATGAAACACCGCAAACAACCGGCGACCTCAACTTGTGATCGAGAAGGAAGACATCGGTGTCAACCCAGGTCGACTTGAAAGTAGTCGCTAGCTAACGCCTGGCGTTGACGTAACTCAGAGTTCACTTTAACACCTCTGCTCTACACTGAGAAAAAGGGAGTTTTCTGCTGTTTTGTTAACCAGTAGTGAAGCGTGACTGGCAATGTTAGCGCTCCCTCCCCATTAGTTGAGGAGGACTCCGCCTTTTAAGGAGGACTGTTGAGGATGTGCAACGCTCTTGGGAGAACCCTGTTAATGACCCTGTAGTTCATCTGTCGTAATGAAGTGATGGGCCACAGAGGAACCATTCTGACCGACAAACAAAGACGGTGTTGGTCACATCCACGTACTGGAAAGCACTTTACCACATCTGTGTTTTGTATCTATACCAGCAAACGTTCTAAGAACCAGAGTCATAGTCCTGCCTATGTTCTACACAAGTCCATTCGGAGTCCAGTGTGAAAAGAGCGCAGCATTGCCGTCGGTCCACAGCAATGTCTCCACTGCAGTTTTGGTCGTTTTTGCTGCTCCGTGGTTTGCACGGTTGTTAATGTGCAAACGCCACACTGGCCTACCTTGGGCCAACCCTCCATCGTTCATGTGGATGCTGACTATTCCTGAAACTGAGCACTTTTTGAAAACATTCAGGAAAAGTTTTGATAGGAGGACATCTGTTTTCATGGGGACGAGGTCTAAAAATGGCCTCACAACCACAATCAATGTCCCAGAGGGGCCACACTTTTAGGTACGACTGACACCAAGTTTGAGCTTCTTTCCAACAGCACGTGCAAGAGAAAGCAAAGCTCTGGATCATCTAGCAAAACTGCCCAGGAAGTAAGAACACCACATATTGGAATCATCTGTTGCGGTGCACTATGGGACTTGCAGTGCTGAGAGCTGTGTTGTGTTGTGTTGTGGGCCACATGTAGCTGGCTGTAGCTCTGGGGCCTCAAGTTCGACAAGATGAAACCATTTCAATGAACAATTCTTCATTGATCAGGTGCGAGCGCTGAAGCCACCAGAGCAACAAGTTTCCCATTAGATCCGCTCTGACGCCAGCGTCTCCAGCCGCTTCATTCTCCAGGCGATCTATTGTCCGCGCTCCTCAGAACACCTCCTTCCAGGGCCTCCATCACAGGCGGCGTCGGGCAATGACGTCGCAGCTTTAGGTTGGTTGTGGAATCGCAGCGTGAAAGAACACAACGTGCTGAATACTGAGGGCATGTACCGACACCAAGATGAATGCAGAGCTTTGCTGCTGCTCAGCACAGAAGCCACTTGGAAATCCATGTTTTTATACTTCCTCTCTGAGATGTCTGAAAACTGCTGCTTTCTCCGATTCTCAGATGGTTAATTCTTCAGATGTTTGAGTGGATTTCACGGACCTGTGTGCTTCCCTGGCCTGCTGGGACAAACACTTGAGAAATGATGGGCAGAGAGAAGGGACATTAAATATCACTGAGGGAGCTTTTATGAGCAGAAACGCAGCGTAAAGTTCCGTCTTCAATCGACGATATGAAGCTTCAACCAATGAAAGCAGAGGCTTGTTTTCAGCCTCAGTCACCTGCTGGTGTTTACAGAACAACAGAGGCAAAACAAATCCCTGGTTTGACATCGATTTACATCACTGCAGCCCTAATGGAATGTTTACCATCCTTTCATCACGTTGTCACCAACACAATGAGACCCTCCCACTCACCCCCCACCCCACCATCCCACTGTGATCTGATGACATTAAAGTCCCACAGCAACCCAGCACAATGATCATCGCCACGGAGAAAACCGTGACTGTGTTATTACAGTATGGAGGGCAGAGGCGCGTTTTACTTTGGACGTATTGACATTTTCATTGTTTCATTTGTGCTATTATGATAATTACTCGGTTGTGTATGGAAAACGTGGTTTGTTTGCCTCGCATGTTTATTCTGCACGCGCCCCGTAACAGCCCCAGCAGTGATCCCGCCTGTTGCTGCGATGACTGATGGCTTCATCTTCATCAGCTACACAGCTGAGAGGCGCCGTATGTCCTCACCCACTGGCTCCCCTCTTCCCAACACCAGGGACAACGTTTGAAGG